>NC_060140.1:404592791-405193700 GCF_021461385.2 Schistocerca piceifrons
ACGGTCATAGGTTCGAATCCTGCCTCAGGCATGGATGTGTGTGATGTCCTTAGGTTAGTTAGGTTTAAGTAGTTCTAAGTTCTAGGGGACTGATGGCCTCAGATGTTATGTCCCATAGTGCTCAGAGCCAAGCACTGCGCTCCACCACACATTCCAGAGCTTCTTCTCCGCAATCAGAAATAAGAGATTATCAGTTATGTAGAAGTCTTAGTTAATTTACACGTGATTTGAGCGTCCTCAAGGACGTCTCTCATTATTTAATAGATAACCTCATCTCAGTTGAGTTCCATTCGTAGATACGTAAACACTCGCACTCGAAATGGGGTAAATTTTAAAGTCGCGATGTTACAGAGGATCCTCGTGGGAACGAAAATTTTCTTAGGTAATATTTTGTTACCAGACTTGACACAATTAAGTTCTTACCCTCACCAGTCAGAATTTTGTAGTAGAAAGAAATAATTTGATCTGAGGTGGCTGGTTACCATTCTTTAACCGGGACTGGATTTTCCCTAGCTGTAGAGGTACATTTTGATGGCTAGTTTGCCGTGTCTCGCATTTACAAAAATTTTGTCTTCCCATTTGGGAGATGGTCTGCATAGAAACCACAGAAAAGCTTGGACGAATGATGTCAACCTCTTTTACTTTCCTTTCACAAATAAATACTAAATTAGAATTCGATAACAACCATACTCCAAAATACAATATTCAGTTCCGTTTTATAACACTTTAGGTCGCTTTGAATACATTGAATCTGAATCACAATACATTGTGATTAGTTTTGTTCCACAAGGCAGAAGTAAATTATTAAATATCAGTCACAAGAACTTTATACGCACTATCCAAAGCACGAATTTGTGAAGAATACTGAAAATATTTTGTGATAAAAATAACTCATACTGGTGGGCTCGCTTGCGCTCCTATATTACCACTCGACACAGGAGCGCTAATTGTGATGGACTGAGAACGACAACAGGAGGCGACTGCAGGAAAGGTGAAGACCTGGGTGTGGGATGGAAGGGAAGCCCTTCTTGAAACTGGAACAGGATACTTCACCTAGAGACGGGTTGTTCCTCGGGAATCAGCAAGGACCAGACACTCATGGTAACACGCTCTTTGTTATGGCAAATGAACATGTAAAAAACGTCGGGACACATGTAAATACATTGATGAAGAAAAATCTCAACACCACAGAATAAGCAGTACTTCCCGACCTTTCTTAGACCATCACCCTTGAGCGCAATCCGACATTAGCCAGTACCCCCCCCCCTTCCCCCAGCCATCTTATGTCCCTCCCGCACCCCCCCCCCCCTCCCCGTCGCCCCACCACATTACCATCAATTCTATCATCTAACTAAACTTTAGACTGAAAGCCTTTCCTAGGAACTCTTTTGGTTTTTAAATTATGAAAGATGAATGATATTTAGTTTGTACGTTGGTCAGAGGAGGGGGTGAAGTTAGAATGAACGACAGGGGAATCTTGGTGCATCGCAAGTGCTACCCACTACTCCTTCTTGGAAGAGAAGGAAGGTACACACTTCCTACAAAACATGCTGTCCCTGCGTGACTCCTCTCCATTGTGTCACTTGCTTGCCCTACTCGCTGCAACCTTATTTAAAATCAACCAAGTTCAGATGTGTGCACTATAGTAGCCATTATGTAGTTACTGCTGTGCCGTGCTCTCTATTGATTCGTGTACCTGTTTCGAAGCGAGTAATGAAATGATTTCTGGACTACTGCAGGTACTACCTACAGCGTGGAGAAGAGATTTTCTACATAATTGTATATTTAGAATTGGTAACGTATACGTTTCACTTTTATCACGAGTGTTATAGGGACAAAGCACAAAAGTAGTTGGTGGACTATGAGAGGAACTTATAACCTCCACTGCATTAGTGCTGCTAATTGAGTAAAGTAATTATTGATAACAGATTTTCTGGGAGATTAAAACTGTATGCCAGACCGAGACTCGAGACCTCTGCGTAACGCTGTAAAGTACACTACCATCTCAGCTACCAATGCCCGACTGACGACATGTCCTCACAGCGTTAATTCCACCAGAAACTCGTCCCCTACGTTCCAAGCTTCACAGAAGCTCTCCTACATACCTTGTAGAACTATCAGTTCTGGAAGAAAGCGCATAATCCGCAGTAGAGAGAAAAATCTCACTCTGGGGTTATTGATTTATATAATCAACAGCAGCGTCTTACAAAATTGTGATAATAGTATTGATCTTTTGAAAATATTTTAGTTTCGCAACTGAAAAAGATTCGAATCGTTTAGTTTTTACCCCTCTGTGAATTTCATTTTACCCCTCGGGGGGGGGGGGGGGGGGTAGTCACCCCCAGTTTGTGAACCACTAATCAAGAGTAATGAAATTTAGGGAATATATTTGTCTAGGTAACATATTTAAATGATTAACGTTAAAACATCACAGGTTAATGCAAGGTCGAGATAATCGATTGAAAATGTGAAATGCTGGTACATTAATAAGCGAGTAACTATGAGAATATTGAATTCAAACACGCAAACGAGCACTATTGTGTTGTACAAGCGCTGGACGTCCGTCTGTGGGATGGAGTTCTATGCCCGTTCCACTTGGCCAGTCAGTACAAGAACGTTTAATGCTGCTTGTGAATGACGCTGTATTCGTCGTCCGGTGACGTCCAAAAAGTGGCCTATTGGAGACACATCTGGTGATTGAGCAGGCCATGACAACATGTTGGCACTCTATAAAATATGTTGGATTGCAATAGCGATAGGTGGGAGAGCGTTATCCCTTTGCAAAACACCTCGTGGAATGACAGCACAACAGGCCGAATCACCAGACTGACGTACAAATTTGCAGTGAAGGTGTTTGGGATAACCACAAGAATGCTAATGCTGTCATAGCTTCATGTACAGTTCCAGACCATTACTGTACGTGTCTGTGAGCTTGACGCAATTTACCCAAATTGCGTCAAGCTCACAGACAGGTGGCCTACAGACTCTCAATTGGCATCATTCTAACCAACACGCAGCCATCACTGGCGCGAGGTATAACCAGTTTACATCAGAAAAGACAAAAGACCTCCACTTCGTCCCCCAACGGGCTTTTTCTAACGCCACTGAAGTCGTAAACGGCGATAGTTTGAGGTCAGTGGAATGCACGCTGTTTGGGAGCTATCCTTGAAGTAACCGGTTTGTAACAGTTCGTTGTGTCTGTGTGGTGCCAACTGCTGCTTAAATTGCTGCTGCAGATGCAATACGGTGCGCTACAGCCATAAGCAGAACACGATGATCTTCCCTCTCGGTAGTGTCACGTGACGTTGCGGAGTCCGGTCTTATTGCAACTGCACATTTTTGTGGCCACCACTACCAGTAATCGTGTACTGTGGCTACATTCCTGCAAAGTCTTTCCTCAATACCGCAGAAGGAGCATCCAGCTTCTCGTAGCCCTATTGCTTGACCTCGTTCGTAATGGCGTCTTTAACACAATGAAGGCATTCTTTATTAACATCAGCTCACCCGTGCAATGTGAGTAGACATCTTTCAGGTGTGGAAACCCGCCTACCAACATTTGTTTATGCCGCACAACTCATTCTTAATGTTGCGATTCTTTTCCGCCAGCGTAATTTCTGGGTGTTGTACTGATGAAAAGAGCCCTTAAGTTGATGGTTATCATTCATTAGATTTCTGTCCCGACCCATCAGATTTGGAAGAAATAGCAACAAATGAACTAACAATGTTTTTAACAAGGAATAAACTCTATCCTTATACTTATTTGGCACTGATTTCTCTTGCAGTCAACTGTTGACGACCTTGGCAACTTCCATTGTTTTACGTGGTACTGTCATACATTCAAACATAAATACACAAGAGTCTAAATAATTGTCACATATAGTTTCTTCGTCGACAATAACCGTTGCTGCACTGGCTGAAGATTTTCAAAGACGCGTGAAATGACTCACAGTTCGTCTGTCGTTTCCATATTTATAGTTATGTCACATTAACTGCACTTTATTTCCATTCTCACACCTGTGCAGGCTCGCGACCTCTCCACGTAAAAGTTTGGCTTCTCTGTTAGAGACGAAAAAGTACATGTTTAACTGTCTTTGGAAAGTCATCTCCTAAGGAGGGAATTAGTATCAGACTGACTCACTTACTCGTCGTCACCCATCTCAAACCGGTGAAGATAGAAACTTGAAGTTTGGAGAGGGTGTGGGTCTTATACTGAAGAAATAGTTTAAGGAGGGATTTTCCGACATTCCACTCCTAAGGGGATGAAATAGGAATGAAAGGCATTTTGAAAATATGCCGCTATTAAGGGAATCGTGAAGCTAAGACTACGAAAACTGGTATTTAGTTTCTCAGTTAGAAGAAAAATATTTCAAGATCTTCTTAGATTCAATCGCTAAAGGGGTAAAATAGTGGATGAAAGTTTTCTTTTAAAATGAGTAATTACTAAAGAACTATTAAAGGATTTTTAAGACTACGTCTATGACAATTGGTATTTGACAACTCAGTTAGAATTTTTTTTAAAAGAATATGAGTTTCTGGATGTTCAACCCCTAAGTGAGTGCAATAGGGGCTGAAAATTTTGATGGAAACTGGTATTTGAAATAAGATAGTTTCGGTTACAAAATCTTTTTTATTGACAGGAATTGATGCGTTTCGCCATTTCCGGTAACATCATGTTGGCCTAGAGGTGAAACATGACAATAGTGAAGCGTATGCAGATTAAATGGGGAAATAGAATTAATATAAAATTACGAAAGAGGCAAAGTTCCAGGCTGTGCAGCCATCTATACAATTAACCATAACATGAACGTAACGTAAAAATCAACGTGGAAAACTAACATTTGTCTATTAATGCCCACATATGATGTAAGACAAAAAGTAATAACGAATCATCGTCCTAAAATCATGGGATTAATAAAAGCACTAGGAATCTGGAAGCGGAGATACAATGCCAAGTACAGCTACAGTATCTGCTGGATAGGAAAGCCATGACAAACAAAGAAAAATTAAGAAATATTACATAACAAGGAGCCAAACACACATGGAGCTTAGCGTACAGCTGACAAATAGCAGATAACGCGGTCCAGAATAGGATACGTCAGCCCTCCAAGCCAGTCACAGAAACATAGAACTGTAGAGGCAAAGTTATTCGACCGTAGTACCAGGTATTAAAGGTAGATGGCGTTGGTTAACCAACGCGCTTACAAAAAGGGACTGTCTAAGTAGAATTACTTATGCGGAAGACAAATTCGGTAAAACAGTGAATTATTAAAGTTGAATGTAGTGCAAGAATATTAACGAAATAGTTGAAAGAAAAACCACAAAATTAGTACCTGTAGATAGATATCTATGAAGTGTAACATTTTTAAACCTGTCAAGTAGTAAAACTGAAAATGGTGCTAAAAGTCTGCTGAAACCGATAAAACCAGTTAAAAGATAACGAATAAGAAAAAGGTTGTGTCACATTCACAGTTAAATCGACTAGTGGGTTGAACAGTGGGCACCATAATGTCATAATAATACTGGTTTCTGCTAACGAATTCATCGTTCAATAAAATACATTTCCCTGTACCGGAACGTTTCAGAATTTCAGTTTCCTCTAAAATATTTAGCCTTTTCCCTTTACTGGCCGTATGGAGTAAGCGTAAATGGCTCAACGTAGGGGAACGGTGCTAACTAGATTTTAGGTGCGCCGCAAAAGCCGACTTCTGTTTAATTCGTCCTTAATTGTTACGCAAATGTGCACTGAATGTGGTTCGAAACTTCCTACCAGTCTGGCCTACATGCGAAGTTTCACAACCGACGCACTCTGTTCTGTGAACCCTCGATTCGGCGTATTTCTCTTTAGTAGATAATTCATTAAGGGTGTACCGATACTGGACTTCGTGTGTCGATTAAAAGGCAACGTCCACACCGGAATTTTGTAAATAATTTTGCAAGGCCTACAAAGGGGCTTTTAAGAAATCTGTTATTCTTGGGTAACAATCCTAATGTAAGTTTACATCCATCGAGATTGGTTTTTTGTTGATACTGATCGTCTATAATGTTGGGCTTGTATTCGTTGCTGATTGATTAGTTAATTCTTTGACGATGGAAGACTGACTTAGGGGAACTCCTGTGATGCGGTGATTCATTGACTTATAGAAACTCATCTTAGGAGATATTAATGACAAGGAGAGGAATGAATAATGATAAAAAAGGCTTTGACCTGGCGTTTCTTGAGAAGGATCTGTTTGGATCTAACTGCATCGTTCTTAAGATAACCACCTTCTAAATGATAAACAAAAACGTCGGCAGTGAAGCCCGCCAGACAGCTACCCTTGGCTAAGTTCTGGTGTTGCTTATAAAACCCATTATTGAATGAAAAATAGTAACACGAAGTGATTAATTTAAGAAGTGAGATGGTTTCAGTGATTTCGTCCACCGTGAGCCGATGCTGTCTACGAAGACTGTTTTCGATAAGGTTAATAGCCTCATTGATGGGAATATTCGTATACAGACACTTAATACCTGAAGACAACAGAACACAGTCTCGGTGAAAGGTTTTGCCACACAGTTTTCTTCAAATACAACGTTTTGTTGCAACAACCGCAGTAAATATTTAGAAATCTGTTCTCCTGTGTTCCCTACCCCTTGGAAATCCGACGAATCGGGTACCATGGTTTATGAGTCTTCACTTGCACGCGTAACATAAGGGCTTTAGGGTTCATGACTTTTCACTTTGCAGCGACATCAGGACCTATAATATTAGGGCTGGCCCCGAGACAAGTTTTTAATTCTGTAGCACACGCCTCACTTGGCTCTGTTTTTTAATATTATTGTCTTCAGAGAAAGGCAGGGTTTTAGCTATGTAGTCTTCTTTATAAAGTACCACTGAAATATTACCCTTGTCAGTACGAGTTATCATAGCATCATCAGAGCTTAGCTTATTATTGATGGTACTGAGTACAAGATATCCTTTAGTTTTAGGACTATTAATTGTAGCCCTTTGGATTAATTTGCTTGCTCTACATGCTGTTTTTACTTTGTCGGCCTTAGTGCATGGGGTGGCATCAAGTGCCATTTTCAAATCCGCAGCTAGGCCTATTGAGGTCTTTCCATTAAGTTTCGGTTGAATGCAATACTTGAAACCTTTATTCAATAGCTGCATCTCTTGTGTACTACCGGCTGGCCGTAGTGGCCGAGCGGTTCTAGTCGCTTCAGTCTGGAACCGCGTGACCGCTACGGTCGCAGGTTCGTATCCTGCCTTGGGCATGAATTTGTGTGATGTCCTTAGGTTCGTTAGGTTTACGTAGTTACAAGTTCTAGGGGACTGATGACCTCAGATATTAAATCCCATAGTGCTCAGAGCCATTTGAACAATTTTTTCTCGTGTACTACCGAGCGAGACGGATCAGTGGTTAGCACACTGGACTCGCATGCGGGAGGACGACGGCTCAAACCCGCGTCCGGTCATTTGGGTTTTCCCTGATTTCCCTAAATCACTCCTGGCAAATTCCGGGATGGTTCCTTTGAAAGAGCACGGCCGGATTCCTTTCCCATCATTCCCTAATCCGATGGGACCTATGACCTCGCTGTTTGGTTACCTCCCCCAAATTAACCAATCTATTTTAGTTAGGTTTACCACCCTCTCTGTAAACGGAAAATACTCTGCTGTGCTCTCATATCACTTTCCAGAGGGGCGATACCCAGCTTCTTTTAGCTTATGCAACTTCTGAGCATGTGTCTGAGCGATCGAAGGGCTAGGATCCCATAAAACATAAACTAATTAGGGATTTTTAGTAAATTATCTACAAAATCGTAGGTTAAAAACTTCACAGCACTAATATAGACATGGAATGGAACCATTTTTACTTGGTATTTCACTTCTCGGTTAGATATAAAGACATATTTGTTAAGGGATGAAAGTTGCTATGTAAATATCTCCACCAGAAGAGAAAAAGCATGGTTAAAAAAGACTTTGGACTCCAGCTACCAGAACCGCGTTTTGTTCAGAAGTGCTTTCGAGGAAGACCGTGCTTATAGGACCCTAATTAGCGTGAAAAGCTTAGAAGGTGTTGGAGTTTGTCAACAACATAATAATTCTAATAAAAAATCTGTGCAGGTCATACTGGGTCGATGTATGAGAAAGGTTATTAATTGTCTCCTCAAATTTACGTAAACAGTAGAGGCACTTGTTTCTCTGCATGACAGTAAATCATCGTGAACCGATTTATCTCTCTAAACACGTGTTGCGTGGAGTTCACTTGAAGATAGTACCAGATTGTTAATACTTGTTTGATGCCTGCACAAGCAAGTGTGGCTCTCCAACTGAATCAAGCAAAGCTCAAAGCATTGTCTGATAATAAAGCGAGAACCACAGAGATGTCTACACAAACAACTGTCGAAAGTTCATCTAGAATAATAGAGTGCAATAGTTCTTTGCTTCTTTGATTATTTGGTTTCGCCCTTTAACCTACAGTATAGGGTGTTCGGAAATTCCCTTTATGAACTTCTAGGGCTTGTACAGGAGAGTGAGTACATAATATTTCGAATAGGAACCCATCTCTGGAAACGTACTACTTCCGTTCTACTGTTTCCATTCGGATGCGTAACGTATCGGCGTCTACTGATGAAAAGATGTCTCAGCGTTGCTTGTCCCGGTATGCAATCCCCCGATACAGGACTGTTTCATGTGGGATCTCGTGCAAAGATTGATTTACGGGACTCCTGTAAAGGCAGAGGAACATCTTTTGACACAAGTTCTCCTCACTGCACTACAAACTCAAGAGACACCACCTGGGATGGAGATTGTGTACCAAAACAAGCTTCGTAGGTTAGTGTCCGGAACAATATTGGTGGTTGGCATATCGAGCTGCTGCTGTAATGCAAATGTACTGCTCTGTACGTACAGCATGCAGAATTTTTCTTCGTTTTGGCCTAATGTAAATATGTAACGTTTAAGTGCTAATTCAAACACAATTCTTAAGTAATAAATGGATTTTTCGTAATAATTGTACATTTGTAGATTTTAAGAAGGCATATGGCTGTCTCCACAGACCTTCAGTATAAAAAATTTTAAGAACTCTAGGACTCCATCCAAAACTAATTAAAATAATACAACTCACTCTAACCAACACCAAATCAAAAGTGAAGTTTAGAGGAGAAATTTCGGAACCATTCCTCATAAAAACAGGCTTAAGACAAGGTGACTGCCTATCACCATCACTTTTCAACTGTGCACTGGAATACATAATGAGAGAGTGGTACAAGGACAATCCAAAGAGGATAAGAATTGGAAGTGCAAAAGATGATATTAGCTTAAACTGCTTGGGATTCGCTGATGATCTTGCTCTCCTAGCCAACACAGTTCAAGAAGCCAGGCAACAAGTGAAATCACTACAAGAAATAGCAGAGAAAGTAGGCCTTAGAATATCATTTGAAAAAACGGAGATTAGCTAACTGATCCACCACTTGCTAACAAAATTACAATTGGAGAACAGGAAATCAAAATTGTTGATAAAATTAAATATTTAGGAGAAATAATAACATACAATCTAAATGAGAAGCCATCGTGGCAAAATAGAATAAAAAAACTGAACTATGCAAATTACATTACCAAAACTAGATACAACAAAAAAAGCCTATCTATAGATGCAAAATTAAAACACAATAAAACAGTTACACACCCAGAAATAACGTATGCAGCTGAAACTATCTTCAAAACAACTAATACAGCAGAAATTGACAGAATACTAAAAATAGAAAGAAGAATAATTAGGACATGTATAAATAAACAGTATAAAATAAATGGACATTGGAGAATAGCATCAAATGAAACAGTATATAAGAAAATAGAACCAGTCATGACCACAATCAGGAAGAAACGCATCTCATTCTTTGGACATCTGATGAGAACTCCAGAAAACAGAATTAGTAAAAAAATAATACAAAAATTGTGGAATAGCAAGAGCGACATCAAATGGACCGCAGAAATTAAGGAAGATATAAAAGAACTTCAAATTACAGTAGATGACCTAAAAAACAAGACAGAGAAAACCAGAATACTGCAAGACCCGCAAACCAGACTACAAATGAAAATCAATAAAAGGAATACAGGAAGAGTTGTCTCAGATGTAGAAAGAAAGAAAATATATGAAAGAATGAAGAAATATTGGGCAGACAGAAGAACAAACCGCCTTTCATATAAGAATAGCCTCTAATAATTATATTATCTAAATATATTAAGCTATTGTCGAACCAAATTGTATCCATGTGTAACAACATGTTTAGAACATTGTATTTTTGACTACAGTGGTCCAATAAAGGTCATAAAATAAATAATAATAATTATAATTGTACTACTTCACGCCTAATTCAATTCCTCCAGCAGAAGTAGATGAGTTAAACATCTAAATTGGAAACGTCCTAGAACAGAAAAGGCACATTTCCATACATACGTCCCTATTCAAAATATTACGTACTCTCTTGCCTCTACAATTTCTGTAAGTTCATAACAGGAATTTTCCAACATACTGCATAGGTCTTTGATTCCATTTGGACATTAAGCCGAATGTTGGTAAAGTAGCAGTAACAGCCTATCTTGCTGGCAGAACACCAAGGTATGTGCATATCAATTTCTTTTCGTATTCTTCCAGTACGCATACATACTACTGTTGACTATCTTCGTATCTCCTGTAGAACAACATGTCATTCACAGTTTTGTAAAGCCTGTGCAGTCTCGACTGTCTTCTTGTTTCACAAGCTGTTCCTTAATCTTAACCCATCTCGTATACTGTCATTGTAGCTTAGGCATGCTTTCAAGCAGGTGATGGCATACTTACGATTGACTTTATCTGGCGTAGAAAAGTTCCGGAAATTCGTCTACCTGCTCTTCAGAAATGTTGTCGGTTTTCAGGCCCTCCGACAATCTAGAAAAAACATATGTGATCACATTGTTCCTTCTGTTAATATGCACTATGCAAATGATAATATTCACTATGCAAAAGTTGTAATCTAGTAAGTCTGTCTTGAAAGGCGAGAATGTAGTAGTTTGCATACATGGAGAGAACTCAGGGGGTGGTGATCACATTACACAACTGTTTGTGCACCGTACAGATAGTAACTGAATTTTTTGAATGCTCAGACTATGCCCTAGTCTTCTTGTTCAGGTGTTCTGTAGGAAGAAGATAATATCCAGCTTGCGAATGCAGTTAGACAGAAGGTAGACATTCCATCTATAATACAAGTCCAAAATAAGCAACCTTGAAGTCCAGTGGTTGATGCTGCGGTCAGAGGTCTGTCGCGTCAGGATGGTAGAGAATCTTTGCATTAACAAAAGCATTTTCATGTGGCCATTTCCATGCTGATTTTACGCAGTAAGAACAACAAGTGGTCTGAGTTGCATGGTAGATCCGTGACGAAACAATGGAAATAAGACGCGATTCCAAGAAGTCCATTCAACGGTTTTTCAGTTGGGGAAACAATGGATTTTTTAATCATTCTAATGTTATCTGAATCAGCTAGCATCCCTTTCGAATTGTTGAGATGGCCTAAAAATTTTATTTTTTCTAGTGCAAAGTGAGACTTTCACAGGCTGGCGGTGATTCCCGCCTGTTCAGAAGTCTCTAATACCCGAGCTACCGGTTCTATATGCTCGTTTTGCAATCAGGAGGTCATCCATGAGTATCGTTAGCTTGATTCTGAGTGCTGGCCCCACTACAGACTCTACTGCAGCAGTGAACGCTCTGGAACCTTTCAGTCCATAGGGAAGCACTTCAAAATGATAGCTCCAGCTGGTGGAGAAATAAGCATTATATTTCCTTGAATGTAGGCTAAGTCCCAGCTGATAGCAGGATGCTCGGATATCTATACTTACCACTTAACGGATAGCATGAAATTTCTGTAAGTTCAATAGTATTTTCGAGATGTGTTCTGACGTACTATATGGTGGAAATGATAATTCTGGCATGGGGAACCGAATGCCCTTCCCCTCCTGGCTTGGGCACGAAAATGAGTGGCCTACATTAAGGACTCAATCAGATATCACTACATTAAGGCTCAATCAGATATCACTAAATGATGAATTCTTCTTGTACTGCCATTTTTATTTGAATGGAACAGGGTAAAATGTATGATAAACTTTACGATGGGGAAAAACTATAAGATGGCAAGTATAGTTTGTGAGGATCCCTGGATTCTCCTCAAAAATTTTAAAATAACTGTTAAGAAGACATAACAGTTACCGTCACACTGTGTGATTTTAGTTCGTCTCGTCTGGTCTTTGTCTCAGTTTCTCTTGTTCTTTGTCGTCTGTGCTCTATTCTGTTAATCGCTTTTATTCTCTGTGGGTGTTTTTAGTATTTGGAAAAAGGGACCGATGACTGTAGCAGTCTGGTCCTTTAATCCCAACCAACCAACCAACATAACAGTTAATCCCTTTACTCCTCTACCAGATGCTGACCCTCACTTAATGTGGTTCGGACCTACTCATATAAGTCTCCTAGCTTCTGTCACTTCAAGAATCACCGTCATTTCTCTACCATCAAATGAATACCAGCACCACGGCAGTATCTCCCATGTGATACTTTCATCCTTAGTAACTCTGTCTGGAATGTGACTCCACCGATATTGAAAGTTACTTTTCCCAAAGAGAAGTCGATGGTTCCATGCCTCTCTCAGATACCATCAGTCCTAAAACACAGTCGATTACCAATTTATTAGCGGCTAAGAACGTACGTTTCCTAGTTTATATTCAAACACTGACTATATCTCTACAATTTGTGATCTGCTGCTCCAATGATCTTGCATTATTGTACGGAAAAGTTGGGTAATTCTGTCCTTTGAGATACTCGCTGAAAAAAGGTGGTGGATATCGCGTTGACTGACGCTCTGGTGTCGAGAGCTGGAATGTAATTGCAGCCTTCAGCACCGATAAATGCACAGATGGATAATGTCTTCCACATGTGTTGATATTAGCACAGACTTCATCAGTGGTACTTGTTCCTTCATTGTAACGTAAAAATCGTATATCCTGCTCATAGTCCCCACTTATACTCATGACTGGTCCTCAGGGCCATCAGTAGATGTTCTGTGTTTAACAGACTCTAGTCATTTTGATTCATCTACAAACAGATTGAATCGCGTATGGACATAAATTCATCAAGGTTTTCATCATTCACGTTAATGATTTCCTCGTGTATTTTGGATGATAATTTTTTTCCAAGATACGTAGAGTTCCTCGTGTATTTTGGATGATAATTTTTTTCCAAGATACGTAGAAGATCTTTACAGGTAATAAGCTTATCCTAATACTGAGATTCGTTGTCTTACTTCACAGAGTTGCCTCGGAAACTACCATTCTTTTAAGAGAACATGCCTGGTTTTAAACTTCCTTTTTAACTGCTCTTCTATCTATTGAAACCAGTACTTTGACAAAAACTCTCTCTCGGATTCCCCACAAGTCTGAAAACTGTCCTTCATATCAGGAGCCCGATGGCTTGTGTCACCCTGGATATATCCTGCTACACAGCCTATCTTTTGATATTCACTCAACGAACAGCGCAGCTTACCACGAAATCTTCTTACGAAGTTAACAGGATTTACTGTTTCCTTGTCCACCGAAAATGATTGGAACTCCTTAAAGAGCCTCTCCCACATTTCCTTCGTCATTAAAATAATTGTCATTAACAAAACACGGTGAGTTGTGTTCTCATTATATGCACAGAACGTCTGCTATTCTTGTGAATTATTGACTAACTTATATTGCTAAAGCTGTATATGGCACAATTACTCTGGGAGGGTTGTCTAGTTCCTGGCTGTGGAGTTTCATCCCACTTGGTTATTTATGAATATTGTGTCCTCTGGTTACGTGTAATTTATTTTGTACCCGGGTAAGTATAAATTCAGTTTTACTATCTGCTGTTTCAGTTTAAGCCACATGCCCATTATAGTTAAAATTTTATTAGTACATTCTGTTATAGAACTAGCCTGAGTGATCACAACAGAAAATCAAGTTACGTACACTAATACTTCATTTCTTGCCTAAGGTTCGTTTAGAACCTGATTGGCTACTTGTTGCTAATATTAGGCTCCTTGATGAGACAACCGCTACCTATTTATGTGGGTTCGAATAAACTTCCTCTGACTGCTCATTGCAACTTGTGATCTGGTTTGCTTACAGGTGTTAACTGATATGTTACTACATTTTTATTCATACTTGATGTATTATTTGGGAACAATTTTAAATTAAAATATCCTTCTCTGTGTTCTAGTAGTTTTTCAATTCACATTGTGCATTACTGAATTAATTTGGAGTCAGTTCTACCTGAGTGAGGAAATGTCGAGATTTTAAGTCACATATTCATGTTGATCAAATTTGAGACACTAAATATTTATGGATGATTTTCTTGGATCGTTACAAATACACTCCTGGAAATTGAAATAAGAACACCGTGAATTCATTGTCCCAGGAAGGGGAAACTTTATTGACACATTCCTGGGGTCAGATACATCACATGATGACACTGACAGAACCACAGGCACATAGACACAGGCAACAGAGCATGCACAATGTCGGCACTAGTACAGTGTATATCCACCTTTCGCAGCAATGCAGGCTGCTATTCTCCCATGGAGACGATCGTAGAGATGCTGGATGTAGTCCTGTGGAATGGCTTGCCATGCCATTTCCACCTGGCGCCTCAGTTGGACCAGCGTTCGTGCTGGACGTGCAGACGGCGTGAGACGACGCTTCATCCAGTCCCAAACATGCTCAATGGGGGACAGATCCGGAGATCTTGCTGGCCAGGGTGGTTGACTTACACCTTCTAGAGCACGTTGGGTGGCACGGGATACATGCGGACGTGCATTGTCCTGTTGGAACAGCAAGTTCCCTTGCCGGTCTAGGAATGGTAGAACGATGGTTTCGATGACGGTTTGGATGTACCGTGCACTATTCAGTGTCCCCTCGACGATCACCAGTAGTGTACGGCCAGTGTAGGTGATCGCTCCCCACACCATGATGCCGGGTGTTGGCCCTGTGTGCCTCGGTCGTATGCAGTCCTGATTGTGGCGCTCACCTGCACGGCGCCAAACACGCCCCAGGTCGACGGGCACGTACACCTTCCGCCAACCACTGGCGACAACATCGATGTACTGTGGAGACCTCACGCCCCACGTGTTGAGCAATTCGGCGGTACGTCCACCCGGCCTCCCGCATGCCCACTATACGCCCTCGCTCAAAGTCCGTCAACTGCACATACGGTTCACGTCCACGCTGTCGCGGCATGCTACCAGTGTTAAAGACTGCGATGGAGCTCCGTATGCCACGGCAAACTGGCTGACACTGACGGCGGCGGTGCACAAATGCTGCGCAGCTAGCGCCATTCGACGGCCAACACCACGGTTCCTGGTGTGTCCGCTGTGCCGTGCGTGTGATCATTGCTTGTACAGCCCTCTCGCAGTGTCCGGAGCAAGTATGGTGGGTCTGACACACCGGTGTCAATGTGTTCTTTTTTCCATTTCCAGGAGTGTATGATCATGAGTCGCTGCTCCATTACATGCCCTGTGCAGACGGCCAGTTCACAGTCAGGCCGCAATAGGTTTGTTACCATGTTCCGCTGCACATGTCGGTTACATTCGAGACTGACTGAAAGGTGGACAGCAACGTCCAGTGAACGTCGTGGTGGAACGTTGCGTCAGGGTACTGCCACAGGTGGACCGCATTATGACCGGGAGCTCATCTTCCTACGCTCATGTTTTACATAAATTACCTATGAAATATTCCTACTTGGTCCAGAAACGCTAGGGCCGAGCGGTTCTAGGCGCTTCAGTCGGGAACCGCGCTGCTGCTACGGTCGCAGATTCGAATCCTGCCTTGGGCATGGATGTCTGTGATGTCCTTAGGTTACTTAGGTTTAAGCAGTTCTAAGTCTAGGGGACCAATGACCTCAAATGTTAAGTACCATAGTGCGTAGAGCAATTTGAACCATTTGGTTCCGAAAACCATTTATTTGCGGGGGTTAGGGGCAGTCTGGTGAATCATCTCGAGGACGAATAATAAAAAAAAAAACCTTCCCCTAACACAGGAAACACGTATTGCCAAAAGTTCTTCAGGGAGAATTGACATAACTGCTCTTCCTTTCTGTATACATAAAAGACCTTATGGATAGGTTGAGCAACAATCTACAGTTGTTAGCTCATGTCGCTGTAGTCTACCCTTAAGTTTTTGAGTGACTGGATTCAATTTCTGATCTGTATGATGACTGCATACTGCTTTAAAATATGTGAAAAAAGGTCAGTTGATGCAGATGCAGTCCTAAAATGTTTAAAGAAACTATCCACATGACATAGAAAAGTCGAAAAAATGTACAAGCGTAACATTGCGATGAAATATGAAATGTAACGGACATGTAATCTACATCTACATCTAAATATACGTGAATACTCTGCAAATCACGTTTAAGTGCCTGGCAGAGGGTTCGTCGAACCTCCTTCACAATTCTCTATAATTCCAATCTCGTATATAATGTATAATATCTTTCCGTACGAGCTCTGATGTCCCTTATTTTATCATGGTGATCGTTTCTCCCTATGTAGGTCGGCGTCAACAATATATTTTCTCATTCCAAGGAGAAAGTTAGTGATTGGAGTATCATGAGAAGATTCGCCTGCAACGTGCTTCCCTTCCTTGCATTTTTTCAATGTACTCCGTAAGTTTTATCTGCTAAGGATCCCACACTGGACAGCAGTATTCTAAAAGAGGATGGACAAGCGTGGTGTAGGCAGTTTCCTTAGTACGTCTGTTACATTTTCTAAGTGTCCTGCCAATAAAACGCAGTCTTTGGTTAGTCTTACCCACAACATTTTCTGTGTGTTCCTTCCAATTTAAGTAGTTCGTAATTGTAATTCATAGGTATGTAGTTGAATTTACGGCCTTTATATTTGACATATCTATCGTGTATCCGAAGTTTAAGGGATTCTCTTTAGCACTCACGTGGATGACCATACAGTTTTCGGTATTTAGGGTCGACTGCCAATTTTCGTACCATAAATATGTCTTTTATAAATCGTTTTCAGTTTTTTTTTATCTTCTGATGACTTTAGTCGACGATAAACGACAGCGTCATCTGCAAACAATCGAAGACGGCTGCTCAGATGGTCTACGAAATCGATTATGTAGATAAGGAACAGCAAAGCGGTTATAACACTACCTTGGGGAACGCCAGAAATCACTTCTCTTTTACTCAATGACTTTCCGTCAGTTACTACGAACTGTGACCTTTCTGACAGGAAATCATGCATCCAGTCACATAACTGAGACGACATTCCATAAACAAGCAATTTCGCTTCAGGCTTGTGTGGTACAGGGAATCAATCAGAAATTCCTTGTTAATAGCATTCAATACTTCATGCGACAAAAGAGCTGGTTTTGTTTTAAAAGAAGGATGTTTTGTAACTCTATGTAGTCTCTGTGTCAATAGACCGATTTGTTCGAGGTGATTCACAATGTTAGAACACAATATATCTTCCAAAAGCCTCTTGCATCTCGACGTTAATCATATGGGCCTGTATTTTAGTGTATTACTCCTACTATTCTTTTAGGATATTGGTGTGACCTGTGCAACTTTACAGTCATTCGTCGAGCGAACCGTTGTATATGATTGTTAAGCACGAATCTATTACAGCAACATACTCTTAAAGGAACCTAATTGGTTTGCAGTCTGGACCACAAGACTTGCTATTATTAAGTGATTTAAGTTCCTTCACTACCTCGAGGATATTTACTTCTACGTTACTCATGTTAGCAGCTGTTCTTGATTAGAATTCTGGAATATTTACGTTGTCTTCTTTTCTGAAGGCATTTCGGAAGGCTGTGTTTAGTAACTCTCCTTTGGCAGCACTGTCTTGGATAGTATCGCCTTTGCTATCGCGTAGAGAAGGCATTGATTGTGTCTTGCCGCTAGCATACTTCACGTATGACCAGAATCACCTTGGATTTTCTGCCAGGTTTAAAGACAATGTTTCGTTGTGGAAACTATTATAAGCATCTCGCACTTAAGTCCGCGCTAAATTTCGAGCTTCTGTAAAAGATCTCGAATCTTGTGGATTTTGTGTCTGTTTATATTTGGCTTATTTGTTTCGTTGTTTATAAAACAGTGTTCTGATTCCAAGGAATATCAGCTCCGTAGTTTCTTAATTTATTTGATATAAATATCTCAATTGCTGCCGATACAGTTTCTTTGAATTCAAGCCACATCTGGTCTACACTTAAATTGTTAATTTGGAAGTAGTCTAGCTTGTCTCTCAGGAAGCCGTCAAGAGAATTTTTATCTACATGTATTTTTCGTTAATATTTGGAGGATTTGCTGGTTACAATATTCAGTCTCGCTACGACAACCCTATGTTCACTAATCGCTGTATCCGTTTTGATGCTCTTTATTAAGTCAGTATTATTTGCGACTTGCAGTTCAAATGTATTGTTGCAATTGTTTATTATTTATCGAGGCTCAAGAACTAACGGCTCGAAATAATTGTAAGAGAATTTGTTATCACAATTTCGGATGATGTTTTATGCGTACCTCCGGAATTAAACGTGTATTTTCGCCAACATATCGAGGGTACAATAAATTCACCACCAACTATAATTGTAGGAGTCGGGTGCGTGTTTGAAATCAATCAAGTTTTCTTTGAATCTTTCTGCAATTGTGTCATCTGAATTTGGAGGTCGGTTAGAGGATAATATTATTATTTTATTCTTGTTTCCCACAATGATCTCTGCCCATACTATCTTGCAGGACATATCTACTTCAGTTTCGCGACAAGATGGATTATTTCTAACAGCAACAAACACGCCACCCCCAAACGTGTTTAGACTATCCGTTCGGAACACCGTTAGGTTCTTGGCAAAAATTTCGGTTGAGCTTATCTCCGGCTTTAGCCAGCTTTAAGTGCCTAAAACGATTAGAGCATGAGTGCTTTCTATTAGCGCTTGGAGCTCTGGTACTTTCTCATCACAACCACGACAATCTACAAGTGCTATACCTATGGTTCCTGCATCTTCGTTCTTCCTTTGCTCGACCTGCACCCTTTGTGGCTGAAGCCATTCTTGTGTTTTCCCGAGACCCTGCAACCTAATAAACCGCCCAATCCATGCCAGACAGCCCCTGAAACCCATGTAGCCGCCTCCTACTTATAGTAGATTCTTCATCTATGCAGCGGTACCTGAAACTCAAACCCCCTTTTGCGCAAGCCTCTGATTCAGACCCTTCATTCGGCTCTGTAGCAGAGGTCCGCAGGCGGTCCTGGCTACTATGCTGCAAATGGTCAGCTCTGCTTTCATCTCGCAAGCAAGACTGGTTGCCTTTATACCACTTCTGTTAGCCTCTCGAAGCCAAAGAGAATATTTTCTGATCAAAAGAGACACACATCATTGGTACTGACGTGAGCCACCACCTGCAGTTGGGTGCACCCTGTGCTCTTCATGGCATACGGGAGGATCTGTTCACGTTTGGAATGACTCCACCCGGTACGCACAGGGAGTGCACATTCGTTTTATTCCCTTCTTGGCAGCCACGTCCTTAAGGGGCCCCATAACGCGCTTAACGTTGGAACTCGCAACTATCAATAATCCCACACTCTGTAATTGTCCGGATCTTGCAGGCTTAGAAGTTTCCTCTGAAACAGGACAGGCAACGGCATCTGGCTCAGCGAGAGTGTCAGGCACAAGCATCGCCTGGTGCCTGTTTGTCGGACTAACCGAGGAGGGCTCCTAGGAAGTCTTCCAGCGCCTTCTACGGCCCGGGGCGACCTCTCACTCGCCCACAGGTGAGTGGTCAACCTCAGTGCGAGCAGTAACTGGGCTGGCCACCGGCGAGGACCGATTGGAGGACGTGGACGTGCTGGACGTCCGTTGGATCCCCACGGCCGGCCCACAACAGTGGTGCCCATCCACTGCAGCCTCAAGCTGTGTAACGGAAGCCTTCACAGCTTTGATCTGAGAGCGAAGTATCAGTATCTCGGTTCGAATACGCAAACAACAATCATACTACCTGTCCATACTAAAGACCGTGGAAAACAAAATCATCCATATAAACAGACTATCGGCACGTGCTGCGGAACTCTACCGTAGACACTGACGAAAACGCGGGAACCGTGTCTAATAAATTAGAGTAATACCACAGATTTAGAAACGTAACTACCGAAGCACTTGGTGAAACTAAATAATTCCCCCTGATTAGGAACTTATAATATGTCACAAAATCGGTTTACTATCTGACGCAATCGAAATTGCGAAAACTGTGGCTATTGGATATTAAATTAACCAGCAGAAATTCAAGAAACTAATATCTTAAGGCACACAGATGATTCTATAAAATTCTCTCCTGGGTAGGAGGTCGTAAAAGTCACAAAATCGGTTACTTCCCAGTTTCTGCGTCTCTCTCGGCCGGCTGCTATTGCCTGACTGTTGTAGGGCATAAGAATGGCTAACTTTGGTTTATCTAGGAAATTCTACGATATTTTAACTGATGAAGCTGAGAGACTGCGTGCAGAACACTTGTATTTCCTATTCTCGAGCACTGCTAGTACGTCTTTGCTCACCACCAGATAGGATGCATGGAGAACAACGAAAACAATCATAGGTGCCCTGCTAGATTTGTAACTGTTACGTTCGATCAGCATAGAAGTGTTATGGTGATCCTCACTGAACTCAAATGGAAACTCTTGGAGGGAAGAAAGAGCATTTATGGCAAAACATTAGAGAGTGGAGCACCGGAATTTGCGGCAGACTGCTGAACGAATTTGCTGCCATGCAGTATACGCTGTAAAGGGCAGTATGCTTCGGACAGCTGCCTAATGCCCATAAACGAAAAATCGAGAAGAACCGCGAAGACAGAAAAAGCGAAATAACGGTTCTTACAGAAGTGTACGGTCTCCCTTTCACTCCATCTGAGAGTGGAACGAGAAAGTGACTGACTACCGGTGCTACGAGGTATCACGCCTTATTGTTACCTGAGGAATATGATGTACGTTATGTGATCAAAAGTATTCAACGCTCCTATGTAATGAAGAATTCAGATGTCATCAGAGCATAGCATAAAAGGAGACAGGGAGTATTTCGTTGTCAATAGAGGAGGAGAAGCAGCAGAGGGAATTGATCAGGAGAGCTCAGTGACTTAGAAATTAGGCTAGCCTTTGGATTCCATCTGAGTCCCAAGTAATTTAGGATCATTACAACCCTTCTAAAGATGCCCAAGTGGACTTATGATGACGTGATTATAAAGTGAGAGCACAAAGGAACAACCACAGATAAAACAAGACCAAGCTGACTTCATGTAAAGACCCTCTAGCCCGACGTTCATGGCAGTGAGTGGCAGCAAAGAAATCTCATTGGACCAGCGGAAGGTATAACTTATAAGTACCAAAATGCTACCAGCAGTCCATCTAGCACAATGACTGCGGATAGGAAGTTAAAAAGAGTGGCGTACAGTGTTCGAGCAGAAGGCAGACATTTGTGGAGTTAATAATATGCGACGCTTGAGCTTGTGCAAAGAGGGGCAGTGGATGAGTAACAACATTTGATTGAGGGTGATGAATCCAGATTTATCCTGTGGCACTCCGATGGAATGGTTTGAATTTGGCGGGTGCCCGGAAAATGTTACATGCTGTTGTGTTTAGTGCCAACAGTGAAGTTCAGAGGAGGTGGTGTTACAGTATGGCTGGTTTCTTCGTCCTTGGGGTGCGGCCCTTTTATTGCACTTAAGAAAATGCTATGTGCGAAAGTATATGAACACATTTTACAGAATTTCATGCTTTGTGCATTCAAGGAACAGTTCTGAGGCTGTGGTTGTATAAAAAAAAATATATATATTTATATATTCATATGTGTGTGAAATCTTATGGGACTTATCTGCTAAGGTCATCAGTCCCTAAGCTTACACATTACTTAACCCAAATTATTCTAAGGACAAACAAACAAACCAACCCATGCCCGAGGGAGGACTCGAACCTCCGCCGGGACCAGCCGGACAGTGTTGTATCAGCTTGATAATGCACCCCGTAGAAATTAATCCTCTTAAAGACCCAGCCTGAACTCAATGGAACACCTTTGCGAGGATCTTTAACGTCGTCTTCCCTCGAGCCCCAGCGTTGAACCACACTACCTTCTTGTGGTTTCGACTCTGGAGAAGAATGGGCTCCCATTCCTACTGATACATTCAGACAATTAATGGATATTGTCAGTTGCAGGGTTCAAGCCTTCATAAAGTGGAGCGATAGGCACAGCCCGTATCAATAGGTGTCGGTGTACTAAAGATCAAATTGTCTATATGTGCACGTGGAGAGAAATTTTGCAGCGAGCTATGTTCAACAGAGATAATTACGAGGTAGGTGCTGAGTTTACGCCTCCGTTATTACAACAACGCAGGAACCATCGGCGGCACTGTGTGTGTGCGCGCGCGTGTGTGTGTGTGTGTGTGTGTGTGTGTGGAGGAGATGCGGCAGTAGCTGGTGCGAGCCTACTACACGCCTCCACTGTGCAGGTAAGCCCCGGGGTTAGCCGCAGCTAACGTTATTAAGCGGGCAGGACCGCGCCACCTAATCTCCACTGCGGAGCAGGATCCACAAGAGCGGACGAAGCAGCCAGCCCCGCCACGCCTCGTGGCTTTTATTTGCTCTCGTGGCAAAACGCCCGTTGTAACAACTTCGAAGCGTGTATGGAAACAACATATCTGATTGGTATCTTGATGATTGTTTCTTCAACCTCAGCGTGATTCCTGAATGTTAAAATCATTTTTATATCCACCTTAGGCTGTCAGAATTTTTCTTTGTACATACGAACGTTCTTGCACCATGTAATAAATTTAATGCGCGAAAAAATAATACAAACTACAGTAGACAAAAATGGTTGTAACATTGAGAAATTTGTCACATCCTATGGAGGTGGTTTGCACAGAGGAAACTGTTTACATTAATTACTGATTTGATGTCTTTAGCGTAGTACACGCAGCTCACCCCGTTAATTCCCCTTCTTTTTTTTTAAAAAAAAATACTTGTTTATGTTATCAGTGTTTCATCAGGTTTGACCCTGGCCGCCACCCTTTCCTGGCTTGTGCTAACAAAACTTTTCATCTGTGCATAATTAACTTCGATGGGCAAATTGTTGTAGAACTGATACCAAGCGCTCATGTGGCTCTCCTCCGCTAACGCAACTCTTGACACTGAAGTGATGTCCAGGTGAAAGCCTGTATTGCGTCAGCCCAGGCGTAGTAGGACGTTCCCAGGACCACTCCGACGCTGAATTTATCCAGTCTGTTGCTGTAACAACGCCGATTTACGACATATCTGCAAGGAATGGTTTACCACCCACAACCAACTAAAATTATATACGAACTGTAGTCGGTTAATTACCCTTGTCCTTGTACCATTCTCTCATTAAGTATTCCAGTGCACAGTTGAAAAGTAACGGCATGGGGCGTTGCCGCGCCGACTGCAGTAGGCCGTTGCGACAGACGTGGGAAAGTTTGTGGCGCCTCTAGGTGACCAGCGAGCGACAGATCTAAATCATGGCGGGTCGATCGGCGCTGCTGTTTGGATTTCACCTGCTGGACTGGCGTCCATCGAGCGTATTTGGGTCGGTACCAATCTTACTGGGACGGTACGAAGCAGGATTCCGAATAACAGGAGAATACCCGTATATCCTGTGGTCCTAAAGTCTAATGGTTCGTGCCATGGCCAGAGTGGGTGAAAAAGGATATTTCCTGGTTATGGATACTTTTGTTCTCTCTCGACCTGTCACTGATTAATGATGGCTCGACCTGTTGTGAAATTGGTTGCGTTGTTAATCGGTGAGGCGAGTTGTAGTAGACAGTTTTGCTGCCTTGGAGCAGTTTCCAAGACAGTGTTTAGCTCTTGTGGGTAGCCAAATACGCAACTAATTCTTTGTCCTTAAAAGGCTGTCCATACTCAGGATGAAGGTGAACAGAAAGCTTGTTCACGGACGTGTCACCTGTCAGAGTCGTATCTAGACGTATCAGCGGTCCCATATCATTCCAAATGCAAACGTCCTTTATTATTAGTCCACCAGCTTGAACAGTTCACTCCTGACACGCAGGGTCCGTGGATTCATGGACCCTGCATGTCCATACCCGCACACGTCCATCCGCTCGATGCTATTTGAAACGAGACTCGTCCGACCAGGAAACATGTTTGCAGCCCCAAGAGTCAAGTGTCGATGTTAACGTGCCCTGGCGAGGCGTAAAGCTTTGCGTCGTGCAGTCGTGAAGGGTACACGAGTGGGCATTCGGCTCCGAAAGCCCATATCGATAATGTTTCGTTGAATGGATCGGACGGTGAAACTTGATGGCCCAGCATTGAAATCTGCAGCAATTTGCGGAAGGGTTGCACTTCTGTCACATTGAACGATTCTCTTCTGTCATTGTTGGTTCCGTTCTTGCAGTACCTTCCTCCGGTTGTAGCGATATCGGGGACTTGATATTTCACCGGATTTCTTATGTTCACGTTAAACTCGTGAAATGGTATTTGAATACGCTTGTCTATACAAGTTACTTTGGCGCTTCAGTGTAAATACCAACGGCCCACAGTATGTTACAGAAAAGGTCGTTTACTCCCAAGAGGTGGGGGGAGACCACCAAAACGTGTGGTATATAATTGATGGTATGCTCAGCTCATCAACACAATAAGCAACTGCCATATTCTCCTCCCATCTAATTACGAAACTTTAGCATACTTGAGCACGCAACTGAAACCTGCGTATGGACAGCCTTTTAAGGACAAAGAATTAGTTGCGTATTTGGCTACCCACAAGAGCTAAACACTGTCTTGGAAACTGCTCCAAGGCAGCAAAACTGTCTGCTACAACTCGCCTCACTGATTAACAACGCAACCAATTTCACAACAGGTCGAGCCATCATTAATCAGTGACAGGTCGAGAGAGAACAAAAGTATCCATAACCAGGAAATATCCTTTTCCACCCACTCTGGCCATGGCACGAACCATTAGACTTTAGGACCACAGGATATACGGGTATTCTCCTGTTATTCGGAATCCTGCTTCGTACCGTCCCAGTAAGATTGGTACCGACCCAAATACGCTCGATGGACGCCAGTCCAGCAGGTGAAATCCAAACAGCAGCGCCGATCGACCCGCCATGATTTAGATCTGTCGCTCGCTGGTCACCTAGAGGCGCCACAAACTTTCCCACGTCTGTCGCAACGGCCTACTGCAGTCGGCGCGGCAACGCCCCATGCCGTTACTTTTCAACTGTGCACTGGAATACTTAATGAGAGAATGGTACAAGGACAAGGGTAATTAACCGACTACAGTTCGTATATAATTTTAGTTGGTTGTGGGTGGTAAACCATTCCTTGCAGATATGTCGTAAATCGGCGTTGTTACAGCAACAGACTGGATAAATTCAGCGTCGGAGTGGTCCTGGGAACGTCCTACTACGCCTGGGCTGACGCAATACAGGCTTTCACCTGGACATCACTTCAGTGTCAAGAGTTGCGTTAGCGGAGGAGAGCCACATGAGCGCTTGGTATCAGTTCTACAACAATTTGCCCATCGAAGTTAATTATGCACAGATGAAAAGTTTTGTTAGCACAAGCCAGGAAAGGGTGGCGGCCAGGGTCAAACCTGATGAAACACTGATAACATAAACTTGTATTTTTTTAATAAAAAAAGAAGGGGAATTAACGGGGTGAGCTGCTTGTACTACGCTAAAGACATCAAATCAGTAATTAATGTAAACAGTTTCCTCTGTGCAAACCACCTCCATAGGATGTGACAAATTTCTCAATGTTACAACCATTTTTGTCTACTGTAGTTTGTATTATTTTTTCGCGCATTAAATTTATTACATGGTGCAAGAACGTTCGTATGTACAAAGAAAAATTCTGACAGCCTAAGGTGGACATAAAAATGATTTTAACATTCAGGAATCACGCTGAGGTTGAAGAAACAATCATCAAGATACCAATCAGATATGTTGTTTCCATACACGCTTCGAAGTTGTTACATTTCGCACGAAGGCTGAATTTTCAACGGGCGTTTTGCCTCGAGAGCAAATAAAAGCCACGAGGCGTGGCGGGGCTGGCTGCTTCGTCCGCTCTTGTGGATCCTGCTCCGCAGTGGAGATTAGGTGGCGCGGTCCTGCCCGCTTAATAACGTTAGCTGCGGCTAACCCCGGGGCTTACCTGCACAGTGGAGGCGTGTAGTAGGCTCGCACCAGCTACTGCCGCATCTCCTTCACACACACACACACACACACACACACACACACACGCGCACACACAGTGCAGCCGATGGTTCCTGCGTTGTTGTAATAACGGAGGCGTAAACTCAGCACCTACCTCGTAATTATCTCTGTTGAACATAGCTCGCTGCAAAATTTCTCTCCACGTGCACATATAGACAATTTGATCTTTAGTACACCGACACCTATTGATACGGGCTGCGCCTATCGCTCCACTTTATGAAGGCTTGAACCCTGCAACTGACAATATCCATTAATTGTCTGAATGTATCAGTAGGAATGGGAGCCCATTCTTCTCCAGAGTCGAAACCACAAGAAGGTAGTGTGGTTCAACGCTGGGGCTCGAGGGAAGACGACGTTAAAGATCCTCGCAAAGGTGTTCCATTGAGTTCAGGCTGGGTCTTTAAGAGGATTAATTTCTACGGGGTGCATTATCAAGCTGATACAACACTGTCCGGCTGGTCCCGGCGGAGGTTCGAGTCCTCCCTCGGGCATGGGTTGGTTTGTTTGTTTGTCCTTAGAATAATTTGGGTTAAGTAATGTGTAAGCTTAGGGACTGATGACCTTAGCAGATAAGTCCCATAAGTTGTTGTTGGTTGTTTTTGGGGAAGCAGACCAGACAGCGAGGTCATCGGTCTCATCGGATGAGGGAAGGATGGGGAAGGAAGTCGGCCGTGCCCTTTCAGAGGAACCATCCCGGCATTTACCTGGAGTGATTTAGGGAAATCACGGAAAACCTAAATTAGGATGGTCGGACGCGGGATTGAACCGTCGTCCTCCCGAATGCGAGTCCAGTGTCTAACCACTGCGCCACCTCGCTCGGTAGTCCCATAAGATTTCACACACATATGAATATATAAATATATATATTTTTTTATACAACCACAGCCTCAGAACTGTTCCTTGAATGCACAAAGCATGAAATTCTGTAAAATGTGTTCATATACTTTCGCACATAGCATTTTCTTAAGTGCGATAAAAGGGCCGCACCCCAAGGACGAAGAAACCAGCCATACTGTAACACCACCTCCTCTGAACTTCACTGTTGGCACTAAACACAACAGCATGTAACATTTTCCGGGCACTCGCCAAATTCCAACCATTCAATCGGAGTGCCACAGGATAAATCTGGATTCATCACGCTCAATCAAATGTGGTTACTCATCCACTGCCGCTCTTCACACAAGCTCAAGCGTCGCTTATTATTAACTCCACAAATGTCTGCCTTCTGCTCGAACACTGTACGCCACTCTTTTTAACTTCCTATCCGCAGTCATTGTGCTAGATGGACTGCTGGTAGCATTTTGGTACTTATAAGTTATACCTTCCGCTGGTTCAATGAGATTTCTTTGCTGCCACTCACTGCCATGAACGTCGGGCTAGAGGGTCTTTACATGAAGTCAGCTTGGTCTTGTTTTATCTGTGGTTGTTCCTTTGTGCTCTCACTTTATAATCACGTCATCATAAGTCCACTTGGGCATCTTTAGAAGGGTTGTAATGATCCTAAATTACTTGGGACTCAGATGGAATCCAAAGGCTAGCCTAATTTCTAAGTCACTGAGCTCTCCTGATCAATTCCCTCTGCTGCTTCTCCTCCTCTATTGACAACGAAATACTCCCTGTCTCCTTTTATGCTATGCTCTGATGACATCTGAATTCTTCATTACATAGGAGCGTTGAATACTTTTGATCACATAACGTACATCATATTCCTCAGGTAACAATAAGGCGTGATACCTCGTTCCACCGGTAGTCAGTCACTTTCTCGTTCCACTCTCAGATGGAGTGAAAGGGAGACCGTACACTTCTGTAAGAACCGTTATTTCGCTTTTTCTGTCTTCGCGGTCCTTCTCGATTTTTCGTTTATGGGCATTAGGCAGCTGTCCGAAGCATACTGCCCTTTACAGCGTATACTGCATGGCAGCAAATTCGTTCAGCAGTCTGCCGCAAATTCCGGTGCTCCACACTCTAATGTTTTGCGATAAATGCTCTTTCTTCCCTCCAAGAGTTTCCATTTGACTTCACTGAGGATCACCATAACACTTCTATGCTGATCGAACGTAACAGTTACAAATCTAGCAGGGCACCTATGAATGTTTTCGATGTTTTCCATTCATCCCATCTGGTGGTGAGCAAAGACGTACTAGCAGTGCTCGAGAATAGGAAATACAAGAGTTCTGCACGCAGTCTCTCAGCTTCATCAGTTAAAATATCGTAGAATTTCCTAGATAAACCAAAGTTAGCCATTCTTATGCCCTACAACAGTCAGGCAATAGCAGCCGGCCGAGACAGACGCAGAAACAGAGAAGTAACCGATTTTGTGACTTCTACGACCTCCTACCCAGGAGAGAATTTTATAGAATCATCTGTGTGCCTTAAAATATTAGTTTCTTGAATTTCTGCTGGTTAATTTAATATCCAATAGCCACAGTTCTAGCAATTTCGATTGCGTCAGATAGTAAACCGATTTTGTGACATATTATAAGTTCCTAATCAGGGGGAATTATTTAGTTTCACCTAGTGCTTCGGTAGTTACGTTTCTGAGTCTGTGGTATTACTCTAATTTATTAGACACGGTTCCCGCGTTTTCGTCAGTGTCTACGGTAGAGTTCCGCAGCACGTGCCGATAGTCTGTTTATATGGGTGGTTTTGTTTTCCACGGTCTTTAGTAAGGACAGGTAGTATGATTGTTGTTTGTGTATTCGAACCGAGATACTGATACTTCGCTCTCAGATCAAAGCTGTGAAGGCTTCCGTCACACAGCTTGAGGCTGCAGTGGATGGGCACCACTGTTGTGGGCCGGCCGTGGGGATCCAACGGACGTTCAGCACGTCCACGTCCTACAATCGGTCCTCGCCGGTGGCCAGCCCAGTTACTGCTCGCACTGAGGTTGACCACTCACCTGTGGTCGAGTGAGAGGTCGATCCGGGCCGTAGAAGGCGTTGAAAGACTTCCTAGGAGCCCTCCCCGGTTAGTCCGACAAACAGGCACCAGGCGATGCTTGTGCCTGACACTCTCGCTGAGCCAGATGCCGTTGCCTGTCCTGTTTCATAGGAACTTCTAAGCCTGCAAGATCCGGACAATTACAGAGTGTGGGATTATTGATAGTTGCGAGTTCCAACGTTAAGCGCGTTATGGGGCCCCTTAAGGACGTGGCTGCCAAGAAGGGAATAAAACGAATGTGCACTCCCTGTGCGTACCGGGTGGAGTCATTCCAAACGTGAACAGATCCTCCCGTATGCCATGAAGAGCACAGGGTGCACCCAACTGCAGGTGGTGGCTCACGTCAGTACCAATGATGTGTGTCTCTTTTGATCAGAAAATATTCTCTTTGGCTCGAGAGGCTAACAGAAGTGGTATAAAGGCAACCAGCCTTGCTTGCGAGATGAAAGCAGAGCTGACCATTTGCAGCATAGTAGACAGGACCGCCTGCGGTCCTCTGCTACAGAGCCGAATGAAGGGTCTGAATCAGAGGCTTGCGCAAAAGGGGGTTTGAGTTTCAGGTACCGCTGCATAGATGAAGAATCTACTATAAGTAGGAGGCGGCTACATGGGTTTCAGGGGCTGTCTGGCATGGATTGGGCGGTTTATTAGGTTACAGGGTCTCGGGAAAACACAAGAAGGGCTTCAGCCACAAAGGGTGCAGGTCGAGCAAAGGAAGAACGAAGATGCAGGAACCATAGGTATAACACTTGTAGATTGTCGTGGTTGTGATGAGAAAGTACCAGAGCTCCAAGCGCTAATAGAAAGCACTCATGCTCTAATCGTTTTAGGCTCTTAAAGCTGGCTAAAGCCGGAGATAAGCTCAACCGAAATTTTTGCCAAGAACCTAACGGTGTTCCGAACGGATAGTCTAAACACGTTTGGGGGTGGCGTGTTTGTTGCTGTTAGGAATAATTCATCTTGTCGCGAAACTGAAGTAGATATGTCCTGCAAGATAGTATGGGCAGAGATCATTGTGGGAAACAAGAATAAAATAATAATATTATCCTCTAACCGACCTCCAAATTCAGATGACACAATTGCAGAAAGATTCAAAGAAAACTTGATTGATTTCAAACACGCACCCGACTCCTACAATTATAGTTGGTGGTGAATTTATTGTACCCTCGATATGTTGACGAAAATACACGTTTAATTCCGGAGGTACGCATAAAACATCATCCGAAATTGTGATAACAAATTCTCTTTCAATTATTTCGAGCCATTAGTCCTTGAGCCTCGATAAATAATAAACAATTGCAACAATATATTTGAACTGCAAGCAGCAAATAATACTGAGTTAATAAAGAGCATCAAAACGGATACAGCGATTAGTGAACATAGAGTTGTCGTAGCGAGACTGAGTATTGTAACCAGCAAATCCTCCAAAAATCAACGAAAAATACACGTAGATAAAAATTCTCTTGACGGCTTCCTGAGAGACAAGCTAGACTACTTCCAAATTAACAATTTAAGTGTAGACCAGATGTGGCTTGAATTCAAAGAAATTGTATCGGCAGCAATTGAGATATTTATATCAAATAAATTAAGAAACTACGGACCTGATATTCCTTGGAATCAGAACACTGTTTCATAAACAACGAAACAAATAAGCCAAATATAAACAGATACAAAATCCACAAGATTCGAGATCTTTTACAGAAGCTCGAAATTTAGCGCGGACTTAAGTGCGAGATGCTTATAATAGTTTCCACAACGAAACATTGTCTTTAAACCTGGCAGAAAATCCAAGGTGATTCTGGTCATACGTGAAGTATGCTAGCGGCAAGACACAATGCCTTCTCTACGCGATAGCAAAGGCGATACTATCCAAGACAGTGCTGCCAAAGGAGAGTTACTAAACACAGCCTTCCGAAATGCCTTCAGAAAAGAAGACAAAGTAAATATCCCAGAATTCTAATCAAGAACAGCTGCTAACATGAGTAACGTAGAAGTAAATAACCTCGAGGTAGTGAAAGAACTTAAATCACTTAATAAAAGCAAGTCTTGTGGTCCAGACTGCAAACCAATTAGGTTCCTTTAAGAGTATGTTGCTGTAATAGATTCGTGCTTAACAATCATATACAACGGTTCGCTCGACGATTGACTAGAAAGTTGCACAGGTCACACCAATATCCTAAAAGAATAGTAGGAGTAATACACTAAAATACACGCCCATATGATTAACGTCGACATGCAACAGGCTTTTGGAAGATATATTGTGTTCTAACATTGTGAATCACCTCGAACAAATCGGTCTATTGACACAGAGACTACATAGAGTTACAAAACATCCTTCTTTTAAAACACAACTATCTCTTTAGTCGCATGAAGTATTGAATGCTATTAACAAGGAATTTCTGATTGATTCTCTGTTATGAGTTTCCGGAAGGCTTCTGACACTTACCACACAAGCTTGAAGCGAAATTGCTTGTTTATGGAATGTCGTCTCAGTTATGTGACTGGATGCGTGATTTCCTGTCAGAAAGGTCACAGTTCGTAGTAACTGACGGAAAGTCATTGAGTAAAAGAGAAGTGATTTCTGGCGTTCCCCAAGGTAGTGTTATAACCTCTTTGCTGTTCCTTATCTATATAAACGATTTCGTAGACAATCTGAGCAGCCGTCTTCGATTGTTTGCAGATGACGCTGTCGTTTATCGTCGACTAAAGTCATCAGAAGATAAAAAAAAATTGAAAACGATTTATAAAAGACATATTTATGGAACGAAAATTAGCAGTTGACCCTAAATACCGAAAACTGTATGGTCACCCACGTGAGTGCTAAAAAGAATCTCTTGAACTTCGGATACACGATAGATATGTCAAATATAAAGGCCGTAAAGTCAACTACATACCTATGAATTACAATTACGAACTACTTAAATTGGAAGGAACACACAGAAAATGTTGTGGGTAAGACTAACCAAAGACTGCTTTTTATTGGCAGAACACTCAGAAAATGTAACAGACGTACTAAGGAGACTGCCTACACCACGCTTGTCCATCCTCTTTTAGAATACTGCTGTCCAGTGTGGGATCCTTAGCAGATAAACTTACGGAGTACATTGAAAATATGCAAGGAAGGGAAGCACGTTGCAGGCGAATCTTCTCATGATACTCCAATCACTAACTTTCTCCTTGGAATGAGAAAATATATTGTTGACGCCGACCTACATAGGGAGAAACGATCACCATGATAAAATAAGGGACATCAGAGCTCGTACGGAAAGATATTATACATTATATACGAGATTGGAATAATAGAGAATTGTGAAGGAGGTTCGACGAACCCTCTGCCAGGCACTTAAATGTGATTTGCAGAGTATTCACGTATATTTAGATGTAGGTGTAGATTACATGTTCGTTACATTTCATATTTCATCGCAATGTTACGCTTGTACATTTTTTCGACTTTTCTATGTCATGTGGATAGTTTCTTTAAACATTTTAGGACTGCATCTGCATCAACTGACCTTTTTTCACATATTTTAAAGCTGTAGGCAGTCGTCATACAGATCAGAAATTGAATCCAGTCACTCAAAAACTTAAGGGTAGACTACAGCGACATGAGCTAACAACTGTAGATTGTTGCTCAACCTATCCATAAGGTCTTTTATGTATACAGAAAGGAAGAGCAGTTATGTCATGTTTAACGGCGGCAGAAGGGTGGGTGGTGACATGAGGGACGGGAGCTATAGGGAGGTGGCGGGAAGGGGAAGGTCTCGGCGTGGACGCAGCAGTCGGCGCCGGAGATGGTGACGGTGAAGGCGACGGCGACGCGACGGCGACAGCGACTGTGGTGGCGGTGATGGCGAAGGCGATGTGGAGAGTTGGACTGTAGTGACAGGCTGGGGGAGTGGTGGGAAGGGATCAGAGAGAGAGGAGCGGGAGGAAGAAGCTGGAGAGGTGGCGACAAAGAGTGAGGGCGAAGGGAGAGGAAGGATGGAAAGACGGGGGTGTGACTTGGCACACCATGTAATGGTGGCAGTGGCGGAGGAGGGGGAAGTATAAACTAGGACTGTGGTGGTAGTGGTGGTGGGGGCTGTCATGACGACAGGGATAAAGTAAAATGCACATGACGAAAAGGAAAGGAAAAAACTAAGGACAGACGAAGACAGATGAAGACGAAGGCGGAGGAAGACGAAGGCAGACGAAGATGAAGTCGGACGAAGATGAAGGCGGGTGAAGACGAAGGTGGATGAAGACGAAGATGGATGAAGACGTAGGCGGATGAAGACGAAGACGGACGAAGACCAGAGTCCCAGGCTGCTGACGCTGACACTGGCGCTGACGACAGCTGGCAGGATGGCAGCAGCTGCTGCTGCTGCCGCGGACGGGGCCGGGGCCGCTGCTGTTGCTGCTGCCGCGGACGGGGCCGGGGCCGCTGCTGTTGCTGCTGCTGCCGCTGCTGCTGCTGCTGGAGGGCTGGAGGGCTGGCTGGCTGGGCCGCCGCTGCTGGAGAGCTGGCTGGCTGGCTGCTGCCGGCTGGACCGCTGCTGCTGGCCGGGACCGCTGCTGCTGGCCGGGACCGCTGCTGCTGCTGCTGCTGTTCGGCTGGACCGCTGCTGTTCGGCTGGCTGGCTGGCTGGCTGGCTGGCTGGCTGGCTGGCTGGCAGGCACCTGAAAACCTAGCACTTCGATTAGTGCTGGAACGGAACAATCGATGGGTGGTATCCTTGCGGAGTACCGCTGGAGATGCCACGCCGGGCTGGCGCGGGCAGTTTTATTTCAGTCAGACTGTCGGCGCTATTCAACAGCTCCGCGTTGCTTCTGGGGCAGCGTAATTAACGAAGCTGTAGAGATCAAAATATCGGACGGCACCCTCAATGAAGACAATGGTTTGCAGCTAAGTCCGGCGTTGGATACAGTAAAAGCGTTAGTGGCGGGCGGCCACCTAAAAATTTGTATATGTTTCGGGACTGAGCACCAGTGGCTTCACTGGCGACGGTGCGGCTATTACACACGACAGGAGAATCCCCTTGACAGTCAACCACTTGAAAATGGCGGAGACCTCAGCCGGAAGCTTGTGGACAGTTACGCAATTAACGAGGCTTGAAACCGGAGAATGTTTTATTAGACTGGCGTTTTATTTTTTCGTTTAAGCGCCTTCAACATTGAAGAGTTTGATTTTTATGTATTTAGGCACAGTTATCGAAATGAAACACAACCGTATTCTCATACGAGAACTGCTGTATCGCGGAGCATATTAATCTCACGAGACTATCACAAACAAGTGTGTTCGCGTGTGGTTCGTGCGGCGTGCGAAGCACTTGAGTGGCGAGAGCAGGGCACTGCCTGCAGCTCTAACGGAGCAGCCGGCTAGCTGGCCAGCCAAGGGCAGCGCGCAGGTGGCGGCCCCGGAAGGGAGAACGAGCGCTAATGGCGGGGCTCACTGCAGCCGCGGCCGCGCGGCGACACCCGAGTGCGCACAATAATTAACATAATTAACACCTGCTAATTAGTGGCCGGACCTCGCCGCTGCTCTCCGTTGTCCGCCCTTCTCAACAAACGGATAATTAGCAAGGTGATAGCTATTAATACCGCCCATAATTTTTGGAGCAACACGGTGTGCAATTTTCCTAGCAACAAATGAGGCAGCGGAGCACTATCTCTTGTTTAGTAGGCGAGAGCATAATGGAGACACAAAAGGAGTAATACCAAGATAGCCTCGAATAGTTTCTACTTTATTTTGCATGACGACACCAGTGAATCAAGTATGAGTAACTTGTAGATTTCCCTTACGGATTTACAATTCGTACAGTCAGTTGGCAATCAGAATTATCTTACGGAAAGCACTTGACAGTGGTTCAAATGGTTCAAATGGCTCTGAGCACTATGCGACTTAACTTGTGAGGTCATCAGTCGCCTATAACTTGAAACTAAGTAAACCTAACTAACATAAGGACATCACAGACATTTATGCCCGAGGCAGGATTGTAACCTGCGACCATAGCGGTCGCTCGGCACCAGACTGTAGGGCCTAGAACCGCACGGCCACTTCGGCCGGCACTTCTCAGTGGGTTGCAGAGTATAGAAGCAGATGCATTATAGAAATAACGAAGCTTTATAACTGTAGTGAGCCCAGGAAATAGTGCTCGGATGAAAGACTTGTACACACGTTAGATTCATTTATTTCTCCTGACAACTAAGATCCTCACTTCAGAAGGTTTTGTACCCAGTTCGCAATTATGAGCATATAATTGACCCACAAACTATCAGTTTACGCTCTTAACAAAAGTACTTATTAGCATAATTCGTCAAACCTCAAATATGACAGCAGGAAATGTGCCCTACAAATTCACAATTTTCGTAACACAACTGTGACATATTCACGCTGGTCAAATTGCAAATGCGGCACACTAAAATTAATGTCTCTAGAGGGTTAAACGAACTATCCGACCTAGTTTCTCAATCTAAACAGCATGCGGTACCAAACACGAGGGCTGATGAATCATCAGCTTCAATCACGATTGCAAAAAGCTCCAAGTTTCGTATCGAAAGTTAATCTGCGCTCAGTGCGGCTATCTGTTAATACCGCAGCCTCAACAATACACAGTACACTAACAAGTACGACCGAATGACGCGTGTGTAAAGAATAGTCAACATAATCTCAAGAGCTAAACAAACTTGTATACCTACCTAATTTCGTATAGGGCGACAGCGAGAACGCAGAAACGTCACAACACGACGTGGCGTGGACTCAGCTGACGTCTGCAGGGAACTGACACCATGAATCCTGCAGGGCTGTCCATAGCTCCGTGACAGTACGAAGGGTGGAAATCTCTTCTGAACTGTACTTTGCGAGGCATACCAGATATTCTCAATAATGTTCATGTCAGGGGAGTTGGGTATCCAGTACAAGTGTTTGAGCTCAGAAGAGTCTTCCTGGAGCCACTCTGTAGTAATTCTGGAAGTGTGGGGTGTCACGCCGTCTTGCCCAAGTTCATCGGAATGCACCAGTGTGCATTCATGGTGTCAGTTCCCTGCAGACGTCAGCTGAGTCCACGCCACGTCGTGTTGTGACGTTTCTGCGTTCTCGCTCTTGAGATTATGTTGACTATTCTTTACACACGCGTCATTCGGTCGTACTTGTTAGTGTACTGTGTATTGTTGAGGCTGCGGTATTAACAGATAGCCGCACTGAGCGCAGATTAACTTTCGATACGAAACTTGGAGCTTTTTGCAATCGTGATTGAAGCTGATGATTCATCAGCCCTCGTGTTTGGTACCGCATGCTGTTTAGATTGAGAAACTAGGTCGGATAGTTCGTTTAACCGTCTAGAGACATTAATTTTAGTGTGCCGCATTTGTAATTTGACCAGCGTGAATATGTCACAGTTGTGTTACGAAAATTGTGAATTTGTAGGGCACATTTCCTGCTGTCATATTTGAGGTTTGACGAATTATGCTAATAAGTACTTTTGTTAAGAGCGTAAACTGATAGTTTGTGGGTCAATTATATGCCCATAATTGGGAACTGGGTACAAAACCTTTTGAAGTGAGGATCTTAGTTGTCAGGAGAAATAAATGAATGTAACGTGTGTACAAGTCTTTCATCCGAGCACTATTTCCTGGGCTCACTACAGTTATAAAGCTTCGTTATTTCTATAATGCATCTGCTTCTATACTCTGCAACCCACTGAGAAGTGCCGGCCGAAGTGGCCGTGCGGTTCTAGGCCCTACAGTCTGGTGCCGAGCGACCGCTATGGTCGCAGGTTACAATCCTGCCTCGGGCATAAATGTCTGTGATGTTCTTATGTTAGTTAGGTTTACTTAGTTTCAAGTTATAGGCGACTGATGACCTCACAAGTTAAGTCGCATAGTGCTCAGAGCCATTTGAACCATTTGAACCACTGTCAAGTGCTTTCCGTAAGATAATTCAGATTGCCAACTGACTGTACGAATTGTAAATCCGTAAGGGAAATCTACAAGTTACTCATACTTGATTCACTGGTGTCGTCATGCAAAATAAAGTAGAAACTATTCGAGGCTATCTTGGTATTACTCCTTTTGTGTCTCCATTATGCTCTCGCCTACTAAACAAGAGATAGTGCTCCGCTGCCTCATTTGTTGCTAGGAAAATTGCACACCGTGTTGCTCCAAAAATTATGGGCGGTATTAATAGCTACCACCTTGCTAATTATCCGTTTGTTGAGAAGGGCGGACAACGGAGAGCAGCGGCGAGGTCCGGCCACTAATTAGCAGGTGTTAATTATGTTAATTATTGTGCGCACTCGGGTGTCGCCGCGCGGCCGCGGCTGCAGTGAGCCCCGCCATTAGCGCTCGTTCTCCCTTCCGGGGCCGCCACCTGCGCGCTGCCCTTGGCTGGCCAGCTAGGCGGCTGCTCCGTTAGAGCTGCAGGCAGTGCCCTGCTCTCGCCACTCAAGTGCTTCCCACGCCGCACGAACCACACGCGAACACACTTGTTTGTGATAGTCTCGTGAGATTAATATGCTCCGCGATACAGCAGTTCTCGTATGAGAATACGGTTGTGTTTCATTTCGATAACTGTGCCTAAATACATAAAAATCAAACTCTTCAATGTTGAAGGCGCTTAAACGAAAAAATAAACGCCAGTCTAATAAAACATTCTCCGGTTTCAAGCCTCGTTAATTGCGTGACTGTCCACAAGCTTCCGGCTGAGGTCTCCGCCATTTTCAAGTGGTTGACTGTCAAGGGGATTCTCCTGTCGTGTGTAATAGCCGCACCGTCGCCAGTGAAGCCACTGGTGCTCAGTCCCGAAACATATACAAATTTTTAGGTGGCCGCCCGCCACTAACGCTTTTACTGTATCCAACGCCGGACTTAGCTGCAAACCATTGTCTTCATTGAGGGTGCCGTCCGATATTTTGATCTCTACAGCTTCGTTAATTGCGCTGCCCCAGAAGCAACGTGGAGCTGATGAATAGCGCGGACAGTCTGACTGAAATAAAACTGCCCGCGCAAGCCCGGGGTGGCATCTCCGGCGGTACTCCGCAAGGATACCACCCATCGATTGTGCCGTTCCAGCACTAATCGAAGCGCTAGGTTTTCAGGTGCCTGCCTGCCAGCCAGCCAGCCAGCCAGCCAGCCAGCCAGCCAGCCAGCCGAGCAGCAGCGGTCCAGCCGAGCAGCAGCAGCAGCAGCAGCAGCGGTCCCGGCCAGCAGCAGCGGTCCCGGCCAGCAGCAGCGGTCCAGCCGGCAGCAGCCAGCCAGCCAGCTCTCCAGCAGCGGCGGTCCAGCCAGCCAGCCCTCCAGCCCTCCAGCAGCAGCAGCAGCAGCAGCGGCAGCAGCAGCAACAGCAGCGGTCCCGGCCCCGTCCGCGGCAGCAGCAGCAGCTGCGGCAATCCTGCCAGCTGTCGTCAGTGTCAGTGTCAGCGTCAGCAGCGTGTTACTCTGGTCTTCGTCCGTCTTCGTCTTCATCCGCCTTCGTCTTCATCCATCTTCGTCTTCACCCGCCTTCGTCTTTGTCCGCCTTCGTCTTCGTCTGCCTTCGTCTTCCTCCGCCTTTGTCTTCATCTGTCTTTGTCTGTCCTCAGTTTTTTCCTTTCCTTTTCGTCATGTGCATTTTAGTTTATCCCTGTCGTCATGACAGCCCCCACCACCACTACCACCACAGCCCTAGTTTATACTTCCCCCTCCTCCGACACCGCCACCATTACATGGTTTGCCAAGTCACACCCCCGTCTTTCCATCCTTCCTCTCCCTTCGCCCTCACTCTTTGTCGCCCCCTCTCCAGCTTCTTCCTCCCGCTCCTCTCTCTCTGATCCCTTCCCACCACTCCCCCAGCCTGTCACTGCAGTCCAACTCTCCACATCGCCTTCGCCATTACCGCCACCACAGTCGCCGTCGCCGTCGCGTCGCCGTCGCCTTCACCGTCACCATCTTCGGCGCCGACTGCTGCGTCCACGCCGAGACCTGCCCCTTCCCGCCACCTCCCTATAACTCCCGTCCCTCATGTCACCACCCACCCTTCTGCCGCCGTTAAACGCCCTAGTGGCACCACCACCTCCTCCGCTCCCAAAAAAGCCACGCCCCCTCCTCCTTCCCCCGCCCCTCCCCCCAGGATACCATGGATGTCTCCCCACCTGGCCCTGCTCCCTCCGCCTCTTCCTCCACCTCCTCCTCCAGCCCCTCTTTATACAAATACCTCCTCTCCCATGCCGATCCTTCCCATCTCGAGGCCCAGAATCTCTCCCCCCTCCTCCGCCAACACTTCCCTGGTGCCCCCATCTGTCTCCTCACTCCGAGGCAGGATTCCATTCTCATCTCCTCCCCCAGCCCCACCATCCATACTGACATCCTCTCCCGCCTCCCCATCACCCGTTTTGGTCACAAAGCCTCCCTCACCCCTGCTCCTTCTCCATAGTTTATACTTCCCCCTCCTCCGCCAACCCCAACCCCCGCGTCGCCCGCCGACCCTCACCACCGTGATCACTCGGCTCAGTCCGTCGATCACAGAGGAGGAGGTGTTGGCGGAGCTCAAGACACATCCCACGCTGGAGGTACGGGCAGTCCGCCGCATTTTCAACTCGGCCGGCCCCACCCACCTGTTGCTGTCTCCTGAAGGAGGGTGCCCTCCTCTTCAACCAGCGCTATAAGGTCGACCCCTCCCGTTCCTCTCCTCAATCCCTGCGCTGCCAGAGGTGTCTGCGCTATAACACACACCCAACAGCTGAGTGCCGCGAGCCCCCCACCTGCCCGCATTGTAGGCAAGCGCACTTACTCCAGCAGTGCCCTAACCTCCAATCCCCTCCCTCCTGCAATACCTGCAATCTACCCCATCCCACCTACTCCCAAAAGTGTAAAGCCCGACCCCCTCTGACCACTCCTGAACTCACCATCCCTGTCCGTCCTCTGGACGCCCCCACCCCTCCTGGCAATTCCCTTCGTCCCCCTCCCACCGCTGAGGACATCATCAGGTTCCTCACCATTGTCCTACAAAACGTCCACCCCTTCAAGCGCCCTCACACCCTCCAACAAGTCTCCCTCGCCGCCCGTTCCATTTTCCACTTAAAAATGTATGCCACCTACTCCATCAATCAGGCCTATTTCACCTTCTCCCATCTTGACACCCTTGTCTAATTCCCTGTCATGGCGCAACAGCACCGTATCCTTTTCAACAACATCCGCTTCCTTACGGCTAACAAAAACCTCTTCCTGCACACCCTTGCCACCCACCGCGTGGATGCATTCCTCCACAATGAAACCTTCCTACAACCCCACCACACCGTCCACACTTCGCCCTATCTCCTTCACCACTCCGATAATCCCCTCCCGATTGCGCGTGGCGGTGTTGCCATTGGTCACCACCACCACCATATCCCCGTTCGGCTCCAACCTCTCCTTCCTGACACCACCAAACACCTGATCCTTAGTCTGCCCTAACACCCCTATTCCCTTCGACATCCTCTCCCACACTGACCGTACCTTCTCCTCCACCATGATCGCTGCTGACCTCAACATCCATAGTCGTTCCGCCGCCCAGTTATGGTGGTGGCATCGGTTCCTCTCCTCCCTTCAAGCTGACCTCATCCCCATCACCCAGCACACCCATCCCAAATCCAACTCCACTCCAGATGTTGTCCTTTCTTCTCCAACCTCCTTGGCCGCATAACGGTGGATGTCCTGGAGCCTATTGGTAGCGACCATCTCCCTCTCCTCGTCACCGTTTCCGATGGTCGTCGCCCCCGCACCAACCCTCGTAATGACCCTCCCCCTAAGTACATCCATGACTATTCCCGTGCCAACTGGAATGCCTACCAGGATACCCTCTCCACCAAGGTCGGTAGCCACCCCTTCACCTACCACGACCCTGATGATGTAACCCATGCCGCCTCCTCTCTCCAACGGACCTTGTCTGAAGCTGTGGAGGCCCACATCCCTACTGTCACCATCCACCCCCACCATCCTACCTTACTCCCACAGGCCGTCCTCCTCCTCTGTGAATCCCGACGTCTCTACCGTGCCTTCCTCAACATGGTTGACCCAGACACACTACGACGCCACCGGCAACTCCAGTGACACATTCGTAGTTTGCTTGTGGCTAAGAAAAGCCGTGACTGGCGACAGACATGCACCCATTTAAATGCTACCCTACCTATCAACTTGTCCAAGTTCTGGTCAGCCTTCCGTCGCCTGCCTGGAACTAAACCCTGCCCCTACTATCCTCTTCTCCATGATGATCACCCCTTCCCTGACACCCTTAGTAAGGCCAATCACTTTGCCTCCTACCTCTCCGATGTGTTTTCCATCCATGATGATCCCCAGTGAATTACTCCCTCTTCCCGGATGTCTGCGATCAAAGTGACACCTCTGTCCCTCCCCTCGCACCTGATATCCAGTACTTGGACAACATTGCACACACAGAACTCAATGCCCCTATCACTACACAGGATCTGATTGCTAAACTCCGCACAAAACGCAACACTGCTCCTGGTCACGATCGTGTCACCTACTGTCACCTTCGTGAAGCTCCTGCCACTTTCCTCTCCACCCTGGCCAGGCTCTACAATGTAGTCCTGTCCACTGGTTCTACCCCGACCTGTGGAAAACCTCCCGTATCCTGATGTTCCTTAAACATGGCAAACCGCCGTCCGCCGTCTCCTCCTACCGTCCCATCAGCTTTACCTCGGTCTTCAGCAGGGTCCTGGAATCTATCTTCACCCGACGCATCCACCAGCATATCTGCCAGCACCGTCTCCTTCCCGTTACCCAATGTGGCTTTCGGCCGTCCTTCTCTTCCGACGGCCTTCTACTTCACCCCACTCATCTCCTTTCCAACCAGCTTAATTCCCGTCGCTCCGCAATCTCCCTCTCCCAGGACCTCGAACGAGCTTATGACCATGTATGGCATTCTGGTCTCCTCTTCAACCTCCAAACCTTCGCCCTTCCCATTAACTACGTCCGTCTGATCGGCTCCCTTCTCTCCCGCCGTCCTTCCTACGTCACCATCCATAACACAGATTCCTACAACTTTTTCCCCTCCGCCGGTGTGCCCCAAGGCTCCGTCCTCCTCCCCCCCCCCCCACGTCTCTAACTTTTGTATACAGCGGACATGCCGCCGCCATCTCCCCCCGCCCACCATCTCCAGTTTGCCGATGACACCGCCTTCCGTGTCCTTGCCCCCACCCTGCAGCGCTCCCAACACCTTCTCCAATCCCATCTTGACCAGTTCACCACTAGATGCTACCAGTGGTTGCTCAAGGTCAATCCCTCCAATACCCAGGCGATCATTGTAGGCAAAACCACTCCTTCCTTCCGCTTCCTTGATTTCTATCTCACCATCTATGGCCATCCTATCGCCCTCACTCCAACCCTTAAGTACCTTGGCGTCACCCTCGACCGTTGCCTCTACTGGACTCCCCATCTCTGGACAATCCAAGCCAAGGCACGCTCCCGACCATCTCCTCAAGCTCCTTTCCAGCCGTACGTGGGGTCTGGACCCCTCTACCATCCTCCACACCTATAAATCCCTCATCCACCCTATCCTTTGTTATGCCCATCCGGCCTGGATCTCCGCCCACCCCCTACCATTTATAAATCCCTCCAAATCCTTGAACGTCATGCTCTCCGCCTCGCCTATCGCATCCGTCTCCCCTCCCCCACGTAGATCCTGTACGATCTCATCCCCTTCCCCCACCTCCTCCTTTTCCTTGAAAGCATACAGATCCTGTACACCTTCTGCAAACTCAATCCACCTCACCTGCTTGTCTCACCCATCCTCTCCCACCCCTGCCCACTGCCGCGCCTGTATTCCCATGTCCCACCTGGTTTCCATCTCTGAACCCTCCTTACCCTCTCCCAAGGTGGCTTCCACCAGTTCCTCCTTCCTGATGATGTCCTCCTCCCCTCCATCTACCCCTCCTATCAACTTTGATCCTCCCGCCCCCCCCCCCCCCCGCTTCCTGTGTCCTTTCCTTTAGGCACCCTCCCTCCCTTCTCTTTCCTTTTCCCCCGTCCCCTTCCTCCATACCTTTTCCCCTGGGCTTCCCCTTCCCCTTTGGCTTGCCGGTGTGGCTGTGCGGTTCTAGGCGCTTCAGTCTGGAACCGCGTGACCGCTACGGTCGCAGGTTCGAATCCTGCCTCGGGCATGGATGTGTGTGATGTCCTTAGGTTAGTTAGATTTAAGTAGTTCTAAGTTGTAGGGGACTGATGACCACAGATGTTAAGTCCCGTAGTGCTCAGAGCCATTTGAACCAACCAAAACTGCCCACATCCACGCTATATTTTGTATATTTCAGGTACTCTTAAGGCGATATCGTCTTTCATAGGTTTCATTAGTTCTGGGGGTCTGAATACTGATTCGAATTGGTGTCTCTTCAGAAGCGGGCTAATCTTCCCTGCTAGTGCACAATGAACGGCAAAAATGCATGGCAGCGTCATCCTATTGACAGTCGGCCACTTGACAGTCAACCACTAGACTAGCCGAAAGCTCGTGGGTAGTTAACCACTTGTCATGACTTGAAACCCAAGAACATTTTATTAATGGATACCACCACGGGAGCATGCTTTCTTACATATTTAAGAAATTTTAATAATTATTAACTGCACGTTTAAGGTCTTGATAGTATACAAAAAATTAAAGACGTTTAATGGTTACTCTTTCATTGACATATTCATCTCTCGTGGACCCTGCACAGAGCTGAATGTTCGCAAAGTATGGCGGACAAGACGTCTAGTGTGACGTCACAAGTTCGGTACGGCTCTCGTATTTCTCGTGGGCCTGAGGTGTCGGGAGTATTGTGCAGTCAGTGGAGAAACTTAAACAGCAGAATGCATGGGTCAGAAGAACTCAGAAACTTGGAATACGAACAGCTCAGTGTATATCAACAGTGGAGCAAATTCATCACGAATATTGTCATTGTTGTAACTGTATCCTTTTTTTGTTGTTTGTTGTTGTGTATCTGAACTACTCTGCTTCTGGAAGTGCTATCTCATGAAAAGAGTTACCAAATCCATCCGAAACTGTATAACCGTATTGCTGTTAACTTTTATCAATAATTATTAGAAACCGTGACTGTATCCTAAAATTGTCATTTTTAATTCTGTATTGCGCTGTGCAGTTAACAGTGCTACAAGGTGTGATGTCAAAGAACGTGTCTTGCAGTTCCAGCTAACAGAAACTAACAGCGGATAAATTATACATAAAGTTACAAACCTAACTTTGAAAGTATAGCTGTCCTGAAAGCTTCTGCAAAAATGTCCTTCACAGTCACGCATCAGAACTGACTAAATAAAATTCCGAACACTAAATGGCACACTTGCCCGCAGTTCGTGGTCTCGCGGTAACGTTCTCACTTCCCGAGCACGGGGTGCCGGGTTCGATTCCCGGCGGGGTAAGTGAATTTCACCTGCCCCGAGGTGACTGGATGTTGTTTACCGTCTTCGTCATCATTGTCGTCATCATTGATCCCCATTACAGTCGGAGGAAGGCAACGGCAAACCACCTCCACTAGGACCTTGCCTAGTAAGGCTGTGCGGGTCTCCCGCATCTTTCCCCCACTCTCTGGTAACAATTATGAGACTTCATTTACAAATGGCACATATACCAGCACGTAACATTACACTGATAAAATATGAAGTGCACTGTAGCTAATCTGACCGTGCTGATAATTTTTAAACGCAACGCTTAACCGTAAACGATCTAATTGTGTCCTAAATGTAATGATAAACTGAACGTAACGCATATTCATGGCTTATCTTGCAGCAACGGAATCTCGTTACTTTTCGAAAGTGATAAATGCTGAGGTCCAACTCTGCAAAAAACTAACTGAAGAAAATAAAATTTGCCCAAGTGCAGTGCTAGGAAACACAACTATCCTAAGCATATCATGCTTCACCTTGAATGACGGTGTTCCGCAAACTGCAATGTGGCGACACACGATTACAAAACAAATTTCGTGAGGCGACAGCTTAAAGAACTATCTTTACTGAATCATATATTGGTGAATTTGCAACTCTGCGTCCAAGCACATAACTTGGTTTAATCACATTCCGACAATCAACTAACTGCCCTCTTTAAACACAAGGTAAATTACACATGAGCAAGCAATGCAGTAACAACATTCCCTGAATATCTTGGCAGTTTTCAAATTAATCTTTACAAGATAATATTTTCAAGAAGGAGCATCTTGTACGTTCGTATCTCTAAATTCTGTCAGTTATTTCCAGACCGTTTAGAAAAGTGACAAAAACTTGAATCTCTGACTTCCTTTTCAATGAATACGGCAATGTCACGATATGCTACCGACAACCAAAGATCCCATTGGTTGTACTCCGTTTTTGGCGTAACATATCGACTATTGATGAATTCTGTTTGTAAATATCCAAAGAACATACGAAGTACGACACATCGAATAATAGGAGAGCTTACATCTCTTTCTTTGAATACCAAAAATAAGCTAGAAACCTTACCAAGTTGAAACGTGAAGGAACAACCAGAGCTATGTCAAAAGCAAGCAGACCTCGTATACTGCCGGACAAGGACCATCAAACATGTCTGAGGGTGTTTGTAAAAACCGTCATGAAATCAGTGAAAGGAATCAATCGTGAGTTAAAAAGTGCTAACAGTGGTCCAGCTTGCACAGTAACCGCTGGTTGCAGTTGAATGGAATGACGTGTAATCGTAGAACAGCTCTTCACAGACATATTTCTGTCGTCGGTTTTTAGCGACGCTTCAGGTGGTGTGAAGAGAGATGCCACTGGCTGTAAAGGAATGATTGGAGTGCCTAATCACGTTACACAGTACGGCAGTCCGACAGCATATTCCATCTTGGGTATTAATAAACCGCTGTAGCTATGTTTAGGTCACTACCGGTTTCATGACATTAAAAGCCACATCTTCAGGTGAACATACAACCAAAACATTAGAACTGAAAAGCTTTTTACTTTGTACCCAATATTCGTTGTCCGTCAGAACAAAGCACCGCTAAAAGGTGGTTTCTCATTGAATGAAACTGCCAGCTTCCATTATGGTGGGGTAAGACACAGCATGCGGCCGCGACCCAGGCTCACGATTGCGTGTAGACAGAAGAAGAGGCTACATTCACAATATACGGCAGCAGTCCGGCTGTTTTATTCAATAACATACCGCCTTTCAGTTGTGTCTCGTTCGGACGGATAACGAATGTTGGGTGTGAAGTTCCGAGCCTCTTACCTCTAATGTTCTAGCTACACGTTCAGCTGGCGGTGTGGCTTTTAGTGCTATGAAACAGGTAGTTTTTAAAATTAAAAGTTCTGAGGCGACAACTGTAACATTATGAGAGTGCACGCTCTGGTAAAGCATTTGAACTATAACATTCTTGAAATGGACATGCCTGTCCAAATTCCGATTTGAACTCAATGGAACACTTTGGGATTAGTTAGAACGTCGACGTCCCACCGGACCCCAGCATGCAACATCACCATATTCACTGGCTTCCGCTTTTGAGAAAGAATAGGTTGGTATTTCTCCACACGTATTCAGTCACCTACAGAGTTCAAATCGTCATCAAGTCGAAGGATGGACACAAACCATATTAAAATTCGCTAATAGGTTTCCAGTCAATTTTCATCAGATAGTAACACTTTAGTTCCAAGACGTTCTGCGTAGCCTCGGGCCCTTATACACATGCAGGCTACCCTGGCTGCAGCCTAGAGACACGCAGTACAAAATCTGAAACAAAAAGTGTATTAACATTATGCTGTGGGCTCTCTTATAATCGTAAAGGATTCGGACGTTAATATTTTGTGAGGACATGTTCGACAAATTCCCAGTGGCCTCCGGTTAACCATTAGGCACTTCACTTGACAAAGACATTGAAATGCTTAAAACAATCGTTAAAAAAATTGGCTGCTTAAACTGAGATCTGATTTATGGTGTCTGTACTCGTCATTGTAGGCGACTGACGACAGAGCGGAAGTGAAGCTGTGCCTTTAATAAAGCTTGTGTGTACAGTATTATCATGGACCACCGTCACACAGATACTAATCGCCACAAAGAGACGTAAGAATTAGGGAAACAGGAGCTCCAAACGAAAGCTGTTTTCATTTATTTTTAAATCTCATCAATTTATTAAGTCATAGTTTACTAGTAAAATGTTTTGCTATTAAATGCTGTGTTGCAGGAAATTTGTTCGAAAATTGTTCTAATACGCTATTTTTCCAAGTTACTTACCACAGCTTTTCTGCAGCATACTTGCAACACAAGCTTCAGCCAAGGGGGTCTATATATGGTGATACGGCCCTGCATAGTCCACAGTTGAATTTATGTTCGTCTGCCGTAGTTTTTGTAGTGTTACTGAAAGATAGACATCAATGAAACTTATTGTTTAGTTACATTGTGTTTGAGCAATTCAGCGACGCTACTTATTCGCTCCATAAAACTGACCAACCGCTAAAATTTATATAGGTAAGAACCACACTGCAATAAAATTCATTGGGTTTGGGGACTGTCAACCAAATCAAGCAAGAGCTACCCTATCAATAATATGAAAGATGGTTCAAATGGCTCTGAGCACTATGGGACTCAACTGCTGAGGTCATAAGTCCCCTAGAACTCAGAACTACTTAAACCTAACTAACCTAAGGACAACACACACATCCATGCCCGAGGCAGGATTCGAACCTGCGACCGTAGCGGTCGCGCGGTTCCAGATTGAAGCGCCAGAACCGCTCGGCCACCAGCGGCCGGCAATATGAAAGAAGCTGCAATCACTTTAAAACTATAACAGACAAAATTTACACAAAACTAAAGACAGATATTACCCGAAAATCATGGTTTACTTGGATTACAGAAAATGGAAGGGAAATAATATTTGCAATGAGGACAAAATACAACAACGAGTATTATTCTTCCCATCTACATCGAATCACGGTTGCTTGGTCCCCATGTTGAGTGTGTGATGGAAACTCAGTTAGATATTAGAGCCATGTGCTTATTTCCTATAATACATTGAGCCACCACCAGAAAGTCATATTCACCCATTCAATAAAACATAGCCAACAGATAGCACTCGTTGTCGACCATTACCTCTCTGCGCAAGATAAGAGACCGTGCAAAATATTAGCCTATTTTATGTGCCAATATAACATGTATATGTAATAAAACTATAAAAAACAACCTGTTGGATGGTTTTGATGGCCGACTACAGAGTACATAAATACACTGTATTGTAATACGCAGAGGGAAAGAAAAATCACACAATCAAGAAGGAGTTCCGCGACATAAACTACAAGTGGCGAATCTTTCTCTACAATTGAAACATGACGTCTATTTAGATTTCGCGCCAGTCCAGTAACAATGGCGCTAGTAGCACCACTAAGAGGAATCAAGTCTGGTCAGCTTCGAATACACGCTACAACGATTCTGAATGTTTTAAAACTGTGTGCCCGACCGAGTCTCGAACTCGGGACCTTTGCCTTTCGCGGGCAAGTGCTCTACCAACTGAGCTACCGAAGCACGACTCACGCCCGGTACTCACAGCCTTACTTCTGCCAGTACCTCGTCTCCTACCTTCCAAACTATACAGAAGCTCTCCTGCGAACCTTCGCAGGAGAGCTTCTGTAAAGTTTGGAAGGTAGGAGACGAGGTACTGGCAGAAGTAAGGCTGTGAGTACCGGGCGTGAGTCGTGCTTCGGTAGCTCAGTTGGTAGAGCACTTGCCCGCGAAAGGCAAAGGTCCCGAGTTCGAGTCTCGGTCGGGCACACAGTTTTAATCTGCCAGGAAGTTTCATATCAGCGCACACTCCGCTGCAGAGTGAAAATCTCATTCTGGATTCTGAATGTTGTTACTCTTTTAGTTTAGACGCAGTGAGTTGATATTAGTCAAGAATTCCTTGTGGTGACCCGGCCATTATCAACACATTACTGAGCCACATTGAGGGCTCGTAATAGGGCTACGCGTAGCTGGATGTTTGTTCTACGGTACTACAAAACAGTTGGCAGTAATATAGCCACTGTGCATGATTCTGGCAGCGGTGGTCACCCCAATGCACCGTCGCAACAAGGCCAAGTTATGATGGCCACGTGCCACTAAGGAGAGGGAAGGTTACTGTTTTCCCCGTGTGGCCCTTGCGCGTCGTACAGCATTTGCAGCAGCTATGTAAGCAGCAGTTAGCACCAAAATGACACAATAAACTGTTACAATCCGGTTACTTTAGTGTTATCTGCGAACCAGAAGCGCTGTAGAGTGTTTCCCATTGATCCCAAAACACCACCATTCGCCACTTCATTTGTATCCAGTGATAGCTCATTAGAGGGCAGGTTGAAACTCTGTGTTTTCTGATGAAAGCCGGTTCTGCCTCGCTGTCAGTGATGGCGATGTCTTGGTTAGAAAGAGACCAGTTGAAGGCCTACTACCAACGTATCTGTGTGCTTGACGCACTGGAACTTTACCTGGAGTTACGGTCTTTAATCAATTTTCTATGACAGCAAGAGCCCTCTCGTGGTTATCCCGCGCACCCTGGCTGCAAATTGATATGTCAGTCTGGTGATTCGACCTGTAGTTCTGTCATTCATTAACAGAATTCCGGGGTTTTTTCAAATAGGACAACGCTCACCGATATACCGGTGTTGTGTAACCCAACGTGCTCTACAGAGTGTCGACATGTTACCTTGACATGCTCGGTCGCTAGATCTTTCTCCAGTTGAGTACATATGGGCCAACTCCATCGTCATCCACAACCAGCATTAACCGTTCCTTCATTGACTGACCGTGAGCAACATTTGTGGAACTCCATCCCACAAACTGACATCCGACGCGTGTACAACACAATACATGCTCGTTTGCATGCTTACATTCCAATTCCTGTCGCTTACACCGGTTATTAGTATACCAGTAATTCACATTTGCAATGGCTTATCTTGCGCTCACATTAAATACGATCTTTCAGTGTTAATCACTGAAATATGTTACCTATAGAAATGTATTCCCGTCGTTTCGTTACCACACGTTCATCTTTCCCGTCAACGTAAATTGAGAAGTGATATTATATCACTGGGAATCTCAATTTAGTAAAATTTATAATTGACTTTATCGTGAAATTTGACATGCAAATTTCTGCCAGACTCACAAAAATGTAGAACAGCAGTTTTTTCCAGGTAAGGTCGCAATGAAAACAAATGGCAGAAGGAACTAATATATGGAAACCTCATATGATCAACGTACACTACTGGCCATTAAAATTGCTACACCACGAAGATTACGTGCTACAGACGCGAAATGCAACCGACAGGAAGAAGATGCTGTGATATGCAGATGATTCGCTTTTCAGCGCATTCACACAACGTTGGCGCCGGTGGCGACACCTACAACGTGCTGACATGAGGAAGGTTTCCAACGGATTTCACATACACAAACAGCAGTTGACCGGCGTTGTCTGGTGAACGTTGTTGTGATGACTCGTGTGAGGAGAAGAAATGCGTAGCATCACCTATCCGACTCTGATAAAGGTAGGATTGAAACCTATCACGATTGCGGTTTATCGTATGACGACACTGCTGCTCGCGTTGGTCTAGATCCAATGACTGTTAGTAGTATATGGAATCGGTGGGTTCAGGATGGTAATACGGAACGCCATGCTGGATACCAATGGTCTCGTATCACTAGCAGTCGGGATGACAGGCATCTTATCCGCATGACCGTAACGGATCGTGCAATCACTTCTCGATCCCTGAGTCAACAGATGGGAACGTTTGCAAGACGACAACCACCTGAACGAACAGTTCGACGACGTTTGCAGCACCATGGACTATCAGCTCGGAGACCATGGCTGCGGTGACCTTTGACGCTGCATCACAGACAGGAGCGCCTGCGATGGTGTACTCAACAACGAACCTGGGTGCGCGAATGGCAAAACGTCATTTTTTCTGATGAATCCAGGTTCTGTTTACAGCATCAAGATGGTCGCATCAGTGTTTGGCGACATCGCTGTGAAAGCACGTTGAAAACGTGTATTCGTCATCGCCATACTGGCGTATCACCCGGCGTGATGGTATGGCGTGCCATTGGTTACACGTCTCGGTCACCTCTTGTTCGCATTGACGGCACTTTGAACAGTGGACGTTAATTTTCAGATGTGTTACGATCCGTGGCTCTATCCTTCATTCGATCCCTGTGAAACTCTCCATTTCAGCAGGATAATGCACGCCCGAATGTTGCAGGTCCTGTACGGGCCTTTCTGGATACACAAAAAGTTCGACTGCTGCACTGGCCAGCACATTCTCCAGATCTCTCACCAATTGAAAACTTCTGGTCAATGGTGGCCGAGCAACTGGCTCGTGACAATACGCCAGTCACTACTCTTGATGAACTGTGATATCATGTTGAAGCTGCATGGGCAGCTGTATCTATACACACCATCCAAGCTCTGTATGACTCAAAGCCCAGGCGTATCAAGGCCGTTATTAGGACAGAGGTGGTTGTTCAGGGTACTGATTTCTCAGGATCTATGCACCGGAATTGCGTGAAATGTAATCACATATCAGTTCTAGTATAATATATTTGTCAAATGAATACCCGTTTATCATCTGCATTTCTTCTTGGTGTAGCAATTTCAATGGCCATTGGTGTAAACACGAGGGTTGGCTGAAAAGTAATGCCTCCACCTTCGTAACTCTTCAAAACAGTTGCCAACATTGGTATGCGGCAGGTACTGGTTTGTTCCGAAGCGTTTTCTCTAGCGCTCCAGTTGGCGAGAAGCCATAACAATGAACGGTAGTGTTGTTGCAGTTTAAAGTATGGAACCCTGCGATTTAAGCAACGTGCAGTCATTGAATTCTTTACACCCGAAAGGAGATTCATCAGAGAATGAAAGCAGTTCATGGTGATTGTGCTATGTGAGTACTGTGCGTCATTGGGCGAGTAAGTTTAAAGATGTTGAGGTGGGATCATCTGACCTGCGTGACAAATAAAGTATAGGAAGTCCTTTGACAGCAACCACGGAGTTCCACAAGTAAAATGTTGACAGATTGATTCAAGACTATCGTCGTATCACTCAGAGAGAAATTGCAAGCACAACCGGTGTTTCACAAGAACGTGTGGGCCGTATTATTGCTTTGCTTGGCTATCGAGAGATCTGGGAACTAAGAGTAACCAGGATGCTGACTTCTGAAATGAAAGCGCACAGACTAGAAATTTGCAAGGAACTCTCGCGTTACGAGAATGAAGGTGATGGCTTTCTCAATTCAATTGTGACAGGAGACCAAACGTGCGTACACCATTACGACCCGGAGACGAAACGTCAGTCTCTGGTTCTGGGCGCTACAGTCTGGAACCGCGCGACCACTACGGTCCCAGGTTCGAATCCTGCCTCGGGCATGGATATGTGTGATGTCCTTATGTTAGTTAGGTTTAAGTAGTTCTAAGTTCTAGGGGACTGATGACCTCAGCAGTTAACTCCCATAGTGCTCAGAGCCATTTGAACCGTCAGTCTCTGGAATATGGACACAAAGACTCGCCACAGAAAAACAAATTCAAGATACTGCCCTCACCTGGAAAAATTATGGGCAAATAGCTCTAGGACGCAGATGGTGCTATCCATGTTGACTTGATCGTGGAACAAGAAGAAAGGGAAATGTTTTCCTGCAGTATGATAATGCCAAACCACTCACTTCGCATGCCACCACAGAAGAACTTCAGAGACTGAATCTTACCACCGTAAGGCATCCTCCATGCAGTCCAGATCTAGCACCGTCTGAAATCCATCTGTTCCCGATAGTGAAAGACGATCTCAGGGGACATCGTTATACTTCTGATGAAGACGGTGAAAAAACTGTGAGACTATGGTTGCGCAAACAGAGTGTCGACTTCTTCCGTGATGGCTTCAGAAATCTTGTTCATCGTTTGCAGAAATGTATCCAATTGGCCGGCTATTATGTGCAAAAGTGAATATTGGTAATTAAAATTATTGTTATTGTAATTGTAAACTGTCGAAGCTGCATTGGTAAAGTACCGGAACTTCAAGCGCTGATAGAAAGCACCGATGCTGAAATCGTTATAGGTACAGAAAGCTGGCTGAAGCCAGAGATAAATTCTGCCGAAATTTTTACAAAGGCACAGACGGTGTTTATAAAGGATAGACTGCATGCAACCGGTTGTTGCGTGTTTGTCGCTGTTAGTAATACTTTATCCTGTAGCGAAGTAAAAGTGGATAGTCCCTATGAATTATTATGGGTGGAGTATACACTCAACAACCGAGCTAGGTTAATAGTTAGCTCCTTTTACCGACCTCCCGACTCAGCTGCATTAGTGGCAGACAACTGAGAGGAAATTTGGAATACATTTCACATAAATTTTCTCAGCATGTTACGGTCTTAGGTGGAGATTTCAATTTACCAGATATACACTGGGACACTCAGATGTTTAGGACGGGTGGTAGGGACAGAGCATCGAGTGACGTTATACTGAGTGCACCATCCGAAAATTACCTCGAGCAATTAAACAGAGAACCGACTCGTGCAGGTAACATCTTGGACCTACTGATAACAAACAGACCCGAACTTTTCGACTCTGTAAATGCAGCAAAGGGAATCAGTGATCATAGGGCCGTTGCAGCATCCCTGAATATGGAAGTAAATAGGAATATAAAAAAAAGGGAGGAAGGTTTATATGTTTAGCAAGAGTAATAGGAGGCAGAGTTCAGACTACCTATCAGATCAAAACGAAAATTTCTGTTCCGACACTGACAATGTTGAGTTTTTATGGAAAAAGTTCAAGGCAATCGTAAAATGCGTTTCAGACAGGTACGTGCCGAGTAAAACTGTGAGGGACGGGAAAAACCCAGCGTGGTTCAACAACAAAGTTAGGAAACTACTGCGAAAGCAAAGAGAGCTTCATTCCAAGTTTAAACGCAGCCAAAACCTCTCAGACAAACAGAGGCTAGGCGATGTCAAAGCGTAAGGAGGGCTATGCGTGAAGCGTTCAGTGATTTCGAAACTAAAATTCTACGTACCGACTTGACAGAAAATCCTAGGAAGTTCTGGTCTTACGTTAAATCAGTAAGTGGCTCGAAACAGCATATCCAGACATTCCGGGATGATTATGGCACTGAAACAGAGGATGACACGCGTAAAGCTGAAATACTAAACACCTTTTTCCAAAGCTGTTTCACAGAGGAAGACCGCACTGCAGTTCCTTCTCTAAATCCTCGCACAAACGAAAAAATGGCTGACATCGAAATAAGTGTCCAAGGAATACAAAAGCAACTGGAATCACTCAACAGAGGAAAGTCCACTGGACCTGACGGGATACGAATTCGATTCTACACAGAGTACGCGAAAGAACTTGCCCCCCTTCTAACAGCCGTGTACCGCAAGTCTATAGAGGAACGGAAGGTTCCCAATGATCGGAAAAGAGCACAGTTAGTCTCAGTCTTCAAGAAGGGTCGTCGAACAGATGCGCAAAACTATAGACCTATATTTCTGACGTCGATCTGTTGTAGAATTTTAGAGCATGTTTTTTGCTCCAGGATCATGTTGTTTTTGGAAACCCGGAATCTACTATGTAAGAATCAACATGGATTCCGGAAACAGCGATCGTGTGAGACCCAATTCGCTTTATTTGTTCATGAGACCCAGAAAATATTAGATACAGGCTCCCAGGTAGATGCTATTTTCCTCGACTTCCGGAAGGCGTTCGATACAGTTCCGCACTGTCGCCTGATAAACAAAGTAAGTTCCCACGGAATATCATACATGCTGTGTGGTTGGATTGAAGAGATTTTAGCAGACAGAACACAACATGTTGTTATCAATGGAGGGACGTCTACAGACGTTAAAGTAACCTCTGGCGTGCCACAGGGGAGTGTTATGGGACCCTTGCATTTCACAGTATATATAAATGACCTAGTAGATTGTGTCGGAATTTCCATGCGGCTTTTCGCGGATGATTCTGTAGTATACAGAGAAGTTGTAGCATTAGAAAATTGTAGCGAAATGCAGGAAGATCTGCAGCGGATAGGCACTTGGTGCAGGGAGTGGCAACTGACCCTTAACATAGACACATGTAATGTATTGCGAATACATAGAAAGAAGGATCCTTTATTGTATGACTATATGATAGCGGAACAAACACTGGTAGCAGTTACTTCTGTAAAATATCTGGGAGTATGCGTACGGAACGATTTGAAGTGGAATGATCTTATAAAATTAATTGTTTGTAAGGCGGGTACCAGGTTGAGATTCATTGGGAGAGTCCTTAGAAAATGTAGTCCATCAACTAAGGAGGTGGCTTAAAAAACACTCATTCGACCTATACTTGAGTATTGCTCATCAGTTTGTGATCCGTACCAGATCGGGTTGACGGAGGAGATAGAAAAGATCCAAAGAAGAGCGGCGCGTTTCGTCACATGGTTATTTGGTAACAGTGATAGCGTTACGGAGATGTTTAGCAAAATCAAGTGGCAGACTCTGCAAGCGAGGCGCTCTGCATCGCGGTGTAGCTTGCACTCCAGGTTCCGAGAGGGTGCGTTTCTGGATGAGGTATCGAATATATTGCTTCCCCCTTCTTATACCTCCCGGGGAGATCACGAATGTAAAATTAGAGAGATTCGAGTGCGCACGGAGGCTTTTAGACAGTCGTTCTTCCCGCGAACCACACGCGAGTGGAACAGAAAAGGGAGGTAATGACAGTGGCACGTAAAGTGCCCTCCGCCACACACCATTGGGTGGCTTGCGGAGTTTAAATTTAGATGTAGATGTAGAAAGTTCATATTCTAACGATTATTTCTGCGTTTGATTTATTAAAATATTTCCATCCAAACCAAATTAACGAAGGTGACGCCATTACTTTTCATGTAACCCTTGTATTTTATTGGCGACACTGACACAACTCAGTAACTGAGCAGGTAATGAAGAATACATTCAGAAAATGGATCTGAGCACTATTGGACTTAACATCTGAGGTCTTCAGTCCCCTAGGACTTAGAACTACTTAAACCTGAATAACCTAAGGACATCACACACATCCATGCCCGTGGCAGGATTGGAACCTGCCACCGTAGCCGGTCCCGCAGTTCCAAACTGTAGCGCCTAGAACCGCTCGGCCACCCCGGCCGGCGAAAAATATATTGCCTCGACATTATAGAGCAGAGTCAATTTTGCATGAAGGTGTTGGTGACAGATGCACTGTCAGTACGATGTGACAATCACTTTTCTTACTTTGTATGGTAGTGGTTTGACAGCCAATCAGCTTTCATCTTGCGTGACTTATCTCGTTCCTGCTTTCTGGGTCGTAATCCCCCAGGTACAGCGCCGTTCCTGCTGATTGGTGTTCCCGAGCTAGAACTCTCAGTGACTTTTGTCTATGGTAATTGTCTCTGTACAACGATGGAAATAAAAGAAAGGTTCAGTAGTCGAATTAAAATTTAGGGTGAAAGGATATCAATGATAGGATTCGCTGATGGCACTGATATCCTGAGTGAAAGTGCAGAAAAATTACATGCTCTCCGGAATGGAATGGACAATCTAACTAGTAATAAATACAGATTGAGAGTAAATCGAAGAGAGACGAAAGTAATGGGAAGTGAAGAAATGAGAACAGCGAGAAACTTAACATCGGGATTGATGGTCATGAAGTAGACGAAGTTAAGGAATTCTGTAACCTAAGCAGCAAAATAACAAATGAAGGGCAGAGGAAGGAGGAAATCAAAAGCAGACCTGGCCAAGAGAAGTCTACTAGTATCAAACATAGGCCTTAAGCTGAGGAAGAAATTTCTGAGAATGTACGGTTGGAGCACAGTATTGTACGGTAGTGAGACATGGATTGTGAGAAAATCGCAACAGAAGAGTATAGAAGCATCTTGATGCGGTGCTACAGACGAATGTTGACAATTAGGTGGACTGATAAGGTAAGGAATGAGGAGGTTTTGCGCGGAATCGGAGAGAAAAGGAATATATGGAAAACACTGACAGGGAGAAGTGACAGCACGATAGGATACTGTTAAGATATTAGGTATTGACTTCCATGGTACTAGAGATAGCTGTAGAGGGCAAAAACTGTAGAGGAAGACAGAGATTGGAATACAAGAAGACAATAATTTAGGACGCAGGTTGCACGTGCTACACTGAGATGAAGAGGTTGACACAGGAGAGGAATTCGTGGCGGGCCGCATCAGACCAATTAGAAGACTAATGACTGAAGGAAAAAAAATTGTGCTGCTTAAGTGGCATTAGAATACTGTTTCGAGGCAGAGCTTCGACAAAGAAAGGTGGACGCTTAAAGATTTATGCTTCACTTCGTAATGATTCTTCCACTCAATGGAGCGGAAATGGATATGTCACAGAAGATAGCCATTGGAGCCAAGGCAGGAATGTGACTGGACAATAGATTGCATGCGTTCAGAAGTCAAATACGCTCTCTGACTCGTCAGACAGCCTCCTGGAGGTTCTCTTATACTCGGTGAATATCAACGATCTGATCTCTATCCCCGCTGTCTTTTGACTATTCCTTCTGTCATTGTCAGACTGACCGACTAGCCACCAAGTGAGAATTCCACAGGCCAATTGACTATCCAATGTCTGCTCATGCTGGACAGTTTTCTTATGGTATCCCCCATTGACTTCAAGGACACAGAACATTATGTGTTATCGTCTTTGTCATTGGTGGATTCCATTTACAATAACTCCAAATGCATGATCGATAGTTAGCAACCAGGCTTCCTATTCTTGATGTAGTGTGAGAATCTCTGATCTTGTAGTGGATGACGAATAACCTGGGAACTTCTGACTTATTCCCACACATTTCCTCGTTGTGGCAGTTCCTACTGACGGCTGCAGTCTCCCCAAAAAATTGTACGGCATTAGGCACTGTTTCACGTGTTTTTCGGCATTCCTGAGTTACCAACAAAGAAGCAGACCGCAGCAAACTTGTTTGTTTTCCTTTTTTTAACGAAATTATTAGTAGTGTTATTGCAGCAAGAAATTAAAGAGTAGAAATACAATAAAATTTTTGCCTTGTGACGGGTCTAGGTTTCTTCAAAACTGGACACATTGAAACACTTCATTCTCAATGTACACTCCTGGAAATTGAAATAAGAACACCGTGAATTCATTGTCGCAGGAAGGGGAAACTTTATTGACACATTCCTGGGGTCAGATACATCACATGATCACACTGACAGAACCACAGGTACATAGACACAAGCAACAGAGCGTGCACAATGTCGGCACTAGTACAGTGTATATCCACCTTTCGCAGCAATGCAGGCTGCTATTCTCCCATGGAGACGATCGTAGAGATGCTGGATGTAGTCCTGCGGAACGGCTTGCCATGCCATTTCCACCTGGCGCCTCAGTCGGACCAGCGTTCGTGCTGGACGTGCAGACCGCGTGAGACGACGCTTCATCCAGTCCCAAACATGCTCAATGGGGGACAGATCCGGAGATCTTGCTGGCCATGGTAGTTGACTTACACCTTCTAGAGCACGTTGGGTGGCACGGGATACATGAGGACGTGCATTGTCCTGTTGGAACAGCAAGTTCCCTTGCCGGTGTAGGAATGGTGGAACGATGGGTTTGATGACGGTTTGGATGTACCGTGCACTATGCAGTGTCCCCTCGACGATCACCAGTGGTGTATGGCCAGTGTAGGAGATCGCTCCTCACACCATGATGCCGGGTGTTGGCCCTGTGTGCCTCGGTCGTATGCAGTCCTGATTGTGGCGCTCACCTGCACGGCGCCAAACACGCATACGATCATCATTGGCACCAAGGCAGAAGCGACTCTCATCGCTGAAGACGACACGTCTCCATTCGTCCCTCCATTCACGCCTGTCGCGACACCACTGGAGGCGGGCTGCACGATGTTGGGGCGTGAGCGGAAGACGGCCTAACGGTGTGCGGGACCGTAACCCAGCTTCATGGAGACGGTTGCAAATGGTCCTCGCCGATACCCCAGGAGCAACAGTGTCCCTAATTTGCTGGGAAGTGGCGGTGCGGTCCCCTACGGCACTGCGTAGGATCCTACGGTCTTGGCGTGCATCCGTGCGTCGCTGCGGTCCGGTCCCAGGTCGACGGGCACGTGCACCTTCCGCCGACCACTGGCGACAACATCGATGTACTGTGGAGACCTCACGCCCCACGTGTTGAGCAATTCGGCGGTACGTCCACCCAGCCTCCCGCATGCCCACTATACGCCCTCGCTCAAAGTCCGTCAACTGCACATACGGTTCACGTCCACGCTGTCGCGGCATGCTACCAGTGTTAATGACTGCGATGGAACTCCGTATGCCACGGCAAACTGGCTGACACTGACGGCGGCGGTGCACAAATGCTGCGCAGCTAGCGCCATTCGACGGCCAACACCGCGGTTCCTGGTGTGTCCGCTGTGCCGTGCGTGTGATCATTGCTTGTACAGCCCTCTCGCAGTGTCCGGAGCAAGTATGGTGGGTCTGACACACCGTTGTCAATGTGTTCTTTTTTCCATTTCCAGGAGTGTATTATAGTAGCGGTCTCCTTTGGTTTGGTATTCTTCTTCTTCCTTTTTATGGTTCCGCGAATAGGCAACCCTTACAGGATCGAATAGGGAACCCTTACAGGATCACTTTGTTATCCGTCTGTTTTTCTGTCTGGACGTCTGCCTGTTCAGAAGGATTTTTCTGAGGAACGTATAGAGGTATTAAGCCGAAATCTATGTCGCATAGTAAGGTCTACGGTTCCTTGGCGGAGCAAATCCTGTTGGATAATTCCCATCTAATTAGAAACATGTTATTTAACAAGCTCACAACGTTTAAAAGTACAAATAAAGGAAAGAATCCAAAAACTGTTGATCTGTATTTATATAACACGAAAAAATATTTTTTGTCATATATTATCCGACTGTTTGTATATTATGGTACCAACCAACTTAATCGCCGAGAAGTAAAGGTACTTCCCATTTATCTAGAAACAAGAAATTTGGCAAGAAGCAACGCTTCACAGTACACGGAACTTAAATAATCAGATTTTTTCTCTGATTACTTTACACAAAAATATTTATTTTTTCTTACAATTTTTACCCATCTGTTCTGTTCTGTTCATCTGTTACGAGCACTTTTTTGTCAAGAATTATTTATAGCAAATGTGAAGTTCCACGAAAATTTAAACTTGAAACTTGCAATTAATACGTTATCGAAAGTCTTAATATTTCCGATACAAATATTTTGTCAATATCGATGTCGACAACGGGCGAAAATTGTCCAGTTTCTCGATATCCTTGATCGATCAACTATCTATACACGTAATAACATGTTACGGAGCTCTGAGAGCACGAGTCCTATTTGCGCTCTACAATATTATTTCCTATTCTTTTATCTCTCCGTTTGTTTGAATGGGAATATCTATGATTTGCACAAGTGTCCCCAGGTGTCCGTCGGGACACCTTCCCCAGTTAGGCAAACCATTTAAGCCATTTATCTCTGGTTTTTGTAAAATTCTCATGACTTACATGCCCCTCTGGTCCTGAGCATGTGGGGGTGAAATACTACAATGTATTTTTCCTCTGTTTTCCCACGTGAGTCCAAATAATGTTCCACGATGAACTGGATAATAACATGTAAAACTATAACATTTATGGCCTGCTTTACTCGGTCATTTGTTATCCATCGCGCCATTCAGTCTCCGACTAAATTCGTTTATTGTGTACCGTAGAGTACGACTAAAACTTTTCGCAGGGGAAGATATTATAGCGTGTCTGTTCCTAACACAAATGTGTGAATACATTTTGCTGTTAGGTCCTCTTATATTCTATTCAGACATTATTTGTATGATTTGGTCTGTATGTGATTTGTGAAGTTTTTACGAGCGATAGAACATTTCATCGTCTTTGGGGCTGGCAGCCAGGACAGCACTGTTTCATTATTTAGGCCATTAGATATACAGCCACCTTGAAAGCGCGTACCTGACTGAAGTAAAACCACCTGATGCAATACACTTCATTGTGTGGCGGTTTATTTTAATTCGGTGCGGACTTAACCTGTAGACGGCTGTCTGGTTAACAGGTACTCTATCAGAACATGAAATACTGCTATCCCGAATGAAGCCCAATAGATGATGACTTACCAGGTCTGAATGATAATAGCCTTTTACTCATTAGTACACTATTTCACGCCACACAATGAAGTACCACGAACATGCAGATCAAACACTCTGCTCTACGGCCCCCTGCTGACAGCCAGGGATAGGATATTATCTTTCAGTAGCTGGGCATTGACTGCTATGACGTAGCTTCTATCAGTTGTCAGCCATTACTTCCTGTTAAATAATACATAAATCGAAGTAAATAATGTAACATACAATTTCTAATCACGCTGATGTCTAGATGTATCGTTTCAACATTTTTCCTCTTGTCTCTGTGAAAGTGTGATGTTAATGATTTCCTGTCGTTAATTAAACTCTACACGTCATTGTACTCTAATTCGTTGGATTGGTTCGCTCTTCTGATATATGTGTTAGTAAATTTTACTCTTTGTGGGATCATTAGTCTTTTCTTTTCTTCATAGTGTCTGCAACTACATTATTTCCTCCGCACACTTCTTCCAGATCAGCCAGACGTCCTCAGGTATTACTTGGATACAGTTGGCTGCAACGTCCTCTACTGTTTTCAATCTGTTGTCCCTAACATCATAAAACATAATATCCTGTCGGTTCTTCTAGTTAGTATTTTCCGCATATTCCTTTCCTCCGCAATTCTATAGACAATCCAATTTCCACCTAACTTTAAACACCTTTCTATAGCACCACATCAAAAGCGCTTTGATTCTCATCTATTCTCGTTTTCACATACCATGCTTCACTGCCATACAATGCTGTCTACCAAACGAATATTCTCACGAATTTTTGCCTCAAACTGGGGCATATATTTGATATTAGGAGACGTTGCTTATACCAGTCTGCTTTTTATTTCATTCTTGCATCGTCCGTCGTGTGTCACTTTGTCTTCAAGGTAGCATAATGCCTTCACTTTACCTATTTCGTGAATCCAGATTTAAGTAAGACGGAAGATTAATCTCCTTCTCGTCACACCCCTTTACTTACGTCACTTTGTACTACTCTTTAGTCAATTTTCGCTGCTCATCTAGATACTGATTCCGTTCAACAGGCCCGATAATATGCGTTTCAGTGGTACCTAGCACTTTCACTCCAGCAACAGTGTGCAGTTGTGCAAAAAGTGGGTGCTTCGTTTTACTCTTTCAGAGGCTTTACTTTCGACTTAGTGTCGTGCCATATGCGCTCTGGTCGATATCCAGGACTCATTGATCTGTCATTGAGCAGCTGGTGGTGGCAATGCAGTTTAGCTCCAACATAGGATTTCTTTCCGATTTACTACGTGGTGCCCTTAGAAAATCCTAGCCTATGTAAGGGACGCATAATCAGCATTCACCTGTAACCGAACCATTGCACCAGATGGTTGAATTCTCCGACAGCGAGAGTCTTTGTACCCTGCCAGATTGTTAGAAGCCGCCATTACCTAAATTCCTGTATTGGGAAAGTTCAGGCCACGATAGTGACTAGAAAAACAGTTACTTGTAAATGGCTATTGTATGAAAGTGTTGCCTACAGTAAATAGCAAAAGATTCTGAAACAGAAGTTACATTTATTTATCGGTTTTCAGCGATTCCTTGATTTCACAACACCAACATTGCGGCTTCACTAAGGTCCTTCGGTAGATAATGTGAACCGATTTGGTGGACCAAAATGCTCGTGATTACGAGTATTACCAGAGTCCATTTGTCCTGAATTACGGAAATTTGTAGGAGTACGATTATTTCTCCTTAGGATATAGTTGTTGCGCAAGGACAAACTCCGATGGATGTAGTGAGAGAAGAATAAAGACTGTTTAAGTTTTCAGTGAGGAGGAGATCTGTCCCTTCAGAAGGAAACTTCCATCAGATTCTCCAGCAATCATAACATCGACTGTGCACACTATTCTGTTCTACTGTCTTGTATCCCGCCTGGAAGGCAGCGCGTGTGCCTGCTTCTGAAGACTGAAGAGTAGGCTGAATGTAGGAAGCTAGGTGGAGGTAGAACTCTCGGTACAACTTTTTACGTAAAAGTACATTTAATTGAGAATATTAACCAATGGCATATACGTAACTTTCGGTAACGATGAGCACGTAGTTGCGAAGTCTTAGACCCGTCGTAAGTAGTACATAGTCTCTTGCTCAAATGGACAGAATCTGGAGCGGAGCTCGTAGAGCTCTTCCGCTCCGGCTAGAGTGCGCTGTGGTCTGTGTCTGTCGTAGTGCCAACCTAGCAGAGCGCACCTACGTTGTGGCATTGTAGCTATCGATAACACATACTGGAACTGTGGTCACGTCGTTATTCATACTATCACTTCCACTGAAATAATCTTTGACAAGACATTCTTAATTTTGCTAAATATTATAGTTTCATATTGTCAGTTTTCTTACACTAGTGGAATGAATTTATTGAGTTTTAATGAAACAAAGACAGAATGGCTGATTCGCAATTAACACAGAGAATTATCTTGTCAAGAGGTTTATACTTCATTCAAACACTAAGCAAATTCTCTTTGTAATAGTATATACGTACAATGCTTTAGCTCCCAAGGATAATGTGGGAAAATTAAAACATCTGAACACTGAAGCTAAATAAGAATTTTACAGATGGTGTTCGTCTTTGGCAGCCTTAATATATATGGAGATTACATGATATCTTATAAGAGTTTTATAGTTGAAAAATGGTGATAAGGAAGGGCTAGAGCGTCTGTGACGCTGTGGAGATCACTTGAAGCAAGTGGCACTATCATGACGTTGCCCTTCCTTACCGCTCGCATTCCATTAAAAGCGAGAGAATGATTAAGAGGGTCTAGCAGGCGGCGGCGTTAAACGTTCCTGAATTTAAGATACGGCGGCGCGCCTTAGTCTGCGGGTCGGTGTTGGCTGAAACTGACGGCGTGAGTGGCGGGTAGCGGGTAGCGGACGCCCGGGAGAGAGCTGCTCCCACAAATGAAAGCCGACGGCGCTTATTGACAGCCTGAGCGACGCGGCGCCGCCGTCGGCTAGACGGCGCCCATCTGCACGAGTGCCTGCCCGCCTGGCAAAGTGTTAGCCCGCTACTGGGCTCCTCGCCGGCGCAGGTAAGGCCCTCAAAGGGTGACTGCATAAACCATAAAGAGTTCAATTGGACGCAAGGTGACTTGTGGAGTACAGGTGGTGTTGATGTAAACTGACAAAGGGCTGTTACAGTGTTAGAGCTCGCATCTAACGTGCAAATCCAAGTATGAGGCGTATTCACGAAAAGTGCCATCTGCAGGCAACCACCAAAACGCTCTCCTGTCCGCGACGACAAATAAATACTTTATGTCTCCAACTACATCCATACTTTGTAGGCTACATGGCATTGTGGGTACATCTAGTACCCATTATTGATCCCCATTCTATGTTCCATGCGCGAATGGCGCGTGGGAAGTATTACTGTTGACAAACATTTTTATTAGTTTATTAGCTCTAATTACACGAGTTTTATCGTTTGCACCATTTCGCGAGAAGTGGAGGGGATGAGGTATGAGGCCTATTTTTTATAATGTATCCTCCTGATATCCTCAGCGTGGGGGAGGTCTGTAGTATTATGAGTACTGAATAAATTTTCTGATTCCAAAATCTCTGAAGTAATTTATTTGTGTAGATTACCAGTTTTGGGAAATCTCTATATAGACATCTTTTGATCTTCATAAGATGAGATTGAAACGCTGGGAGGAAGCAGCTAACAAAACAGCACACGTAATTACATCCAAGATTTGCAATAGATGGAATAACAACATACCATGTTTACATCAATACACAATCTGCTGCATTATATTTTTTTTCAACTTCCGATCAGTCGCGAAATTAAAATCACAGTTAAATTTCGGTTAAGCTTTGCAGATATATATTGTGCAGTATCCCTAGTTCAAATGGTTCAAATGGCTCTGAGCACTATGGGACTCAACATCTGTGGTCATCAGTGCCCTAGAACTTAGAACTACTTAAACCTGACTAACCTAAGGACATTACACAGCTGGCCGGTGTGGCCGAGCGGTTCTAGGCGCTATAGTCTGGAACCGCGCGACCGCTACGGTCGCAGGTTCGAATCCTCCCTCGGGCATGGGTGTGTGTGATGTCTTTAGGTTAGTTAGGTTGAAGTAGTTCTAAGTTCTAGGGGACTGATGACCTCAGAAGTTAAGTCCCATAGTGGTCAGAGCCATGTGACATCATACACATCCATGCCCGAGGCAGGAGTCGAACCTGCGACCGTAGCGGCCACGCGGTTCCAGACTGAAGCGCCTACAACCGCACGGCCACACCGGCCGGCCAGTATCTCTAGTATGACCATCTGCTGCGTCACATCGCAGTTTTTAGTTCAATGTGGACTATGAGCACATGAAAATTTCTAGACATTAGTGTCTCCTCCAAGTGTCCTACAGATGCGTTTCTCCTGATTTCATGCAGCCTACATACATAATATTACTGTCAGACGTTTCCTTATTCATGAAAGTTCGCGGCAGCATATACTACACGCAACGAAAATGCTCCTGCAGCCCGACTTGGCTACTGACATTAGCGGATTGAAGACAGGAACAGTCCAGCCCGTTAACTGATAATTGCCTACTACTTTAAGGTGCACTCTAGTATTAGTGACTGCATACGAAGAAAAGGAGGAGTCCATTATAATCCACTTCCTTCTCTATTTCATCATTGTCGTCGTCAGCATGATCATCATATATTCTCCTTCGTTTTCATCTTAGCCTTCTTCTCTATTGTGTCTGTTTCGTGTGCCTTACATGGTTAAGAAAAATCTTCCCTCATGCTTACAAGCACCTCCTTCTCCATTCTCTAAAGGAATATCCAATTGTGGTATATCTCTGTTGTAGATGAAGTCGGTGACGGGAACCAATGCGTTAACCCTAGATTCAGCGAGACGAACTTTCAGTTCTACGGTGGAAGGAATGTCGCAATTTGAACCCAAAAAGGGCTCCTCATTGGCTCTTGAGATGATGGAACATGGCGTTTCAAATGCTGGTGTGTGTGTGTGTGTGTGTGTGTGTGTGTGTGTGTGTGTGTTGTGTGTGTGGGTGTGTGTGGGGGGGGGGGTGATGTTGTTAGTACACAGATCGACACAAAGCATCACTTTTTCGAAACCATGTAATTGTCCCCCATTCGGATGAATAAGTTTGAAATTCCGCTCATAGTTGTCAACAACCTTATTTTGGTAATGGCGCAAACGTGTGGCACCCTGCGACCTCACTCTCGGATTCTACGACTCTTCAAACATCAGTACCAGAGGTCAGAAACCCTTGTGTAAGATGGGTTAAGGATTTCACAGTGGCACCAAATTTACCACAGTACTACCCAGCATCGCCGTGGATTTGTCGCACGATGGAAAGGTCGTCAAATGACCTCTTACCAACATTTCACCCCGTCATTTGGCGCCTCTGCGATGGAGGTGAGAACCGCAACGCCCAGCGCTAGTATCACGCGGTTTTCAGATGAAAACATATCAGGCACATTATCCCTTAGAATTGACACTAGAAGGCATAAAGGGATGGTATGAAGGGCGTCAATGAAATCCCTTTCCTTCGGGCATAGATTCCCACACATTTCGATGTCGAAACCAACAGTTCAGCCTCTGATGAGTAGCAATATGACGCTGCATTGTGGATGCAGCCCACAGTGACCTCAGAGAACCGCTCACATGTACGGGGTTGTCAGCAGTGTGAAAAGTTGTCAAGAACATTATCTTGTTGCTCATCGCAATTCGAACTATCGTTTTCGACAGCCAAATGTGCGGCAATCAACGCCCCAACGAAATGAATGGTCTCATAGAAGCTCTTTTTACCAACCCCTTGAGGCCTTTTAGTGTCGATTCTGAGTGGCGGTCAGTCTGAAATGTTTTCCTCAGCTATCCACAAGAAAACTGCGTAATTTCAAAGATGGACTTCGGGGTTATGACCATCACAGACGCATGAACAGGGGAGGTGAAGTGTGGGTAAGAGGGAATGTTACGGCCTTCGCATTGTGTGAAAGGTTCACGGTGGCTCAGGGTAGAGCTTTGCGGATATTTGGTGCCAATGTGGCATCATTAGACCACGTTACACGTTACATGAACTCCTGAGGTCTGGCGTTGTTTTCGAATGTGTCGACACATTGCTGTATGAACTGTCATCGAGCCCAAGGGTGACGACGCAGTAAGCCAAACATTTGTACCGTTGCAGAGGAAATTTGTAAGCACCTTTGAGTGAAATTCCAAACTCATGCATCGTAATGGGAGACAAATCGAAAAAGTGATCCTTTAATTACCCAGCCCAGTGTAGTTAGGTTGGTCACCGACTTGGATTTATCGTGAATGACGGATTATACGCCAACAGTCAGGCGTCCCGCTACTGTCATCAACAACAGAAAAAGAACACCACACACTAAAAACTATTGTTGCTTTCCTACAAGGAGTCAAGCAAAGTGAACTGGGATACATTGTCTTACACGAAGCTTCCCGTCGTGTTTTATGTTAATGCCTCTGCTTCTACTACTGCTACTACTACTACCACTACTACTACTGCTAACTATAGTGATGAGTTAACAACGTTTGTATCAAAAACACTCAAAATTTAACATCACTATTCTGTTATAGCGCGAGTGCATCTATTTGCATCTCTCTTATCCTCCCTGGGGTGTACTAATGCAGAAAGATGCTATGCAATACACTGAGACAACATTGTAAAAACCAGTAATAATAGCGAAAAGCAATATATACTTGTACAGATGTGTACCAGAGAAGCAGTGCCTAAAAGACGAATTCCATGTTACAGCCGCATACGAAGGATAACAGACTCAAGTGAAATGAACGTCTTCTGCAGTGTCTTTGATGTTGAAACAGATACACGAATACCCCAATAAACGTTATAAATATCTACAGGAAGTGAGTATACGACGAAGACACACAAAACCTATCAGCTGTAGAGACATATGAGAAGTTCCGGAAGGCTAATCGGACAGCTGGTGCCCGTTGTTTGGATGAACGCCTTGTGAGTCACAGTGAATTTGTGAAAAGAAACAATGCGCAAAATAAAAGAAATCTTATGAGAACAGCGGTTATAATGGTTGTAAGCTTAGCGTGCTCTCAGGTGAGGGCTGAAGAAACAAAGAAATATGACTAATAGCTCCAGATTTGTAAAAACATAAGTTTTCCAGTCGGTAAATGGGATATTTGTTTTCTCCTGTATGCGTCACTTTCCATTTTATTTTCATGGTTTATTTAAACTTTTTTTCTCATGCTCCATAAACTGTGTAAAACTACGGACACTTGTAACTATATGGCTTTGAAACTGCTGTTACAAATATTTAATGTGCCACGCGGAGATCAGTATATGACCGGAAATAATATTCGCCTATTTGGCTGTACTATTCCTTTTATCCATTTATGTTTGAGTGCAACTTCTTGCCGTAAAAGTAGTCGTAGTTAATAACTTTGTCAATATACCTATACTATAGAATTTGATGTTTAGGAAGAAAAGAGCACCACACTTCGCATTGACTACATTACGCTCTCATTCATGTACTCCTCTTCTCAAGTAGCAGTCTGAATCAAGTACAAAATTTTACGTGCAGATTTTGGTGAAGCAATTGCTGCTGGCTAAATCCAAACAGAGACTCATTGCAGAAAATTTTTAAAGACTTTTGTATGGTGCTGTTGCCCCACAGATTAGATCACAGCAAAGCATACCTATCCCCTTTTTTATCATATACACGGCCGATTTACTGCAGTGTAGAATTAACAGCACGATCACTAATGTGTTCAGCATTATTTAAAAGAAAGGAAAGTGAGACTGCTCTCTACGACATTTTCGTTACACCATGAATCAAAATATAAACGAATCTTTCCAGCACACACTCTCAAATCACAAGAATATAAATGTCGTTAGCTTCGTCTGAACACCCACATAATCGCCATTTTCCGATACGATAGAATTATCGCTTGATAAGATTACACTGCATCAGGGTGAACAGCTGAAATGAACATGATATTAAAGAACCTCATCCCAATAAAGGGAAACAAATATCTAGAAATCATTTTTTAGGTCGGTTCTCTGGTTTGATGGGGCGTCGTATCATGTGCTTCATTAACGTAACCCTGATTTTTCTCAGTGTGTTAGTGACAGTTCTTTCCACTCTGATTGCATCGAGAACCTCGCAAATCCTCACTTCATCAGCCCATCTAAATTGTGACTTACTTTTCTAGCATCGTATTTGAAATGCTTTCATACGTTTCTTTCCCGGTTGTCACATAGGTTACGATTCACTTTCACGGATTACTATGCTCCTAACAAATTAGCTCATAAATTTGTGCCTCCAATTAAGGCCAATATTTGCACCGGTACACTTCTTTTGTCCAGGAGTGTCTCCTTTGCCTTTTCTACATCTTATATGCTCCTATTTTCGTCCGTCATATGTTGTTTTGCTTCCTAGGTAAGAAAATTCCATCACTTCACTTAGTTCGTGGTCTCCAATTTTGAGGGCAAATTTCATAGTAATCACATTTCAAATGATCCTCCTTACTGTTGCCATTTTTCGATTTGCTTCCAATCCTTATTGCGTGTTCAATACACTGTTAATTTTATTCAGTGTGTCTTGTAATACGTATTGAGAATAAGAATGTTGTTAGCGACTTTTGAGAGTCATATTTTTTCACTGTGATATGTAATCCCAGTCCTAAATCCAACTTTTATTTCTGTAATTGCTCGTCGAAGTACAAGTTGAACGGTAGTAGGAAAGACCATTCTTCCATTTCTTACACCCACTTAGATCTCAGCACATCGTTCACTCTCACTCTTTATGTATATTGTATGATACTTATCTTTCCCCGTTGTTGTTGTTGTTGTTGTGGTCTTCAGTCCTGAGACTGGTTTGATGCAGCTCTCCATGCTACTCTATCCTGTGCAAGCTTTTTCATCTCCCAGTACCTACTGCAACCTACATCCTTCTGAATCTGCTTAGTGTATTCATCTCTTGGTCTCCCTCTACGATTTTTACCCTCCACGCTGCCCTCCAGTACTAAATTGGTGATCCCTTGATGCCTCAGAACATGTCCTACCAACCGATCCCTTCTTCTGGTCAAGTTGTGCCACAAACTTCTCTTCTCCCCAATCCTATTCAATACTTCCTCATTAGTTATGTGATCTACCCATCTAATCTTCAGCATTCTTCTGTAGCACCACATTTCGAAAGCTTCTATTCTCTTCTTGTCCAAACAATTTATCGTCCATGTTTCACTTCCATACATGGCTACACTCCATACGAATACTTTCAGAAATGACTTCCTGACACTTAAATCAATACTGGATGTTAACAAATTTGTCTTCTTCAGAAACGCTTTCCTTGCCATTGCCAGCCTACATTTTATATCCTCTCTACTTCGACCATCATCAGTTATTTTGCTCCCCAAATAGCAAAACTCCTTTACTACTTTAAGTGCCTCATTTCCTAATCTAATTCCCTCAGCATCACCTGACTTAATTAGACTACATTCCATTATCCTTGTTTTGCTTTTGTTGATGTTCATCTTATATCCTCCTTTCAAGACACTGTCCATTCCATTCAACTGCTCTTCCAAGTCCTTTGCTGTCTCTGATAGAATTACAATGTCATCGGCGAACCTCAAAGTTTTTATTTCTTCTCCATGAATTTTAATACCTACTCCGCATTTTTCTTTTGTTTCCTTTACTGCTTGCTCAATATACAGATTGAACAACATCGGGGAGAGGCTACAACCCTGTCTTACTCCCTTCCCAACCACTGCTTCCCTTTCATGTCTCTCGACTCTTATAACTGCCATCTGGTTTCTGTACAAATTGTAAATAGCTTTTCGCTCCCTGTATTTTACCCCTGCCACCTTTAGAATTTGAAAGAGAGTATTCCAGTCAACATTGTCAAAAGCTTTCTCTAAGTCTACAAATGCTAGAAACGTAGGTTTGCCTTTCCTTAATCTTTCTTCTAAGATAAGTCGTAAGGTCAGTATTGCCTCACGTGTTCCAGTGTTTCTACGGAATCCAAACTGATCTTCCCCGAGGTTGGCTTCTACTAGTTTTTCCATTCTTCTGTAAAGAATTCGTGTTAGTATTTTGCAGCTGTGACTTATTAAGCTGATAGTTCGGTAATTTTCACATCTGTCCCTACAGCTTACAAATTTCCAATATCTTGCACTACTGTAGATTGTCAAACACTTTTTCTAGGCCAACAATCCTATGAAAGTGTCTTCATGAACCTTGAGTTTAGCGTCTAGTATCCAGAATCTTATATGCCTTATGTTCCCTAAGACCAAACTGATCGTAACCTAACAGATTATCAATTTCCTTTGCTATTCTTCATTATATTAGTGTTTCCAGCCATTAAATACACGAGTGTTAAGCTAATAGTATGATAGTTTTCCCAAATAACTGTCTTTCCTATTTTCGAAATTGCGTGGATGATAGTACTCCGCAAGTCTGATGGTACGTCACCACTCTCATAGATCATACGTATCAAACTGAACAGTCGTTTACTCCTCCAGTAACTTTAGAAATTCCGAAGGAGTGAAATCTTTGCCTTTTGCCTTTTTAAATCGTAAATCTTCCACAGCTTACTCAGACTCCGACCGTAATAAGGGATCGCCCTATGTCTTCTGAATCGACATCCATTATTTCGTCTGTCCGTCAGCGGAAAGTTTCTCCCTGCTCGTAGAGGCGATGAATGTATTTTTACATCTTTCCACCCTTCCCCCTGCACTTAACATTGGAATTCCCATTGCGTTCTTTATATTGCAGCCCTTACTTTTAATTTCACCATAGACAGCTTACACTTTTCTGTATTCTGAATCTGTCTACATCTACATTTATACTCCGCAAGCCACCCAACGGTGTGAGGCGGAGGGCACTTTACGTGCCACTGTCATTACCTCCCTTTTCTGTTCCAGTCGCGTATGGCTCGCGGGAAGAACGATTGTCGGAAAGCCTCCGTGCGCGCTCGAATCTCTCTATTTTTACATACGTGATCTCCTCGGGAGGTATAAGAAGGGGGAAGCAATATATTCGATACCTCATCCAGAAACGCACTCTCTCGAATCCTGGAGTGCAAGCTACACCGCGATGCAGAGCGCCTCGCTTGCAGAGTCTGCCACTTGATTTTGCTAAACATCTCCGTAACGCTATCACTGTTACCAAATAACCATGTGACGAAACGCGCCGCTCTTCTTTGGATCTTCACTATCTCCTCCGTCAACCCGATCTGGTACGGATCCCACACTGATGAGCAATACTCAAGTATAGGCCGAACGAGTGTTTTTTGAGCCACCTCCTTTGTTGATGGACTACATTTTCTAAGGACTCTCCCAATGAATCTCAACTTGGTACCCGCCTTACCAACAATTAATTTTGTATGATCATTCCACTTCAAATCGTTCCGCACGCATACTCCCAGATATTTTACAGAAGTAACTGCTACCAGTGTTTGTTCCGCTATCATATAATCATACAATAAAGGATCCTTCTTTCTATGTATTCGCAATAGATTAAATTTGTCTATGTTAAGGGTCAGTTGACACTCCCTGCACCAAGTGCCTATCCGCTGCAGATCTTCCTGCATTTCGCTACAATTTTCTAATACTAGCAGTCAGCCTCTGAGTTGCTCCTATCTCTTCCTTGAATCTGACCTGGTACGGTTTCCAAACACTCCAGCAATACTCATGAATAAGTTGCACCAGCATCCTATATGCGGTCTCATTTACAGGTGAACCACACTTTCCTTCGACTATTATAGCTTTTCGACTTATTCACTGTTTTCCTTTAGCTATCTTATCTTGGCTTCCCTGAATTTGCTATTTATGTCACTGCTAAGTTAGCTATACAGCTCTTTTCCTGTGTTTTCATGGGCGTTTCTGACTTTCTTCTTTCGTCAGTCAACTGAAATATATCCTCTTTAACTGAAAGATTCTTTGTAGTTTTACATTTACATCTACAGAGATACACAGCAATCTACCGCTTGGTGGGTTGCGGAGGGTACCCTGTACCACTACTAGTCATTTCCTTTTCTGTTCTACTCCCAATAGAGCAAGGGAAAAACAACTGTCTATATGCCTCCGTATGTGCCTAACTTCGGGTATCTTATCTTCGTGGTCCCTACTCGCAATGTATGCTGGCGTTCGACATTCAGCTTCAACTGCCATTTCTCTAAATTTTCTCAATGGTATTTCTTGAATAGGAATGTTGTCTTCCATCCAGGGTTTCCCATTTGAGTTCCCAGAACACCTCCGTAACACTTAGTGTTATTCGAACCCACCGGAAAGAAATCTAGTAGCCCGCCTCTGAGTTGCTCCTATGTCTACCTTGAATCTGCCTGGTACGGTTTCAAAACACTCCAGAAATACTCAAGAATAGGTTGCACCAGCATCCTATATGCGGTCTCATTTACAGGTGAACTACACTTTCCTAATATTCTCCCAAGAAACCAAAGTCGACTATTCGCCTTCTCTCACAATTTCTATCCATTTCAGGTGCTTTTTCAACGTTACGTACAGATATTTAAACGAATGTATCAAGCAGGACACTACTAATACTGTATCCGAACTTTACAGGTTTGTTCTTCCTACTCATCTGCAGTAGTTTCATTTTCCAACATTTAGATTTAGCTGCCATACACCACACCAACTAGAAATTTTGTCTAAGTCGTCTTGTATCTTCCTACAGCCACTCAACTTTGACATCTTATCGTACACCTCATCAGCAGCAGCACACCCGGTCTGTCAAGTCATTTAAGTATGTAGAAAACAAGTCGTATCCCACTTCCCTGGGATACTCCTGACGATGCATTGTCCCTGATGAACACTCGAAGTCGAAGATATTTTTCTGGGCCCTGTTATTCAAGACGTCTTCGAGCCACTCTCATAACTGTGAACTTATTTCATATTCTCACACCTTTGTTAACGGTCTGCAACGGGGCGCCGTGTCGAATGCTGTCCCGAAACCTAGAAATATGGAATCTGCCTGTTGTCCTTCATCCATAGTTCGCAATATGTCGTGTGAGAAAAGGTCAAACTGAGTTTCGCACGACCGATGCTTTCTAAAACCAAGTTCGTTGACATCAGCTTCTCAGCCTCAAGAAAGTTTATTATATTCAAACTGAAAATTCGCTCAAGAATTCTACTCTAAATCGAAGTTAGGGATATTGGTCTGTATTTGTGAGAGTCCGTTCTTTCAGTATTGGTCTGTATTTGTGAGAGTCCGTTCTTTCACCCTTTTGATGTACTGGAGTTACCTGTGCTCTTGGGACTTCTGCTAGGCGAAAGATTCACTATAAATGTAGGCTAGGAAAGGAAGGGGCCAGTGCCCAATGCTATAGAGTACTCTGTAAAACTGAATTGGGATTCCATCCGAATGAGGTGAGCCGGCCGTTGTAACCGAGCGGTTCTAGGCGCTTCAGTCAGGAACCACGCTGCTGCTACGGTCGCAGGTTCGAATCTTGCCTCGGACATGGAAATGTGTGATATCCTTAGTTTAGGTCGGTTTAAGTAGTTCTAAGTCTAGGCGACTGATGACCTCCCATAGTGCTAAGAGCCATCTGAACCAAATCAGGCGATTTATTTGTTCTCAAATGTTTCAGTTGTTTCTCTGAGGCAGGGATGATTATTGCTATGCCGCCCATAAAGGAGTCTGTCTGACAGTCAAATGACGGTATATTTGTACGAATCTCCTGTTTGAATGATTTCTTGAACGTGAAATTTAAAAATCTGGTTTTCGTTTAGCTACCTTCAGCTGTCACACCAAACTGGCCAACAAGGATCTGAATGGAAGCTTTACCGATGTCACATAGGACCAGGATTTTCTCGGATTCTCTGCCAGACGGTGGCAGCAGTTACACCTCGCGCATAAATCTTTACACAGACGCAAGAATCTCTACTAAAGTTTGGTTATCGTCCTTTTTTGTGTTGTCCTTTGACCCGGGAGTGTAACGCCTCTGATTTTTGAGCATTTTCCGAATTTTGTTATTAAACTATGTTCGTTTCCATCCTTAATTCACTTAGTAGTCACATGACTCTCCAGACCACGATTTACATACAATCTGCATACACTTTGCTCATAATTCCTCTATGTCCATCTTGATGAAACTAAGTGACGTCAACTCACCTTCTAGGTCAGATGCTAAGAACTGGTTACCTGTTCTTTATAGCAGAAACTCTCTCAAAACTTTCTTTATTGAATTATTAACTTTCGTAACCACAGTTCTTATAATGACATCATGATAATGACATCACGATCTCTACTTTGTAGATATGATCCGATTTGTAGCTACAAGGTGTAGGACATTTCTATTGCGTGGGGGCTACCGAGCGAGCTGCTCAAGTCAGTTATCAAGAAACGTGTTGAGATGCATTTCGCATTGCTGTCAACCCATACTCTGCGCAATGAATTCATAGACATTCGAGTTTATGCTCGGTAGGTTCACGTTACCCCGAAATAGTTTTGAATTTACGAACTACTGCCCGTAGACATTCTTCGAATGACTCTAGAACTATCGCAGAAGTATCGGGTGGCTCGTAAAACCATGCAACAAGCCACTTCGTTCCAACATAACATCACTGTCACACTCAACTTCGACCTCAACAGAGACAAGGTATTTTTTTTTTTTTTAACTACGATGAACATTCCCCCTCCTGTGGTCTCTAATGTATCTTTCCGATATAATATTTCAGAGCCTTGCCCATAGGGTTGCAGCCAGCTCTAGCTCCCATGAATAAATTGAGCGGGAGAACTTCCCCAGAGGACAGTAAATTCCGGAACTTTATTACGGATACCGACAATTTATTGATAAAGGTTAGACAGTCGAAGTCTCTTTACTCTGGATGCGATCTGAATTCCTTTGCTGCATATCGACTGGCGAATGTTCAGCAGAGCATCTCAAATTACCGACTTGCCTGGAAAGCCCTCATGTGCATTCCACAAGTTCTCTGACCACTGACCTATTAAGGGGTTTCCTACAAACCCTCTCGCCATAACACAGGTCTAGAGATCTGCAGCATGGGACGCCACAGTCGACGAAGCCTTTGGTTGAGACCCTCCACTTAGCTCCAAACCAAATGACCCCGAATAATGCTGCAAATTTCGAGCTCTGCTTGCTCACCGCACCCTAGGGCAGAAGTTATCGTGAGCTCCGCCAGCGACCTGTCTGAAGTGAGGGTGGCCTCAGAACCAATGCAACAGCCGTCGTCGGAGCCGATATGAAACACAACTTGTAGGCGACTGCATCTTGCACGCGCGGTAACGCACGGCCCCTCGACACCTCGGTTGAGGCCCTCCCGGCAGACATACCGACTGCACATTGGCTTTCTATACAGCCCTGAACGCTATCTGCCTAAGGTGGGGACGGGGGGAGGTTCCGAAGGTCCATAACGCGCCTAAACGTTGGAAACCCCGTGTGCCTTCTCGGAACCTACTGATAGACTGGCCCCGTATCCACTCACAGAGAGAATAGGTGCAGCCAGGCGGAGTGTCTCCACGTTGGCCCTCCGCCTTGAGCGACGCGAACGCGCAGCCACCCACCAATCATCCTGCTGTGAGGGTGGATACACAGCGTCGGGTACACTAGCAGGTGTCTCGGAAGCATAGCCTGTGGGCAAAACAAGAGACAGCTGAGTCCGCCCGTGCATGACTGCCCTTGTTGTGGATGTCCCATTCCACTTGATGCTCATCGCAGTGTCTGGGCCTCCGTGATTTTCAAATATATCACATCGTTCCTCAGTACTTAATTACACTTCTTTTCGTTGGCCCTTTCTGACGATTCTCTTAAACTTTAGTGTAATTCTCGTTATTAATAATCTGTAATCTGAGTGTACATGTATTCTTTGGACGTCTTGCAGTCCTTATTTTGGAATCTCCTTCTCGCCATGATGTAATCGTGCCAGTATCTTCCTGCGTCGCTAACTCATCTACTTTAACATAGAAAAGAAAACAAATACCTAGAGCAGGGTGCTCTAGCTCACTGAAAAATTCATTTGCCATGATTGTGGCTCAGTACATTATACTGATTGTTATACCCTTCACTCTTCTTCAAACTGGCGCGAAATGAAACAGCAATTATTTTGAACACAGTCATTTAATGTAGATAACACCTCGTCATTTGCGACTTAGCAGTTTAAATAGTATGATCTTTCTACATATGTTCTTAAAAATCTTAGATTGTGTACATTCTGACTGAGAAAAACTTTCAAACATCTTGACCTACTTCCTGGTATATGCGCACTTGAGATCGAAATTCATCCTTCAGAAAATTATCAGCGCTGTTTAGTAATAAAGCACGCAAATCAAACTGAACACAGTACTACCTCAGCGTCTAACTATACGTAAGAATCAATGAAAAGGATATAGCTTTAATGCAACCTGCGGTAATCACCCAACTCCTGTAATGACACTATTATTGCATAGTCACGTATCGAAGTTTCTTTGTTGAGTAAATCTATTGCTTTCCAGCCCAAATCACAGACGTACCAGTTGAGATAGGGAGGTAATTGCCAACTACGCTGTTGGTCTCATAAATGGTCCAAGACTTACAACCTCCGTTAATTGCTACGTTATGTACGATTTCTAGCGCTGTGGGGAACTATGGCGATGTGCAGTAAATCGTTGATGTACTATTGATATTGAAGTTGGCAAGCTTCCATCTTTCAATTACAATCAAGACTTAATTAAATGGCAAGGGTAACGTTAATCAGAACACTGGGAGGAGTTGCGGTGTAAATAACAATTCGTTTATTCATTCTTAACATCGCATGATAGAAGAAGGCTAACGAAACGCCACATAAACATTTTTTTTATTTGACAAACGCATTCAATGATATGCGGTCTATGGTGAACAAGGTGATCGGCTGGGGATCAACACACGACTATAACCAGAACTAATCGCTTTACCTGACTACATACATTTGAATCCGTGATATGGCCCAAAATAGATGCTACTATCAAGCATCTGTACTCTACTATTCCGTAAACAAAAATATGATTCCAAAGAACAGGATGCTAAGAAGCACATATTAGAGTCCTACGCTGTTGAAACAAATACTTTACCTTCCTGCTGGTCAGGGCGGCACCCCACATTGTGCTCGGTGACTGGAGTCATGGACGGAGACAATGCGTTATTAATGATGTGCACGCGAAAAAAATGTCAGTATGCGGTCTCGCGTTCGGCTGAGGAATGCAGATACTTCCCTATGAGCCTTTGAAACCCCGGTCGATTCCAGTGTGCAGCTGGACCCTATGTGTGACGGAATACGTCAAATGTTGGGAAGGCCGACTCAGAGCAGATAAGTATACCCACCTATCAGTTGTTGTGTGCTTGATCCAAGAAGCACAACCTCTAATTTTTCAGATGGTGACTGGCACAGACTCCAAGTGGCACACTAGCAAAAGACACAAGGCTCAACACTTAGGTAAAGACCTGCCATTCTTTACTAGTGAAGTGCTAGTAAAAGAGTGATCTCTCCCTCTCCGCTTACCTGGCCAGCTCAGTAGCATAGCACATTTACATATTGGCCTACTCCCGGCTTAGCACAAGCTAATCACGAGCTGAAGTGTGCCATTCGAAACTGAGAGAACGCCCCCTACTCTGAATACACAGATTTGACCAACCAGCGAGTTTAAAAATTAATTGAGAGAAAAGGAAAAAAGGTTTAGCTTTGTGACCTCGTTCCCATGCGTTTAAGGTGTGTCTCTGCTAAGATCGTGACCTGGATGGAACCACAGCCCTCCATAAAAGATAATTATCTCCCTTGGTGCATCCATTTCGAACTTTCCAAAGAACAGCGATAAATATGCATAAGGGCTCGTGCTTTTACAAAAATGTTTTGTAGGAGAATCTGGATGCTTGGGTGTCACTGATAAGCCCGACGGAAATTCTCAGAAACCCAAAACTGTCTCGTTGGCTTCCTACCTAACAAAGGTCCATCGTCTTCTTTATTTCCGGTCATCAATGCTCCGCCCATAGCTCCAGCGACTCCTTGGCGCTATTCAGCCTACCTGAGTGTGGTCAACGACCGACTGCCACCATCCAATGTGTCTTCACAATGATACCGAGGGACTGGTAGTCCACAAACATTTTCAACCAGGTTCTGCAGAAAAAAACGTCTCCTTCGCCCTAAGTCGCCGTATGCTTTTACTGCAGTCAATTAACTCAGCACCCTCCTCCTTTGAATGCAGGTAAAGCTTACCACCATTCCTTCACTAGAGCACACAAGCATGAGCGTTAACTACTGCCAACCATTTCATCATAGGAATGAACTTAGATCGTATCCATTACAGCAACCGGGTAATAATGATCATCTTCCCTAAGAACGTTAAGCAGCATGACACCGTATCATAAGTGAGAGTGCCCTGCAATCTCTCACAACCTCCCCATTTCTCTCAGATTTATTCTTGGAGAGTGCCCCACTTTAAATAGTTAGTCTGACACAGAGCAGAATAACTTGTCACACTTTAGTTGGCTCATGATCAGAGAAATAAACATGAATCAGTCTTTGTTCACCACAAAACCCAGCAACACGTTATATGCTGTCTTTACCACATTCAAGCAGGGGTCATACATACACTCTCTTCTGCATGAATATAAAATTAAAGTGAGAAATAAAAATCTAATGGGCGTACCATCAGGTCATATTCTTGTGGACCCAGACTTTAATGACAATTAATTAATGGTTACAGGGTCATGCCGACATTTATCTACTCATTCATCCCGGAAATGGTTAGAGAGAACGTTATTTCCATAACCAGAAAGTAATATTGTTGTCTTGGGGATTCTCTGCCATTGAAAAATTACTACCCCTGCATTCGTTCATTGACAGAACATCGATCATATACGTTTTGACATTCACCCAATATAAAAAATACCTAGTTTTCATCTGGCATGTGTCATCTGTTCAGCTTATTTCTTTAAAATATGTCAGTCTGTTCGTTTAGTACGAAGATGTAAGTCTCAGCACAACAAAACACATAGAAGTGACATAAAACAAGTGAATCATTAACCAAAACGAAAAATAATTCATGAGTTCATTTAGAGAAAAAAACATGGTTAGAAAAAAAAGAAGATACACATGGTCTTGTAAAAATGGAAACAACAAGGCATATATAAAACAAATTAATGGAAACAACAAATACCTCCAACAGCACTCTTCTGAAAGGTCTTAAAGGATTTTTTAAATTTACAAATGTCACACGAATAAAGATAGCACTGCACATGTAATGTAACAGGTTAGATTTGGCAGCTATGCGGGATCAGTTTGCCAAGGTGGGTTACCCCATTTACTCAGCATGTACATTACATTCAGCAGCCTCAGTCTCGCAGGACCTCCTCCTTGTGAGTGGCCAGAAATCACTGGCATGTTGGTTACTGGCCGTTCTGGATGACACGGTAGTCAAAAATGCGTTGCCTTTGTCGAAGTCATTCATGGGTTGACCGGAGCAGCATATGGACACAGGTTTGAGGTGAATCACCTCCTGCCACCGCAGTCTGCGTGGACCCATGTCTCCAGAGATATATGTACCTCCCTTCAGCCCTCTGCAGCACGCCACTGTGGTTCTAGCTCGCCCTTCCATTCAGCGGTAGGTCCCTCAGGACCTTGGAAGCCGAAAGTCGCAGCGAAAGTGCTCGCAAACCACCAGGGCACCAGCCGTTTCTTCACACCTTGTGGCATGTAGAGGGTCATCCGCACCTACCTCCATTCACACAGCCAAATGACGATACGTCGACCAGCTGTTCTGAAGTTGCTATGTGGGTTACTGCCACCTGCTGCGCCACCCCCGGGTCACAGGCCTGGCGGACGACCTCAACTGCCGCTTCAGTCCTTGGCACCCATCTGCCCAGCTGCTATGGCCGCTCCGGTGTCAGTGACCTTTCCAACTGCCTGATTCATTGTTATCCACTCAGCTCCCGTAGCCTGCAAAATGCTTACATGGGGAATTAGTGCCGTGTTTTTACAAACATGTTTACAGCATAAACACAGAGAGAACAATATCGAAATTGTAAAGTATTGTTTTAGATGTTTACTTTAAGAATAAAAAAATGGTTAGAAAGATTTTTTGACAAAAATAAAAATTTTATTTTGTTCCACAATTATTCTTTGCTTGGATTACAGCAATAATTTTAAATGATTGATTTTCTGAGTCGAAATCTTTATAATCTTAAGTATCGGTGAGGTGTTGTATGATAGTGTAGTGTTAATTTCCCACAACCTTCATGCAACTCAAAGTACTAAGCTGGTTTAGAATACAAATTCACTTCAGTCAGTCTCACACCATCAAAGTCTACTACTTATTCATGGAACACAACTACTATAAAAATTATACAAACTACTGAAGGTACTAGACTTCCCCATTACTTAGTCATTATGGTGGCGCTAACGCTGGTGTATAGCATGAGTCTCGATGAGTGCTGATGTCACTAGTCTGTTCTGTTTCATCTGCTCCGACATTCACTTTTTTTTTAACTGACACAAAAATTTTTTACGTTGGTGTTCTAATTTTTCACTCCAGCTGCTGAAACAAACATAAAAAACGCACAAGCTTTTGGAACCGTAAATTTACTTTCAATTTTTTTTAAAGAATTTACTTTATTTACTGGCCATTCATCAAGAACATTGACACATTTAATCACACTAGGTGAGCGGGGAAGTAGTTGCCAGGAAGTAACTAATAGAAAACTACCTTTAACAAATGTGAATTTATTCCTAAAAGCCTTTTCAAAACAGACTTAAAATTATAAGCAGAAATGTACCCTCGAAATATTAAGTTACAGTTTTATTTAGAGGCAAGAGCAATATTAACAGTAGGAGCCTTCGGGCTGAAAAGCTTGCCTGCTCCCTCTCAACACGGCCGTAGTCATGACCGCTCACAATAACCTCTGAAAGAGTACACTGATGCAAATCTGCAACACATCAGATTACTTCAAACAAAAAATTTGAACAACTCATACAAACATGTAAACTATGGACCCCACAAGAGGAATGGAAATGGTACAACCCTCAAATTATTTGCCACCGAAAGTGGAATTTTTTTAAAAATTTTTTTAAAGGACTCTTACGGTGGAAGGGTGGCAACCATATGACCTAAAATGACTATTTAAATAAAATCCATAAAATGCAGACTTACATAAAATGTACAACATGCTCTACATTACAGATATACCACCTCGCAGGATGATAGGCAAGATAAAAACATATTTCAAGAATTCGGCCTTTAAGCAATAAATTCGTACACAGAATCCGACAAACATGACAGAGGCTCACAGACAGACAGACAGACAGACAGACAACACTAACTGCCTAAAAATGCGGACGAGAAACAGACGAGCAAGCTGAGGACGAGAGAGTGACCAAGAACACAAGTAGAATTTAACAAGGAACTAAAACAACATATCACTAATCGCTTAAATTCTAATAACTGCGATTTCTGGCAAAGACCTGGCGCAGCACCCCCAAAACACTCTCCCGAACCGTCCGCTGCCTTTCGCTTCAACGGACGCAGGAAGGCGCGCCGATATGCCGTCTCACGGCGTCGCAGCTCGTCCCGCCCAGACCGATGTCGTGGGTTGACCCCTGTTGCTCTCGTGTTGGTCGCGAAGCCACTACGCCTCGCTATACGGCGCGAACACTGGACTCACGTAGCGACCTCACATGCGCCGACGCTCCAGGCGGACACGTCATCTCGTGTCTCAGTGCGCGACCGACCAACCAACCGATCCAACCGTCAGTGCCCATTGCCTGAGCAAATTCGAGCAGACTGGCGGCCTAACACATACGTGCACTCCGGACGACAGACTGAAACTGAGTGCCCCATACTGACCCGGCTGACCAACTGACCAGACTCGCCGAGACTGACAGACTGCCCAACTGCCTCCTTAGCTCCAACTGACCGACCACCGAGCTCATAGCGCCTCTTAAATGCACGTGAACAGGCAATTTTTCCCCTTTCTCATCATAGGGAGACACCAAAGGTGCGATTGCCACAGCGGCGCCACCGCTCTTAACGGAAGGCGACTGCTTTACAGAACGCGCTGCGGCGCGCTCTTTAAAACAGCAAATTTTACTACGGCTCACTATTAGCGACATTTCACTGCAATGCTACGTTTCTTCTGTTCTTCTCTTTCTCACAAATTGGTGGTGTGCCACGCTCACTCTGCAAAAACATACCAAAGTGACTCGCACATTCTGTGCTCATGAAACTTAGTATTTACTATCGCCCAAGATCTACCACTCAGGCGCTTGCGAACCACCCAATACTGCTGAAAACCAAGTACGAAAAACACAAGCGAATAACCACAATGAACAACAATCGCTTAAGACGTGATAGCTCCTCTGAGTAACCACACTCGAATAAAATATTCCATTTGCGAGAGACATTGCACCCAAGGCAACACCCACAGACGAAAAACACAGCACAAATATTTCACGCCACTGGCGATGACAATATACAGCCCACAGCGAAGACAAACTGCACTGGTCAATGGCGACAAATGTGTTAATACAGTCGACTGGGTGTCATCCGTTTTGCATTACATACTTATAGACAAATCTGCTCATTATCGCCAAAGTAAGTTAGGTGTCAAATTCACCTTCCCGTTACGATGTATAAAACTCTTACGTAAGGTGCAAAATTGACCTTCATTAATTCTGCCACCTTACAAACGTTTCTTCAAGATCATCGTATCTACGCATAACACCATTGATGAGGCTAGGTCCGAGATCATTTGCAGAAGTTTTTAGTGCCTCTTCTGTCTATTCAACTAGTCATTGACGTTGGTTGACACTTCCTCTCGCCTCTCGTCCTAGGTTTAGTCCCCGAATCTCAATTTCTTCGGCCTGACCCTTATTTCCGTTTCCTCCATTGTTCATTCGCGCACATCTCTCATTTTCATTGAAACTGGATCCATGGTTTCGCCATCCGCTGTCTGTAGCCTTCATTCCTTCTTCCATTCCAGTCTTTGTTGCATAGCACATAATTATTGCGTTTCCCATTCCAGTCTCTTCCTTGTTCAGCTTCATTATTGCCGAAATTTCCCGACCGTGAATGGTTTCCATATGGCGTTCCATTTCATACATTTCCAATTCTATTAGTGTAATTGTTATGTTGTGGACGCGACATATTCTCTCCTCGGAATGCGTACTCTGTTTCGTAAGTAGTGTTATGGAAAGTACTGAGCTCTAAATTACACTTGCCAACTAATACTTGTTGATATGTTAACACACGTTTGGTGTAACACTGACGTATGATTTCACCGGTAGAGCATGGTACGACAAGATATGGTTCCGGTCAATCATTGCATCAAGGAATTTGGCTGGACTTTTGTAGTCTGTGCTTGAACTACTGGTAACTCTTACACGTCGCTGATATTCCGCGGATTTTCTCCGCAACTGATCCTTGAACGTGTCCGCAAATACCGTCTAATTTATATATTAAAAGCAAATTTGGAGATAAAGAGAGGTCAGATAGTGATATCCAAGTGCGCTGGTGAATAAAATTACTCTCGCCTCGGAAAATTTCGTATTAAATGACTTGAAAGGAGTGTTGAAAATCGAATGGCGTTTCTTTGACAACTTCCGTCCTACGGAAAATATGTCCTTTGGATGTCCTCATTCACGTCCCCTCATTTGTACTCCCTCCACAGCTTCGAGAAAATGCGACGTTCACTTCACCATGTCCTCTGCTCACTGCTAACTGTCTACAGTTATCCGTCCCGTCCGAATTTGTTTCTGGATCTGTTGCGTTCACGCTTGGGCGCATTTGAAATTGTCTCCTTAGTCTCCTCCAGTTTCTTTTCCATACACGTGTTGATAGCTTCCTGTTGAGATCGGAACGAAAGGAGAGTCTGGACCTCTTCAGTCTCGTTCACTGTAGTTGCAGTTGTCACGTCCGAAGCAGTGCCTAATTTGCGCAGCTCTGATTGTAACTGGTCCATGACCAATGTCGCATGAAAATCCATGGATTAACGTATTTTCGTGTCGATGCGATGCTCCACGTCATTTTGCCGCTTTTCCACGCTGTAGAACTTCTTGTTAACATTGATCACTGCCTCTCGTCCTAGCAGTTCTATGCGTTCACTCGTGAACAGTGCTTCACCTGCTACTCGATTTGCGCAAGTTACTACTGCCTTGGCTCCCCCAGCTGTCTTATTAGCATGATGTGCAATTAGCATGATGTGCTTTGGTGTTTACTTTACGTAGATTTTCCTGAAGATCATTAATTTTCTCCTTCATCTTTTTATTTTATCGTGTTTCTTCTCCATTCTCATTAAAAATGCCATCATACCAAAACCTCTTCCGTTTCCTCAGTGTGGGGATCTCATACTTGTTATCTGCGGTGTTGTTTTCGCATCATTGTGTTCTGGTACCCCCTGTCTTCTCTTTCAGGATTTCTAATAATCACCTCTACTTCGATATGTTGTGGTACGCTCATTCCTTCTATCACACGCGATCTGACACTGCCCGTTCCCTCAATATAAACCATATCGCATTCATCTCCCAGATTTCCTTGGTGCACCATATCGTTGTTGCTAACACCGTTCAACAGCAACGTCCCATACGATCAAACCGTGCCTCTACCGTTCCATTGCTCTCTTCGATCATGACATAAGCTTTACTTTCCCACTCCCAGTCTACTTGTCTCTGTGCCCTACATCTCGTTATTATTCAAATTCTGTATCAACAACAAACTGTAATTATCAGTGTAACACATAGACAACTATATTATCTAACTCACAAGATATACTCAGTACAACACGACGACGTCAAAACAATAATTAGCAAGGCAGTTTGCAGTCCGAGACTATGACAATAGTACACTAGATCCAGAATCAAAAAGAACCAAATACAAAAATATACAATACTAAACACCATGAAAATAATACGACAACGCCGTTCGCAACGACGGGTAAACGGTCTACATGCGTCACAGAAGTCACTGTAAATAAAACAAATGAATACATAAACAACACAATCAGAGAAGTAAGTATCTACAACATCCTTCAGAACTATATTTTTAACTACCATAATGTGGATCTGTTTGGCAAGGACGCTAAATGACATCACCCCGCCAAGTACCTAGATCCTGGCAGCAATTCACCAATTGCAAGCTTCGATCTTTCAGTTACAATAAAGACATTAATAAATTGGCATAGGTAATGTTAATCAGAACACTGGGAGGAGTTGTGATCTAAATAACAATTTATTTATTCATTCTTAACATCACATGACAAAAGATGGCTAAAGAAAGGCCACAGGAACATTTTTCATTTGACAAACGCTTTCAGTGATATGCGGTCTATGGTGAAGAAATTGATCAGCTTGAGATCAACACAAGACTCTAACCAGAACCAATCGCTTTACCTGACTTCGTACATGTGTATCCGTGGTATGGCCCAGAAACAACGCTACTATCAAGCATCTATACTCCACTATTCCATAAACAAAAATATTGTTCCAAATAACAGGGTGTTGAGAAGCATATATTGGAGCCCTACATCATAGCAGCGATTAATTTACCCTTCTGCTGGTCAGGGCGGCGCACCACGATGCACTCAGCGACTGGAGTCACGGACGGCAACAATCTGTTATTAATGGCGCGCACCCGAAAAAATGCAAGTACGCAGTCTCACGTGGGACTGATTCAGAATGCTGATACAAAAGCAGCCTTTGAAAACCCCAGTCGATTCCAGTGTGCAGGTGTAATATGTCAAATGTTGAGACGTTCGTCTCAAAACAAATAAGTACACCCACATATCACTGCCGTTCTTTACTAGTGAACTGCCAGTAAAAGAGTGATCTTCTCTTTCTCGTAGCTTTCATCACCAGCTCGATAGCATAGCACATTTACATCGTGGACTACTCCCAGTTTAGCACAAGCTAATCATGAGCTGGAGCGTGGCATTCGAAGCTGGGAGACCGCCCCTGTACTGCATACACAGATTCGACCAACCAGCGTCTTTAAACATTAATTGGAGAAAAGTAAAAAACATTCAGCTTCGTGGCCTCTTTCCCACCATTTATGTCATGTCTTTGCTAAAAGCATGACCTGGATGGAACCACAGCCCTCCATAAAAAGATCGCTACCTACCCTGTGGCGGAACTTTCCAAAGAACGGCCACAAACTCGCTAAAAGGCTCATGATTTCGCAAGAATGTTTTGTAGCCACTGACCCGTCCCACGGAAATTCGCAGAAAATCAGAGCTGTCTCGTAGACTTCCTACCTAACAAGGGAGCATCCTCTGCATTATTGCCTGTCTTCAATGCTGTGCCCATAGCTCCAGCGACTCCTCGGCGCTAGTCAACCTAGATGGGTGCATCAAAAGACCGACCGTCACCATCCTATGTGTCCCAGAAACGAGACCAAAGGAATGGCATCCCGCAAACGTTTCTGCAGAAAACAACGCCCTCCTCGGCCCGCAGTCGCCGTACGCTTTTACTGCAGTCAATTAATTCGGCACCCTCCTTTGTACGCAGGTAACGTTTACCACTCGTCCTTCTCTAGAGCACACAAGCAAGAGCGTTAACTACTGCCAACCATTTCATAATATGAATGAAGTCAGATCCTATGCAGTACAGGGACCAAGTAATAAAAATCATCTTAACTAAGAACATTGAGCAGCACGACACCATATCAGAAGTGAGAGTGCCTGCAATCTCTCAAGGTCTGTGAAGTTGAACCTACTTGTCAGCACCATAAGGTGACCCATATCACTACAGTCCCATTGGAAGGCGTTGTGAGTACATGTCAACAATAACTGAAAAGCTAAAAAGCAGATGAGAATATTGTCTTGACAATGGGTAGTGGATATTGTAAAAGTTAAGACTTCCGCTGAATATTTTTTTTTTTATTTTCTGTCGTGTCAGTCGTCGACCTCACGCATTTCGGATGAAGTTATAAGAACACATCAGTTCCTTTCTTCTTATTTCTAACTCAGGTACAAAACTATTACTCCAAACTTACTCTCTCCTATCATCAGGATAAAGGATAATTAATGGATAAAAATCATTTAATTGAGAGTGGATGGAGGGAAAGTAAATCAAAGAAACCAATGATAACAGCTGCATTGGGACTTTCTGTGAAATCAGCGGCGACAAGTGAATCTATGTGCTGGACCAGGACATGAACGTGAGATGTCCCGCTTACTAGACAGTAGTGTTAACCACTGTACCATCTTCACACAATGTTCATCACAGATGTGCAGAGTATCTCGGCACAATCCTCAACCGACCATAATTCCCACTTAATGCAGGTTCCGTCCACGTTTTCCATGCTCGATAATTTTAGATTCCCACTGGAGGTCGAACGTAATTTTCAAAAGTCGTGACGGTCGTCGTTTTATTGCCAAGCGAGACGAATCAGTTACATTAATGCATAGTGTCTGTTCTTTTTAAATGTTCGAAAGAACTGATAGTATGCACTCATGTAAAGGATAGAAGTAAAGCTGCTTTCAAAATCAAGGAAGAAACATTAGAATTTTGCATCTGGTCAACCACAGTGTCACTAGAGACGGTTTGGGTAAGGATAAGAATGGAAATCGACCATATCTTTACCGAAGGATCCCTCCTGCATTTTTTGCAAGCGACTTAGACAAACCTTAAGTTAGATGGCAAAAAGGGGATTCGAGTAACCGCTTCCCTGACTAGGTGGCCAACGTCTCACCTCTGATCCAGATAATTTAGTAATGGAATAGCAACCGAGTACTCTGCAGTATACGAATTAAGGCTTCGATTACAAGTATGATTACACCTCTTCCACTTGACGTTTGGTTGGATGTACGAAACGGCCACCTCAGAAATCCATCTTAATCAAGATTCCTCCAATTAAATCGTCACTGTACTTCACGCAACAGCAGCCGGCTCGCCGGAAACTTAGCTCAATAACGACACTTACTTGTAAAATATTCCACATGTAGAAGTAATTAGTTCGCTGAGATCTTTTTCTGCATTATAATTTCTGTGCGAGGAAAGTACGAATAAAATCTCCCAACAGCAGTCGCGACATCTTACGTTTTCTTAGTGGCTCTGAGCACTACGGGACTTAACTTCTGAGGTCATCAGTCCGCTAGAACTTAGAACTACTTAAGTCAAACTAACATAACGACATCATACACATCCATGCCCGTGGCAGGATTCTAACCTGAGACCGTAGCGGTCCTGTGGTTCCAGAATGTAGCGCCTAGAACCGCTCGGCCACTCCAGTCGGCGCTTTCTTAGTAATGTAGCCCTCGTATCACGTTATACCATTTTCTGAGTTGTTCCCGTTCCCATGGGTTTTCCAAACGAATGCATTAGTTTTTGAATAAAATACTCCATCTTTTTTCCAGCGACAGTTTTATTTGCATTGTGTATAGAATATTCTACTTGTCACTGCTTTGTGCTTCTCTTGGTACCTAAAAAGAAATATTCTATGCCAATCAGTCGTCAGATGTGAGAGCTGATCTCTAGTCTTTTAAATAACATGTTCATGCAGCTAACACAATAGTATCCACTTAAAGTGTTGGAAATCCTAATGGACGTCCTACTTAACATCCGAAATTTTTCACATATAAGCTAAAAATGCTCTATTTGATAGTTCATCGAAGCAAGTTTCAACACAATTAGGCATAAACGTTTCGGTCCGTTAATGTAGAAACAAACTGCATATCACGTCTCCGAGCAGGTACCCAGAAAGCCTTAAGGGTGGTAGGACGTCAAACGGGCCGACTTGGAGCAGGAGAGGCACCACAGGAAATTTTAATTTCCACTGTCAATAATTTTACAAGTAAATTCATAAAAATTTGTCAGCATGACCAGGAAGGATTCGGGATTCACACTCGTAGCAGAGAAAGTTCAAAAACATAACAAAATAATTTTTTTACACGTGAAATTTCATCATTTTTTCACTTACTATTGGCTGCATGTGTTGCTACAGGTACACTTTTCGTCATAAGTAAGAGAGACTATTTGATGATTTTGCACAGCATACAAACCATACTTAGAGGTGTCAGAAACTCTAGAATCTATTTAATTTATGAAAAAATGAATGAGCTGTTGCGTTTTAAACTTTATGTCTAGAAAGAAATCTAATTTTGCAGTTAATTATCTCAGTTTTTACCACAGTTTCTTAGATTTGGAAAGCAACAAATGCAGCCGACAGTAAGTGAAAAAATGATGAAATTTCATTTCTAAGAAAAAATTAATTTGTTATGTTTTTGCACTTCCACTGCTATGAGTGTGAATCCTTAATCCTTCCTGGTCATGCTGACATTTATGAATTTATTTGTAAAATTATAGATAGTAGAAAATAAAATGTCCTGTGGTGCCTCTCCTGCAACAAGTCGGCCCATTTGACGTCCTACCCCCCTTGATAATAAATTTGTATGTTAAATTGCACATGGCGATTGTAGGTGACAACACGTGGTAAAAAATATTAGGAGCGACAATAAACAATAATAGTAAATGAAAAAAAAATCCACAGATTTTTATTCAGGGAAAGCGAAATGTAAAACCAAATCTGAAATATCAGTTGTTTCTTTAAGCTAATCAGGGAATATACAAGGACGATTCTATTTAAAAGGAGTGGACTGATTTCCTTCCACATTATCGTCTCGTTCCTGCCGCTGACGGTCCTGACGTCCACGTAATTTTAAGCAGGAATGTTCTTCCGTTTCTTTCTTCAGTCCTTCGTTCGTTGCTTTTCCAATGACGTCCGAACACAGATAGCCAATCACTGTGATTACGACCCAGGAGAAATTATTTCGAATTAGTCCGGCTGTATGTTAGATAATCTGGCAGTGTTTGCCAGCCAAAACAGACATCATCACGCACTCTTCATGGATGTTACATAAGGTTATCTAGTGCTGAATAAAGAAAGTCCCTGACAACCTGAATATTATTAGGTAGAAATTTGGCTTTATATTATTACTTACGTGCTTTGATGAAGACTAACTGGCATAAAATTTATTATTTAATGAATCTGTAAGTTTCGTGTTCTTGACACATTTTGAAGATTTTCATTTTCTCTGTATTTTGACAACAGTTTTTCACTCTTTTGGGGAAGCTATATCAAGCAGAAAGTGTCTTCCTCAAAACTGAAAAAATAATTGAGGTTGTAAACAAAATTTCAGTAAAATAATAAAGTTGTGGCGACAAATGTAATTCATGAACATATTCTGATTTTGAACATAATTAATCTCCCTGAGAGGGTAAAGGTTCTATCCATAAATCAGCACGGATGTAGAAAAAGAAATTAGTCATGTGAGATTCTGCTTGCCTTTTTCTCGTCGGTATCTTGAAAGCACGGATGAAAGAGAACAGGCACATCAGATATTATGTAAGTCTCCAGGATTACGTGGCCGTTGTCATTGCATATGAAATCGTCCATATACATCCGCAAAGCAGTTAGGAGCCCAGAGGTACCCTAAATCCAAACATTTCATTCCTGTATTATGGCGAAATATCTAAATCTCTGGATTCTAATAGCATTTCTGTATCAGCTATTAAAGTTAGTTATTATGGCATTAAATTATTCGAAACTGTCCGACTCTTCTACATAAAGAATGGTTACTTTGGGGTCTGAAGCATGCATTTATCGCAATTACTATGAAAATGTTATATACATGTAAGACATAACCAGTCCACGAGTAACAAAATAAGACGTATGCGCTCAGTCCGGAACCGCGCGACTGCTACGGTCGCAGGTTTGAATCCTGCCTCGGGCATGGATGTGTGTGATGTCCTTAGGATAGTTAGGTTTAAGTAGTTCTAAGTCTAGGGGACTGATGACCACAGATGTTAAGTCCCAAAGTGTTCAGAGCCATTTGAACCATTTTGAAGACGTGTGCATTTCCTGGATAGAGACTCGTAAAACGGCACTCATTATCGTGTAGTGTTATTGCATTATTAGAGATTTGTCCAATCTCCATTTGTTCTAAATGTATAAAAAATTCTATTCGGGATTGATTTTGCTAGGGGTTGGAGCTCTTGTAGTGAATTTGTCGTGAACTGTTTTCGAATCGTTCTTTTCAGCTCAGATAAGGCCTAAAACTGCCTTCTATTGCGATAAAGACGCAGGTATTGTCCAAAGATTTCAAACGGGATTTAAATCCGGGTTACAAGCAGGTCTTTGGAAGACATCGGTTTTGGTTGCAGCAGAAACATACACGAACGAATCATCTTGTTGAAGCACTAGAATTTCGTTCCCTAGATCCCCATGAATTCTAACCATTTCCATCTCTATCCACTCATTGTACATCTTAGAGTTTATTCTAATGCTCAACGGAGAAATTCGTGACTTACCTATAACCCAGAAGGCTGCCCAAATCTTAACACTTCCACCAACAAAATTTATGTACATTATTATCTGCTGCTCTGTTCTCATATCATGCCAATAATGTTGAAATCCATTCTTCTCATCTACCACATACTAACCTTTTTATTTTGTTAGTTGGTATACTTTGCCAATACTGTAAAATTTTAGACTCTCGTTGTTAGTACACTGCTGCACGTTCATTTCCTCTCGTAAGCGGACGAGAGAGTCAGCCTTCGGTGGCAGCGGCGATTACGCTGGATTCTTGAGCGCATTGTAGTGGCGCGGAGGCGCGCCTGCCGATGACGCGCACCAATCACGCGAGTTATTAGGAAGAGGGTGGGCGCAGGCCGGCCGGTAATTGCGGCGCGTATTGAGTGCGCAGAATCCGAGGCACGGCGGGCACGTCGGCCTCGCAGGGGCGAGTGAGCGCCGCCCAGCCTCAACACTCGCTTCCCCTGCTCGTTTCTTTCCCCTCCTATGACGAGTTATTAATTTATTTAGCGATAAAATTTTAGAATGATTCATTACGCAACGTCTAATTCATAATCATTATCGCCTATTTATTTTACACCGCTGAATATATTCTTCTCTATACCTTGGATAAAATATTCTCGCTTAACCTGCCGCTTCAAATTCGTATAAAAAGTCAACTCTTCGATTACTGCATCGTCGTCATGAGGTAACTCTTGAGTGTCATACAGCTTGCGAGAGTCCTACATTTATGTCCAATGAATGGTATCTGATTGTCTAGATTACCTCATGATGATGTCGCAGACACGTGAAGTCGTTATCGGCGTTATTCTTTTGTCTTCTACATAGTTCGATAGATTGCTAATGCATTGCCAATATTTCTATTGATGGTGTTATCACATATTTAATTGTCCACAGTTCCCAAAACGCTGAGTCACAATATTTAGAAACGTGAGCAAGATTCCTCATACATTCGAACATATTTTTATATTTATTCAAACAATGGCTCTGAGCACTGTGGGACTTAACTGCTGTGGTCATCAGTCCCCTAGAACTGAGAACGACTTAAACCTAGTTAACCTAAAGACATCTATGCCCGAGGTAGGATTCGAACTTGCGACCGTAGCGGTCGCGCGGTTCCAGACTGTAGCGCTGAGAACCGCTCGGCCACCCGGCCGGCGTATTTATTCATCACATTGCCCCCATCAACTTTTAGTTTTTCTAAACTTGGCGTTGATAACCTATAGTACAGGCAGACGTAGTAGCTGCTATCATCTCACAATGAATATTACAAATACCTGCCATTCTTAGGCGTAGAATAACAGGTCACGACTTTAATGTTCCTGGGTGACCGGCAGATCGGTGTTATTCATAGCCTGCTTATTTGTTGTCGCAACGCATAACGGGAACTGTGTTACGTGTTGGTCCTCGTTCCTTGGTTTTCTCGACGGATTTGTTGTATTGTTACGGACTGTGTACCCGTTTCTTCTGGTCACAATCATCAGTTGACTAATTTCAGAGTCGAAGTGATCCTTTTCTAGAACAGACCTGGATCTGTGTATTAGGGTTTTTGGCATAGCTGTCTTATGAGCCAGTCGAGGAAAGGTATGACAGTTCAAATATAGGTCCATAAGCACTAGTTTTCGACACACAAAATCGCTGACTCATCCACATGCTTTCAACCAACACATCTTCACGTTTTACATTCTAAATTGTATGCTTGAAGACACACCTTACCATCCTCAGATTTTCACTTCCAAATTTTCTTCTTTTCTTCGTCATGTCATCAATCCATCTTCCATTTGGTCATCTTATATGCCCTCCCTTATCGAGAACATTACGAAACAGAATTTTTTTGTTTTGAATGAAATCCCTTAGGTTGTTAGGCAGTGCTGCAATTAATCATTAAATAACAATAGAACCGGCATCTGAAGCACACAGTGCACCTTTCCATGAAACGGCAAAGTAACATTTCTGCTTACGGACCTGTGTGTAATAATTCCTGATATCCTTTCAATTAAGATATTTGCAAACTTGTGAAAGCTACAGTCGGAGAGCTGGTTTCTTCTACTGCTGTTATAAAAGGCAAAGGTTTTTTAAAAACCTTTAAATTAAAACTGACCTTTGTCCTGCGAACTTGTAATTTCTTGCATACACAAAAAGGGCGACGGTAATTTGTCTGTTTCTTCCTCTCTTCATACCAATAATAAACGAATAATATATTTAAAAATTAAAACATCATCTTAATGCGTCAGTAAACCACATAATTATAAGTGCACACCCATGCAGGTGTCTAAATAGCTACTGCTTTAATTAATTTAAAGTGATAGAGTACTTATTCACCTATTACCACGTCTCTCTGCTCACACCGAACACACTTAACCCCCCCCTCCCCCACACACACACTCACACGCACATGTCATTTTCGCCAGCGTCACGACTACGATGAAACTCCAAATTCTCCATTGTATACTTACCGTTGTTGTAGTGAAGAATGTTAATGAAAGACATCGTTCTGTTGTCTGACATATAATGTTGATACGAGTCAGAAGCGGTGTATATTCATTAATTTAAAAGTTATTCACCAACTTCCTGTCTTACAAGAGATCTATTACATCGTGGAATAATTTCAGTGTTCAAATATTTGTAACATACATAAATTTAAAGGCTTCAAGTTCTGTTGCCTTTGGTTCTACACACCTTATCCATTCCGAACGCAGTTACCACCAACTGCAGTATTAAAGTATCTGCTGTGATATTAATGAGAGAGTTAACATTTTGCACTCTCTCACGTCGGAGTTCATCCGAATTAGTTGAGATTTCATGATATATGTTGACATATACCCAAATGAAGACATTTAGTCTCTATTGTCTGGGCGATGCGGCAGTCACGACAGGCTACACGTCCACAAATGATATTAACCATTCATCTACTATGAATCATGTGGAGGTTATAGATAAAACATCCGAGAAATATGTCTGTTTCCAAAACATAAGTGATTATCACCTACGACAACTTAATTTTCAATTTGTTTTAGAAAATACTTGTTTCTGTTACAGTGTTCCACAGGTGAGATACATAGGTAAGACGTTATTACTAATTGGTTGACAAATGAGTTTACAAGCCAGATTGGGAAGCGGGAGTCGTAAATAATGAATGACTCCTGCTCCATAAATTAATTCTTTCGTAACCCGGTGGAACAGGTGAGTGCCTGATAAATTATTCTGAGTTATCTGAGAGCTCCCATCATCGTCATGGTTACCATTCGCAAAATAGGAGTGACTGGCTGAAAAGTTAAAATAATTTGGTAAATGCGTGGATCAACTTGGACTGGCCTATGTTTTAGCCGGAATTTATCCAGTAAATTCGAATCAGTATTATATTTCAGAATCAGGGTACATCGACAAACAGGTGAATGCTACAGCACCAATACATACATAGATTTTTAGTATGATTCATTCCTACCATCTAAGTATTGCTGTTGATAAGATATATTCACTGCTCAGCAAGGTCACAGCTTTGTGTACTGCGGCTAAAACATTTACTTCCACTTCTAGTTGACCTTTGACTGTTACCACCACGTCTCTTCAGACTACTTGTTTCTCGAATTAGTTGTTCAAGACGTAAGAAGGTAATGGCTGGTCGAGCTCTTAGATGTGTAGATCTCGCGTCATTAACCGTAGCCACTTCAACAGCATTGTGTCAGCATTCGCAGTACATCAGCAGCATGCCGTGTTTGCGCATTCATGCGTGCCACGTCACTATATCGTATTTTCCTTCCGATTATAGAACAGGGGCGAACATGAATCACAACTTGCAGCAGTTCCTTAGACAACGTTGGCCACAATACACGTTCATCTATACCGATGGCTCTAGAAGTTAGACGGATGTGTGATACGCCTTTTTTCAACCCCTATGGCATGCAGACTTTCCGTCTAGTATTGATCTCCAGGGACAACATCTGACGTTTGATAAACAGACTAAGAGATATGACTTGGACGTCTTAGATACCATAATACACACGTGGACGTCGAGTATTGACGTTCAATTTCTTTGGATGAATTGACACCAAGGCATTCTGCATAATGAAACTGTTAGCCACTTCGCTGAGACAAGCGTTACAGAAGAATAGCCCCGCCCAACACCAAGCCCTTTCGCAGATTTCAATTAGGCGTTGAAGAAATCTGGTTATCACGAATGGATCTGTGAATCTTCCAGCACTAAAAGAATGGCAATTTTTTAGCCATGCATCTGAACGTGTTTTGTCGGTCATGAAGATTACTAGAAGTAATGTGTTCTCATCCACATCAGACTAGGACACTGCTGTCTTGTACAAAAAAAAAAAAAACTTTTTACGTGATACCGTCTCCATGTACCTGCTTTACTTACCGGTTCGAGATATATATATTTTACTTGCTAGCGAAATATTTAAAAGACACTGGTATCCAGCTTCGACCTGTAAGTTATGTCCTCCCACAGAACCATCCCGGGTTGAAAACTGGAACATCTGCTTGTGTTTTTATTTTGCATTAATAACTTACTTTGTAAAAGGTGCCATTGTCAAGCTTTCAATTATAAATTGCTACGGGCGTCATTCTCCTCTGGAACCAGTCAGGTTCGAACCATGGGTTGTAATTTTGTGTGTTCTTTTCAATTTGTACAACGAACTTAAGATTGTAATTCACATTTTATCACTATTCTATTGTGGAAATGGCACTAATGTGAAATTGGCACCAGTGTAACAACTGCTGACTGTCTGGTATTGGTCTCTTAGTGTCTTTATTTTACATTACGAACTTAAGTTGCTATAGCGAAGTCTTTTCATTGTACTGTTGTGGAAACTACAGTTATGTTAATAATGCAGATTTGTAAGTGCTGTCGGCTTTATGTTCATTCTGCCCAAGCCGAAAATTAATAAATAAAAAAAAAATCATACCTGCCTTGTATATGGCAGGTAAGAATACCTTCCTTGTTGCGGAGGTATTACAGTTGTAATCGCATCCTGCATCTCTGTTACCAAATGCCTAGATCTCGTCATTCATTCTCATCCCCTTCCATTCCTCTTCTGTCCATCGCTTCTTCGATACTACTTAGCCACCCTTTCCGTGATCTTCCCCTTATTCTACTTCCAGGAGGTTGCCATGAAAGTACTCTCTCAGGTCATCTGTCTTCATTCATTCTTTTGAAATGCCCAACGCAGTCTAGCTGTCTTTCTCTCAAATTATGCGGAATACTACAGAGTCCGCCAGAAAAAATGTATGCATTCTCTGTCAGGCTCAGTCAAGATATCGATATTCTCGTTATATTTCAGTTACAAGTACCTTTTATTATGGTCTTTGGCTCAACAGATTTTAGTACATTCATCTCGGTATTCGAGCAACGAAAATGTAATGTAAAGTGTTATCTCAAGTTCGATAATGCCACTGAAGTGCAACGTCGGTGGAGGCGGCAGTTTGAAACAGAACAGCCAACCTGCCTAACAATCAAACCCATCATTGACAAGTTTGGACTGCATGGAACGATTTGACATTCACGAAGGGAGATCAGGAAGACAACGTACAGCTTCAAGTCCTGCATCGACGGCTCTCGTGTTGGAAACGTTTGTAATTCTCCATTGAAGTCTGCTAATCAATGAGCACGTGCAATGGGGCTTAGCAGTACAAGTGTACGAAGAATTCTGAAAGCTGCAAAGTGGAGAGTTTACGTCCCACAATTACTGCAGGTGATTAATGATGACGATCCTGGTCGCCGAACGTACTTTTGCGAATGGTATCAGCAAATGGTAACTGATGACGAACAACTGATTACGAAGGTAGTGTAGAGTGACGAGGCACAATTTAATGGAACCGTGAATCAGAATAACAGTGTATACTGGGCACCGGGAAATCCGCATGTTTATGTGGATAAAGCGGTCAATCTACCAGGGGTTCATGTGTAGTGTCGACTATCACCTAGGGACTTAGTAGGACTCCTTTTCTTTGATGCTACTGCTGGCCTGAGTGGCCGAGCGGTTAAGGGCGCTTCAGTCTGGAACCGCGCGACCGCTACGGTCGCAGGCTCGAATCCTTCCTCGAGCATAGATGTGTGTGATGTCCTTAGGTTAGTTAGGTTTAATTAGTTGTAAGTTCTAGGGGACTGATGACCTGAGATGTTAAGTCCCATAGTGCTCAGAGCCATTTGAACCATTTTGATGCTACTGTCGCTGGAGAAATGTACCTAAAAATGTTACGCCCATCAATTTTTCCAGATATACGTGCGCATTATGGAGGTGATGAAGGGGTCTTATACCAATAGGACGGGGCGCCACCACACTACCACATAGCCGTACGAGCTTTCCTGGATGACACTTTCCCGGGGCATTGGATTGGACGAAGAGGGCTCCTTGAGTTCCCTCCACGATCGCCAGATCTAACACCTATGGACTTTTACTTGTGGGGAACTGTAAACTATAACGTCGATCGACGTAAGCCACGCACGCTGGAGGAACTTTGCCATGAGATTACAGAAACAAGTGCAGCGATCTCCACTGTAACACTGACTGACGTAGGTGTGGCGAAAGCTCGTCGTTCTGTTATGTGTATAGCCGCCAACGGTGAACATTTCTAACATTTAAAATAACCTTGTTGAAGGTGTACAACATGAGTGATCAGTTATTAAACATAAAATAAACACTTAAGTAATACTTTTCGTTCCTTAAAGTGCGTTTAAATTCTTTCTGGCGGACTCTGTATAATGACTCTGAGTCCTTTCTGTTACTTCATCATTTCTTACTTGATAAGATTGGGAAATTCTACACGCTCTCCTCAGGCGATACTTTTATAAAGCCTTCTGTGAGAATCCGGCGCTCACTCCCATACCTTACTGGTTCAGCGATGTATTTGTATAATGGTTTTTAATCTTTCTACTTATTTTTTAGGATCAGAGTACAGGGTTTAATTTCTTGGTAGCCGCTCTTGTCTCCCTGATCCGTTGTTGGATATCACTGTCACATATTCCATCACGTGACAAGGCACTAACCGGGTACTTCAACTCTTTACGCATTTTGGTAAGATTCCCGTCAATATCCAGGCTACTTACCAATTATGTAAGTCTGCAGGGTTTCGTGAACGTTTTCAAGCTAAAATCTCCTGTGGTGTTATGCCGCGTCATATTTCCTCTAAAATAATCCAACAGTGGACACCGGAAGATGCTGAAGGAGATCCCAGCAGAGGCGTCGAAACGTTGATTATTTTAGAGGAAATATGATGCGGCCTAAAAACCCAGAAGATTTCAACTTTACTTACCTATTCTCTGCAACACAGATATTCCGCCTTCCCAAAATTAATTTTGAAATCCCTCTTGTCATACCCTTCAAACAACTTCCTAAGCTCGTAAGATATATCCTCTACATCGTTCAGCCAGCCGGTGTGGCCGAGCGGGTCTAGGCACTTCAGTTCGAATCCTGCCTCGGATATGTATGTGTGTGATGTCCTTATTTAGGTTTAAGTAGTTCTAAGTTCTGGGGGACAAATGACCTGAAATGTTAAGTACCATAGCGCTCAGAGCCGTATTTTTCTTCACCGTTCATGTACAGTACATACAATGGTTCCGTACTTCAACCCCCTTGTTCACGCACATTCGCCTACCGCGGTGGCCGTGCGGTTCTGGCGCTGCAGTCCGGAACCGCGGGACTGCTGCGGTCGCAGGTTCGAATCCTGCCTCGGGCATGGGTGTGTGTGATGTCCTTAGGTTAGTTAGGTTTAAGTAGTTCTAAGTTCTAGGGGAGTTATGACCTAAGATGTTGAGTCCCATAGTGCTCAGAGCCATTTGAACCATTTTTTCACGCACATTCTGTATCAAAGACCCTGTGTTTTCTTCACATACATCTCAATGAGAATAGGAGACAGGCAGCATCCTTGCTTCGGACCTTTAATTATTCTAAAGGCCTGTCTAGAAACTTCTTTCCCTACTTTAATGACACACTGCTGACTTGTAGAGCTTTATGATACTACCTACTTGAAGTTTGGCACTGCATAGCGCCTCGCACAATAGTTTCAGTGGGACTAAGTTTCAAAATCTAATCGGGCTTCAAAAAGGGCAACAAGGAAGCATGTAGATCCTACCACTGGCAACTTCACATGTTGTCCAGCGATCAGTTAGAAGGTGTCATGAGATATCCATTAGAGTAAATGAGCAATTCTATGGATACCTCAGCTAGATGAACATACCGCCAAAGCAATATCAGTCTGACGACATGTATCGTTCTCACTATGGAGCAAAGTACACCTATGAGGTGGGTGATGTTTCTAAAGCTATTGTCTAAACTTCAGTTAAAGCTGTCCTCTTACGTCTGCACTTTCCCGTTGTTCTGCACGTAACATTCCGACATCCGCTACGCACGCAGAGGCGCGCCAGCACGGGCCGCCCGGTATAATGCATGTATTTAACTAGATGTACAAACAGGCGCGCGGACTCTTACGGGCGGCCCAGCGGGCTGCGCAAATACGCGACTGTTTACACGGCCCTCGCCAAATTGCCTCTTGTCCTACCTCTGAGCAGCGCTGCAATGCGTAATTAATAGGCAGCGTTGCGTGCACGCGTGCTAAGAGGACTCACTGCTCGCTACCACGATTCATTATGCACAGGCCCAGTTCCAAACTGCGGATTTTCACAGTGACGCAACGCCGGCACACGTTGACACAATGCCCGCGCAGCGTGTATTTATGCCATACGCACAAAGCGGACACTGCCCCTCCACATCCGTGGGTAGTATTTGGCGTTCCATGCTTCAGTGTTGGTACTAACGCGTCAGACCGCAGAAACTTGGCTGGCCTATTGATATCCACGTAGCTTGTTACACGAATTGTCTAAACTGTATGCGCTACAACCTTTACATTATTTAACCATTCAGCTGCTACCTAGAAAATGTTTATTACGTCCAACTGGTGGAGTGTTGCTTCTACTACCTATGGCTCCACCATCATTCTATACTTCTCGGTATACCTACGGTTCCACGAATCAATTCCGTAGAGATTGAATACTTTTATCGTAAGCTTTGGCTTTTAGAAAGACTGACGATTCAATGACGTTTGCCTATTTCCTCATTCTTTTCCTGTCTTTGTAATCAAAAACTGTAGACGATAGCACAATTATTTGAAGATTTACAAAGATGACTCAACCGTAGTTGTTACGTCTTACACCTAAGACACTTGATAGTCAGTGGATTCTGCTACTATGGGTTTCTGCACACAAACGGCATTGACCTGTTTGCAGTTTCTGTTTTGTATTATTTCTTCATAATAAGCTGCTGAAAGAATGAAACGGAAGTATTAACACACGCTACACAGTTGTGTAAGGTATGGAAGAAAAATTCTGAAATTAAACTGAATTGAAAATGGGACATTTATTTTGATATTAGTGAGGGATTTAGGGTGAAGAAAGCAGGTAGTTCCACCTGTTCAACATGGGATGTTTTTCATTCCAAAACCAAGATGAAATAATTACGCACTTCATGTCCTTTCCCAATATATATTTTTCATCACGTTCCTTACCCAGACCGTGAACTCATCCCCTTCAATCAACCGAAACCTATCCTACCGGCCCTACACCCATTAAAGGCTCCAACCCCTATTTGTTCCTTGCTAAATTAGCGTTCTTCTCCTATCTCAACACCTGAATCATGCGGGCTTTCAGATAACTAAGCACCCTCCGACAAAGCGTCGCGATATTAAAAGTTTTGGCTGGTTTCGTTGTCTATGGGCTGGCATAGGTAGTTGCAGCATTACGGGCTAAATACTGCTGAGTCTACAGTATACGATAAGAATACACACATGAATCGAATGGTCGAAGGTTTCTATCACTCAGCAATTGCGAATTATGAAAGTAACACACAAATTAATAAATGAAAGATTGCAATTAAATAAAGTCTGCAGGTACTATCTTAACGACTTAAAATGTGAGCACGATAGTAGAAGTTCTTTTGAGAATGCGGTATATTTCTGCAAAACACTTATTGGTGTCGATTGTCGAGCAATTAAATAAAATATAAGTTGAATAACAGGGAAACAATAGATTCCTATTTCACGTAATTTGTTATGAACAACAACATAGCTCGCGAGATATTCACCTCTAAATTCACACTAAGTCTTAACTGTAGAAACCTCGGAAATCTCACAAGTTCTCAAGTCCGCACGCCGAAATATTTCTATCTCTGGCGACCACACGAAAACCGCTCCACACACTGCAAGTCTCTCCGCGACTCCACGTCCGTCGCGCCGTACCGTCGCGGGCGCTCCGTGTCCTGTGCCGTACTCTGACACTGCCGCACTCCCTGTCTTCTGTACAGTCTCTCCACGTGTCCTTTTTGCAACGATCGCTGTGACTGGCTAGAGCGCTCCCTCCCTGTTTTCAAGCCAACGCACACTCACAATATAATGAAACATATTCGAAATACTGGATTTACATTTAAATACTTGAAACTAAATAAATATACCTACGGCTGGACCATAAACACTATCTAACACACATTATTACATACATAAACAAGTAAATAAACACACACCAAAAGAAAAGAAGCAAAAGGTAGGCCAGGACCCTAATGTCTCTGTGCTTTGTAACACACAGTAAATATTTAACCAATTTCTTTCATGAACAGTATATATCGGATATAAACAAAGACATAGATGAATAAATATATTTATAAGCATGCTGCTACCGTTTTTTCGTGTAATTGGGGAGTACTTATGGTCTGACGTCATCGATGGTAATCGGCCACTTTGACCTCTAATAACTCATGTACCATTTACGTTACATGCTTGTAATTCATACCAATTTAGGACATACTCTAATAGCTTTCTAAAGACACGGCGATCGACAAAATCGCATGAAGCGTTTATATTTTGTAAATTCGATGCTGAGTTTTACTTGTATAATTTACTGTCAGATACCAAACTTTAAACTAACGAAGATCGTCGTGCAAATAATAGTAGTGTACATGTTTCTTTTTGAGGTATCATGATTCATCTGGCTACTATTAATTTCTATACGAACTGTGAAATGTCCGCCATTAAGGTTTCACAAAGTCCGCCATCTTTGGCAGTCCCAGCTGAGACAGCTCCTTCATCGACAGAAAGCACCGTCCTTGCCACAGCGGAATTCCCAGCCACGCGGCTGGACAATTCGCTGGGGCTACCCCTCTCGTCCGGCCAACGTATGGCACCACGTGTTTGCTGCCGGCCCCGACTGGCCGATCGGCCGTCCCAACTCCGAACATACAGTATTTCCAGGGCGCCACAACTCGCCCGTTACCTCACAATCACTGGGATAGCTTCTTTCCACAAAGACTTCCCTTATCATTCCCCTCCATCATACAGCCCAATACCTCCACCGTCTCAGTCCACACTCATAGTTTCCAGCAGCCTACATTACAATATATTCAACACAGTTTTGAATGTGCACTAAATCGTCATTACCTCTTCATAAACATCATCATTTCTATATTAAGTATGTATGTTGTCGTATTTAAATCTGAAAAATTTTAAAAAATAATTGGCTTAAGAACGAAAAAATAGCCTCTGGCAGCACCTCCCCCACAACAGGGCGGTGGTGGATCGGGTGCGTAACTTTGAAATTTAAGAAATAATTAATGCACTAATTAGTCAAACAAATCGAAGAAGGCATCGGACACAAAGTCGCTCCGTCTATTAAGCACTCATGATTCTTGATCTTACGAAATTTTAGCTCCTCCTACAAACTAAGAAATTAAGAGCTGAACCCTGTTGCAATATGTGGACAATATGTGTACTAGTCTCGATCTCCTTATAGCACGGACGGTCTCCAATAAAAGTATTTTCACTGGCATCATCATCGAGATCCTTGGCCTCCTCACCTGCTGATGGTGTGGGAGCAGCAGAAACCTATTGCCTAGCACAGCTGTCGCAAGCACTACTGATTCGTTAGAAATGCAATTGCAGCGTACCGATGACGCTACCCGTAACTGCTTGGTAAATGAGTAGGCTCGACCATATGACCCTGGATTAGTTGCGTAAATGAGTACACTTCTGGCTAAGACTAGCGTTCTTTTCATTTTTGTTTTTAAAGTGTTCAAAGAATTCCACTTGGCAGCAGCTCCTCTGCTTTAGTTCTATTAGAGTTTTACAACTGAAGAGGATGGATTCGGTCTTAACATACCGTCGACGACGAGGTTATCAGACAGGGAGTACGAGCTCGGATTGGAAAGCGACAAATAAATAAACTGCCATAGAATCTTGTACTTTGTTAAGGAGTTTAATTATCTTGTATTGTCGACTTATTGATTTACTCATTTTTAAGCTTGAGGCTGTTGAAATCCAGCGAGGGCACAGCGAGGCAGGTAATCAGAGACATAACACATGTGGCCGTCTTAGACTGTAGCGTTTAGGTTATGCTAGGGAAATACTAACGGAAGAAACTAGTAAAATGCTGACTCTCTGGACAGTTGTCCGAGGCTAGAAGTTTCAGTTCATCGTCTAGACGCTGTTGTAGGTAGCCACAATAGGTTGTTAGAAACGAATACATCCTAGCATGTGCAGCAAGCGTGACCCTCGCTCCTGAGAGCAGCTACGTCAGTGGGTTAACAGAGGCTGCAATTAGGTGGACAATGGAAAACTTGCTGAAGCAGCGACCTCCAGTCGTGAGACTGAATCTCCGTAGTGGAAAAAAGTGACGTAAGACAATGTTATTGCTGGCCATACTAGGAAGGATGGTGACGTTTAGCTTTCAGCTAAAAGGTGCTGCTGTCAAATATGGAGTTTGGTAACGTAAAAAGCAGTAATACTCTACCAACAGAGTAGGGCAAAGAGAGAAGCACAAATTTGCTTCGGTTTAGGCACTATGAAGGTGCAAAGCATCGTGCTAGATTGGCCGATGACTGTAAAGTGCCGGTATGTGGGAAGCATTGTGGTGCCAGAATCCTTTAAAAGCCCTGGATGTCCGTAGCGAAGAGAGTTCTCAGTCAAAAGATTTGAACGCCAGCTCCGTGTCTCTCGACTCCGGCCGTGGGTAAGCTCCATGTCTTTCTCACTTGGAGTGTTCTTCCCTTCTCTCTCTCTCTCTCTCTCTCTCTCTCGCTCTCTCTCCCTCCCTCCCTCCCCGAAAAGACCACGACAGGCCGAACGGCACCGACCGGCCACCGTGTCATCCTCAGCCAAACACCACTCTCGCGGCCGTTGCCATTCTTCGTGACCGGAGTCGCTACTTCTCTATCGGGCTCTCAACTGATCTCATAAATGCTGAGTGTACCCCGGTTCCCAAAAGCGCTCAGCAGAATCAGACGGAGACCCATATAAGTGCTAGCCAAGCCCGACAGCAATTAACTTTGGTCATCTGACAGAAACTGGTTTACCACTCTCACTTGAAGTGCTGATCTAAAATCTTTGTACTTTATGGTGCCGCTAGAGACTGCTACTTCCGCAAGTTCCCACTTTTGGCTCTCGGATACTGGTTTCTATTGCTGCGTTTGCTCATGTTTAGAAATAGCCTTCCTGATAGTAATTTAGTCTGACCAATAAATAGAAGTCTCCTAAAAGTATTATCGAGCCCCAAAACCAGCATTTTTCGTGGGCACTGTGTGACTGTGTTTGATGGTGATACAAACAATTATCTGCGATCACTAGAAGTTTACGTCTCTTCATTTGCTCCTGACTGCTCGGAAATTATAGATTGGCCTGAACTCCCCTTCTATTCTGGTACGCTTCCTCTAGCCTATGCTTCAACATGACATAAGAAAACTGCGGGAAACCTAGATACTGAAGACCGGACGACAAACTGAATTGGCATCCTTACACCATTAAGGTAACCATTGTATGCGCTTCACTTTGTGCAGTTCTGGATATTCGTCCACGGGATCAACCATGTGTGTCGAAGAGATAATGAACTCCTTGACGAAGTCATCAACCAACATTCCGTAATTAAGACCAATAGCTCCAAAGCCGCTGGCCTGTTATTGCAGCTAGCAGAAGAATATTATCAAGGGGTAATATGCTATGACAAAACCACTGTTTGTCCCAATGATTGCGTAAACCAAAAATTATTCGAAGGTGCTCGTCGTATCCTATGGCTGCCATTGCTACTTGAAATTTTGTCACACTTTATGAACAACAAGCTCCTCAACATTAAAAAATACGATTACTGAGTGCCCTCCCATCGCAGTTTTCCTCACCTACCTCTTTGGTTAAAGGCATCAACTCACATATAGTAACAGACGTCCTTCCTAAAAACTAGAGATCTTCTCGCAGATTTTCGCTGTCTACAGCTAGCGCAAAGACTTTGAAAGATTTTTTATTTACCTCTGATAATTCTGTGCATCATGTATTAAAACGCAAGATGGAATTCATCTTTTCATGTTTCCAGCTGCAAAGTTGTTGTTGTAGTGGTGAAATGCCTATTAAATGATCGACTTCAGTTTAGCCAGTCGTAATGTTAGGTTTTCGACTCGGACAATAGTTGAGAGATACAAATGGGATATCGGAATTGTGTGGTTTAAGACAATAAAGGCGTGAATATTTTCCAAGATTTTATAGTTTAGACGGATTTTGTAGAAACTTGACACAGGGCTTGCTTCACATGCAGGTGTGCGCATAAAGATACGGCCGCACTGATATTACATATTATGATTTGATATGTCGTATTGTGCCGGCCAGAGTGGCCGAGTGGTTCTATGGGCCACAGTCTGGAACCGCGTGACCGCTACGGTCGCAGGTTCGAATCCTGCCTCGGGCATGGATGTGTGATGTCCTTAGATTAGTTAGGTTTAAGTAGTTCTAAGTTCTAGGGGACTGATGACCTTAGCAGTTAAGTCGCATATTGCCCAGAGCCATTTGAACCATTTTTGTCATATTGTGACATTAACAAGGTGGTCTCCTTTGTAACTGATTATTTACACGTGCAGCTGTCATAGTGAAGTTGTTACAGTGATATAAACGAGAAAAAGGGGGTGGGGGTTATAACAGTGTCAGGTCATGTCATTGTCCGCATTAGATACTGAACTCGGTTAAGGTAGACAGCATATGGAAGGAAAATTGTCCCTATATATTTCAAAGTGTCCATCCCACTATTCTGCTTAACCGATTCAGGAAACAGCGGGAAGTTTGAATCAGGACGTCCATAACTCTAGAACTACACGTATATTTAAGGGACAAGAATTTAAAACATCACCACAGTATATATCGTTTTTTGTCATTAAGTAAATCCTCTCACAGGACTTCAGTTTTATTGGTGAAAAGAAAAGTTCGCTCGTGTTCTACAACATACGAATGTACGAGGGCGTCCTGAAAAGTAATGTCTCTCATTTTTTATTCTGTTTTCTATATAGGTTGAGGTATTAGATCTCAAGTGTTTATTACGTCGATTTTTCCGCTTCGCCGACTGACGTTGCAGCCCTCTGCCGCTAGAGAAATTTTCAAATGTGTGTGAATTCCTAAGGGACCAAACCGCTGAGGTCATCGGTCCCTGGACTTACACACTACTTAAACTAACATAAACTATCTTACGCTAAGAACAACACACACACACACACACACACACACACACACACACACACACACACATGCCCGAGGGAGGACTCGAACCTCCGGCAGGAGGGGCCGCGCAAACCGTGACATGGCGCCTTAAACCACGCGGTCACTACGCACAACGCCGCTAGGGAGCTCCGAATTGTATCTTGTAATGTGGCGGTGAGTAACGTAACTATGCGAGGGAGCAGTAGTATTCTGTAATCGAGTTGCAAATTCGAAGAGTCGTCCGTACATGGAGCATCTTCTCCTTCGGCATGACAATGCCAGACAACAGACGAGTATTCTGACTTCTGCAACAGTCCCACGCCTTCCGCTCACTGTCTTTGAGCATCCTCCCATACAGTCCCGACTTGGCCTCATACGATTTTCATGTTATCAAACCTTAAAGAACACGTCCGAGGACTTCACATTAACCTTTTGGTTAGCAAGACAACAGTTTCCAGTCATGGTACCGATACTTGGGAAGCAAGGATCGGTATAATATACGCATCAAAAACATGACAAGCAATTCTCACCAAATGCTGTATAAAATCCTTTACAGATCCAAATCTGGGTCGCACGGCTCGGTTCGGGTAAAGTGGCCGATTCCAGTTCTCACACTACAAGCCAGGTTCGGTCTTGCAAACGTGTCAAACACACCGCAACCTCTGCGTCGTGCCCCGGCCTGCTCAACCACGCTCGCCTCCGATTCACACGCCGCGCGGCTCTCCGGCTGTCCCCTCTCTAGTCCCAACACCCGTCGCGGCCAAAAGCCACGTCAAACGGCCGAGCCCAAAGATCACACCATACTGACCCGAGCGATCAATCGATACGAGCCAGCACGGCTCAATTAGTAAGCCAGTGTCAAAATAATAATCAGACTTCTTTACCTCAAACTGATTTGATGCTGCGGCCACTTACTAATTCCTTTACTGTGTCAGCTTCTTCATCTCAGTGTAGCAGTTGCAACCTACACCTTCAGTTATATGCTGGATGTACTCTGCCTTCCCCTACAGTTTTTCCCTTATACAGCTTTAGTACCATGGAAGTCATTTCCTCATGTCATAACAGGTGTCCTACCATCCTGTCCCTTCTTCTTAACACTGTTTTCCACATATTCCTTTCCTGTCCGATTCTGCGCAGAACCTCCTCATCCCTTGCTTTATCAGTGCTACTAATTTTTAACATTCGTCTCCAGCACCACATCTCAAATGCGCCGATTCTCTTCTGTTCCGGTTTTCCCACAGTCCACGTTTCATTACCATACGGTGGCGTAACCAGACATAAATTCTCAGAAATTTCTTCCTTTTTATACCAGTTGACTTTTCTTAGCCAGGAATGCCCTTTTTCCTGTGCTAGTCTACTTTATATGTCCTCCTTGCTCCGTCCGTCACTAGTGATTTTACTGATTAGGTAGAAGAATTCCTTAACTTCATCTACTTCGTGACCATCAATCCTGACGTTAAGTTTCTCGCTGTTCTCATTTCTATTACTTCTCATTACTTTCGTCTTTCTTCGATTTACTCTCAGTTCATATTCTGCATTCATTAAGTTGTTCATCACATTCTGCAGATCATGTAATTCTTCTTCACTTTCACTCATGATAAGAATGTCATAAGCGAATCGTATCATTGATATCATTTCACCTTGAATATTAATTCCACCCTAAACATTTCTTTTATTTCCATCATTGCTTCGTCGATGTACAGATTGACCACAGGGCGAAAGACTACATTCCTACACAGTTTTTAATCCGAGCACTTCGGTCTGGGTCTTCCATTCTTACTATTCCCTCTTGGCTCTTGTACATATTGTATGTTATCCGTCTCTCCCTACAGTTTATTACTATTTTTCTACGAATGTAGAACATTTTGCACCATTCCACAGTGTCGAAGGCTTTTTCAAGGATTGAAAATCCGATAAAGTGTCTTGATTTTTCTTTATGTTCTGTACGACACAAAACTTAAAAAGGAAACGTCCAAATACAAACTGTACCTCTAAGAAGGGCCATCACGAAGTTGGAAAGAAAATCATAGTTACAAAGAAGGTAACTGAGAAGAAGCCATGCGTAACAGGACAAATACTACAGTTGATCATACATTTATGTTTATGAAACGCACTACACATTTTAAGTTAGGACTAACGCAATATGGCAACTTAAACCATTTTAAACCTTCATCCGTGAAGATGGGCCAACACCGAAACCGATAGAATTTGGGTTTAATATAAAAACAACTCATGATTCAAATAGGCATTTTATATGCTTTATAGCCGCGCAGGATTAGCCGAGCGGTCTAGGGCGCTGCAGTCATAGACTGTGCGGCTGGTCCCGGCGGGGGTTCGAGTCGTCCCTCGGGCATGGGTGTGTGTGTTTGTCCTTAGGATAATTTAGGTTAAGTAGTGTGTAAGCTTAGGGACTGATGACCTTAGCAGTTATGTCTCATAAAATTTCACACACATTTATATGCTGTTTAGTGATGTCCATTCCTCTTCGTCTGTACTTCCGACTGGACAATTCTTTATTGGTGTTTCTACACCCTTAGACAACTTTAAGCGTATCTCTTCATTCCTTAGTACTCCTGTATCCCACTTCTTTGCGTATTGATTCTTCCTGTCTAATCTCTTAAACATCAGCCTACTCTTCAACACTACTAATTTGTGATCTGAATCTATATCTGCTCCTGGATACACCTTACAATCCAGAATCTGAATTCGGAATCTCTGTCTGACACTGATGTAATCTAATTGAAATCTTCCAGTATCACCCGGCCTTTTCCAAGTATACCTTTTCCTCCCGTGATTCTTGAAATAGTATTCGCTGTTACTAGCTGAAATTTATTACAGAACTCAAATAGTCTTCCTCCTCTCTCATTCCATGTCACAAGCCCATATTCTCGAGTAAACCTTTCTTCTTCTCCTTCCCCTACACCTGCTCTCCAGTCCCCCATGACTGTTAGATTTTCATCTCCATTTACCTAGTGCAATATCCTTTGATACTTTCGCTATCTCTTCATCTTCAGCGTGCCACGTCGGTAAGTATACGTAGACTACCCTTGTCGGTTTTGGTTTGCTATCGACTCTGATAAGAAAAACCCTACCACCGAACTGTTCACAATAACACACTCTCAGCCCTGTGTTCCTATTCATATCGAATCGTACTCAGGTTATATCATTTTCTGTTGCTGTTGACATACTCATCTGACCAGAAATCCTTGTGTTTTGTGCATTTCATTTCATTGGCCCCCACTATATCTAGATTGAGCCTTTGCATTTCTCTTTTCAGATTTTCTAGTTTCCCTACTACGTTCAAGCTTCTGACATTCCACTCCCCAACATGTAGAACGTAATCCCTTCGTTGATTATTCGCTCATTTTCTCATTTGGCAGTCTGCTCCCGGAGATCTGACTGGGGGCTATTCCAGATGCTTTTGCCAATGGGGAAATCATGATGACCCTCTTTTCAGTTACAACCCATATGTCCTTTGGATATACGTAATGTGTCTTTAATACTTTCTGCATCGTCATGCCGTTGATCACTGCTGATTCTTCCACCTTTAGGGACAGTTTCTCACCCCTGGAAGAAGAGAGAATCCTCAGTTTCTGTCCGCTCCTCCGCACTCTTTGATAGGCCCGTTGGCAGGATGAGGGTGACTTCTTATGCTGGAAGTCTTCACCCACCAATGCTTTGCTGCAGAATCAATAAAACAGAGTGAAATATAATTTTTTTATATGTGCGATGAGTTGCAAACAGTTAAAACTTCCAAATTTCACATCGAAATAGTACGCACGAGAAACGTCACCCTCAAACTCATCTCATGGAATCACCTTCCCTCTCGCACAGGTTCATAATAATAATAATAGCTGAATTCAGAATCAGTTGTCGTTACTAATCTGTGCTTGGCCACTTTACGAACGTGAGACGAAAGAGTGATTGTTTGATCTCCGATCCCTGATCTAAAGAGGACTAACACAGATTAAAAAAGAAAACTGATTTTGAACTCAGCTACAATTACTCTGAGCCTGAGCCGATGGAAAGATAATTCCATTAGAAGAGTTTGGTGGTTCATTTTTGTCGCACATACAATGTGCGATGTGAAATTTGACAGTTAATTGTTTGCCATTCATAGTACATCTCACTTATTTTTGGCGATTCCATTCTGTTATATTGAATCTTTATCAAAGGACACCAACGTCCGATTGTTTTTGACGCTGGCTTCTTAATGATTTAAGCCTATTTCACTTGTGAAGATAAGATTTTAAAACTGGAATCAGACCCATATGTTTGATTTCAATGGCAGAACCATGTTGCATTTTTCATTCATATAGTTACTTCAACGTAGAGGGCGATTAAGGGCTAAATTTGAGGATTTGTAAAATATTTTATTCTTTCAACAAACTGCTCACAAATCGTTTAGGTGCGTGCGCTGCACAGAACATATAATTTGACAGGTCTCCCTTGTAAATCAGGATTGCTGTGGGTGACTAAGTTTGCTAGTTATCTGTTTAACAGTTTTCGGGTAAAAGACCACATGGAAGAAGAAATGTAATTAGTCTATCTACGAATATTGAATTTTACGGAACCTCTGTGACAGGAATACAGAGAAGGTAGGTCACAGTCAGAGAAAAATGTAACTAAGCGAACATTCAAGCCGTTTATAAGCTGTTGAGGTGGTGCATTGAAAATGGTTTGAAGAGTACCGGAGGCAACTACTAGTTAGTTGTGGTTCTACTTTTAAGGCAGTACATTTCAAACTGGTGTTTTGTTCCAGGGATGTTTGAATCCATAAAGCAATTTTAATTGGTTGAGGTAGATGACATGATTGTGTGGTTGTTAGAACAGAGTCAGATCCATCAGTCACTGGAGGCATCGAAACTTAAGTTCTTTTGCTGATATTTATCAGTGCCATTTAAGACTAACACAGATTTCGTACACGCTATATTGGCAGTGGAAAGCGGGATGGGGAACTTTGCAATTTGAAAATGCTGTAAAAGAGAGGCTGAATAGTGTATCTTCATCCAGTTCACCTGCAGTTATTGGTATGAGTCATGTAAGCGTTCGGAAGATATTACAAGAGTGCGAACATACATGTACCAACATCAGGTGGTGCAGGAACGAGGAACAGCCCCTTTAGCTCGTCGTATGCTAATTACGCAGTGGTTTCTCATCAAAATGCTAATGATGCTGTTTTCCAAGTACGTGTGCTTTTCAGAGAAGTGGCCCATTTTGCTGGTTATTTTAACGGGCAGAATATAACATGACTTTCAGAATATTCATGAAACCTTACGTGCCTAACCAATAAATAAAGGGAATCTAAAATTATAGTCCTTGCCAAAGCTCATTTTTCCCTAACTTAATCTGACTACGTCTGTGAGATTCTTAAACACCTTGCATCCAAGATAATGAAAACGTCACAAGAAAGGCAAGTAAATAAAATCTTGCAAAACTCTTTAGTTTTCAATTTATGCACCTCGAAATCATATTTTGAGATAAGAATATTGTCCATTCCACTCAAACGACATCTGTTTTCCTAACTTCCAGTTACAAAAGCTGTGCCGTCTGCTAACATTAGGATCGACATCTCTTTCTCGTGCCCTAAGCCGTTTTAGACATGAATTTGCCTTTATTGATGTTAAGCACATTAAATTCAGCCGGTACTTTTACACAATTTTAACGTGTGTTCCTTGTCCCCATCTGGGGTCATCACTGTGACGACAGTTTATTGTACAATTAATGAAGAGACAAGCCTCGAGATAATTCACACACATACACGGACAATAAAATTGACTCAAGCGTTTTCACAACTCCATATTTTCCGCGGTGCTCGTATTACTTGTATAAATATTTGTGACACACAAGCAAAACCGGAAACTCAACAAGTGTGTGAACTTACATGCAGATTAAAACTGTGTGCCGCACAAATACACGAACCTGGGATCTTTACCATTTCTGGAAAACTGCTCTACCAACAGAGCTACCCAGGCACGACACATAACCCCTCCTAACGCTTTTGTTTCCGCCAGGGTCTCATCACCGGGAACTTTAGCATCAACGAACATTCCGCTGCAGAGCAAAATTGCACTTTGGTTACTGGTTTGTACTTTGAATCACCAAATGTTCTATGGTGCCCCTCTGGACACACGACACAGTTATGTTCGATCCATACCTTACGTAGCAACATGCTGTCAGTGGTCATGACAGATGCATTGGTGTGTTCTCTGAGGTGTTCCAGTGTTCGTGGCAGCAGGGGTACGCAAACACGGTTCTCAGTGAACCGCTAAAGAAAAGTCGGTAAATCGTTAGATCAGGTGACCTGCAGGGACGAACGCAGCAGAGCCACACCATCTTCACCGATACACTCAATCCTTCGATGGGAAAGTCTGTCGTTTAGCTTGCGACGTAGATCGCCGCTCCAGTGACGCTATGACCTTTCTGGTTGGATCAAATTCTCGATATCAGCAGTCAGTTGTGGAACAACCAAAACCCCAACATATCAAGATAAGAGGTACCGGTCACAGTCTTCTCACGGAAGAAAAGCGACCCATACGTGTTCGTTTGTGACATTGCACGGGAAACCGGCGAATGTCGTTCTTGCGACAGAGCAAGGTGACGCAGTCGTTAGCACACTGGACTCGCGTTTTGGACGACGGTTCAAACCAAAGCCCAGCCATCCCGAATTAGGTTTTCTATGAGTTGGTTTTTCTATAATTTGGTTTTCTGTGATGATCCATGACACAGTCCGAGCTTGGGCACCGTCTGTAATGACCCCGATGTCGACGGGACATTAAATCCAAACTTCATCCTTTCCTTCCTCGTTCATGAGCCACAATTTCATGAGGATGTTCAGTGGCCCCCATTCTCTCACACTGTGGCGATTAAAATTTCCGGAGAAATGGAAAGTTATTCAGTCGGTGAACTTTGGCTTGGAGGCAAAATATTCTTTCTGAAGTGGTCCCTGCGATCTGATGCAGAAATAAAGGGGTGGTCTTAACTTTCCGGTAATAATTGTTACACGAGCCGCAGACCATACATTTTGAAATTTAACTGCCATTGTAAAATTTTGCACATCTAGTTTTCTTTCTTCAGGGACTACCACTGTCCCTGAATTGTCGATACCAATGTACAGTACTCTGTTTCCATAATTTCTCCTGAATGCATGCTGCGCTGTTGTAAAAGATAAACATCTCGCGTATTGTAACACCCAAAAGCTCTTACTTTGTCGTGTAAGGTGGCTATATTTTCGCACCTTACAAGCACTCGTCTACATACTTTACCGTGATCTACAACCACAATTAGGTATCATTTGATAGGTTGTACATCGTATATATGAACATTTAAAGAAGATTGACATTGTCACGTACGCCTTGTAAATAATTGCAAACACTTTTGCATGAAATGTGACGGAGCACCTTTTCTATCAAAACGGCATAATGAATGATTGCCTATACTAGTAGAGATTGGAATGGCAGTGGAGGTGAAACGGAAGGCTGGACTCAAGTCCTGGGTCTAAGACCTGCACAGGTATGTTGGTCCTGCTTAAACACAGGGAATAGCTAGACGGACGTTTGGCCACCTGAGCGCTGGAGAGCAACAGAGTCACGGCCGGCCGGTTTGTAGTGGGACTAGAAGGATAACCGGGAACTCTGCAAATCTTGGACACAGCAAAGAGGAATGAGGATACAGATTGGGTTATCTCCAAGAATTTTTACTCAGAAGCATTCAATAGTACGAGTAAATTACCACGCAAACTTCCCACGCAGGATGACAAAAGACTAAAATACGGTTGTCGGCGTTCGGAAGGATCTGTAAAGACGGAAAATATTCCGGGGTTTCGAGAAAATGATTCACCTTTTGCAGTTATGAGGGAGGGGAGCAGTGTCTTGCTCGGAGGCCAGCGGTGTAGAGGAGGCGTCTTATGTTTATTTGCGCCCGTGTGTGACTCGCCCAGTATCAGCTTTGTTGGTACAGACGGACTTGCTGTCTTTGCTCTCAGGAGAGTTTATAGTTAGAGCGCTTAGGTACTGTACTGTTGCGTACTTATACGACTCTGGACTTCACCTCTGGGTTGGAAGTCGTCGTTGAGTATGTAGTGTTTGAGAGCATTTCTCCTGCTTACACTTAAGTTGAGACTTTATTTGCACTCTGTCCTTGTGATTGGAAGTTCGCGTTTCTCGTGTGTAGAATACAGAGAGAAGAAGACAGTATTAGAATATATTAGTCAGAGGACCTCCTTCTGCCATCCTAGTGTTTGAAAGAGCATATTCTGTGGCTGGAGTTCTTCCATTGTCACAGTACGAGAACCATCACTCCGACGCACCGGACGCAGTACATTCGGTGATATTGCTAATTGCTTCCGCTTATTAGGGCTATAAAGCTAAACAGCTGTGATGATACTGGTTTACTTCCACTGAGATTCCACACCACCTTAGATCAGCTCTGAAAGTAGTGTCTTCAAGCGTTTGGTACGTAGATGATGTCAGTCAAATGGTTCAAATGGCTTTAAGCACGATGGGACTTAACATCTGAGGTCATCAGTCCCCTAGACTTAGAACTACTTAAACCTAACTAGCCTAAGGACATCACATACATCAGTGTCCAAGGCAGGATTCGAACCTATGACCATAACAGAAGCACGGTTCTGGACTGAAGCACCTAGAACCGCTCGGGCACAGTGGCCGGCGGTGTCAGTCATTTCTCATTATTTATGTTAGATCGCGTGGCCATAAATTGGGGCAGAGTTGGGCAATTGATCAGGAAATTTTTGGTCAGGAAATATAGAAAATTGTAATATAATAGGTTCTTTTCAATCAACAATAAATATAAAATGAGAAACAAAGTTTATCATTCAGTGGTATTAGTTGTCTTAATCATTCATTTACGTTGAGGTTGTAATTTATATGTTAAAGAGCGTTAAGACACCCTAAGATCTGCTTCTGGGGGTAGTCATACAGGGCCAAATCGTCATTTTAGATTTCAATATTGTCCGTTGCGCACATGCATTTTACACCCGCCCACAATAGCATCTTGGAGTCGCACTGTTTACAAATCACTGCAGTCAAGTAGTGGACACAGTGCTAACTCGATGTATTCGTAGCTCTGTCGTCAGACAGCTGAAGTCATTCTATTATTGTCATATCACTTCCGATGTTCACATGCTATCAGCAGCTAGTGGATTTTGCGAACGTTCCTTGGGATGGCCTAAGTTTACGTTTCGGTCTGTAATAAACAGCTCTGTTAACAATGGCGGGTTCCTGATTTCATTTCTGTTAAAGTGCGAACTGTATCTTATTCATCCATAATAGGCCTATGTTCGAGTCAGTTTCCAGCAATACATCAAGATTCACGTTTGGTGATTCAAGCCTGATACTGACAATTGAGATCGGAAGCTTCTGGCTACAGAGAGCAGCTGAGATCGAAGAATGCGTTCGAATATGGGTTACGTGTTTTCTTGAAAAGAAAAATGTACCGCCTTCAGTGTACCGGAATATCCCCGCATCAGCTTTTAAGTAAGCGGCACGTCTTTTGTCCTTCACCCGGATGCTCGTGTGTAGCGATACTGTGAGTTGCCCCGAGAGTGCGTCCTCTGCCTACAAAGCGGTGCATGTGCTCAGATGCCCTGTGTCGGGCTATTACGAGCTGGGGAATTCCCCACCCCCAACTTTGCATCCCGCCCACCGCTCACACTTCCGCCGCTAATTGCCGCAGCAGTGTCTGGCGCTTCGACGCACTGTTCCCGTTCACGGCCTGGCTGGCCAACTTGTCGCAACGACGCCACTGCGAACCCTCCCCTCCCCATCCCTCACCAAAGTCTGCCGGTGCACCCACACAAAGCCAGCAGTGTTTACTAACGGAAGAGCAACCTCCACTTCCGTTCCCTCTGCACGGAGATACTTACAAGCTCTGGCAAACTGTAACAGTGCATGTTAATCGCATTTTAGTTAATATACTCCAGCTAGAATATTCAGTATTCAGGATACGACAGAATCTCACAATTGTCAGCCGAAAAGACCTAATTATTCTACCTCAGCGCCAGACTTTTCCACAAACATCATGACTATTGTCAACGGATATGAGAAGTTTATATACGAACGTCCCCTTACAGAAGACTCTTTTCATCGTGAAAAAAAAATAGAAGAAGAAACGAATTATTAGAGAGGAAATCATAGAAGCGATTTCTCTCCTATGACTACTCACCTCACATTATTATTTCTCATTTGACTTTCACATTTATAAGCAATGTAACGGATTCGCAATGTGTAGCTGCTTGCCTGGTTTACTGAGCGACATCTTCGTGAACCATCACGAATGTGACTTTGTCAATACAAATTTTCCAGCATGCCAAAAATCCTTATTTAACCGACGTTATGACCATGATTCTTTAGTTGCTGTTTAGTGGTCACATGTACGAGGCTTTCTGCTGACTATTGAACTCGATGTGCTCCAACCAAAAGTGTTATTTACCCATGAGAACATGGATTTGGCTGGAGTGCTAACTTACCTTGACTTTATGTTAGATTACGTCTGGTACATAGCAAAGTCCATATTGGCATTTTCAGGAAACCAACCACATGGGATCCGTTATTTAAGCGTCATGATGCAGCCCCTGCCAATATAAGCTTAACCCTTTTTTTAAATCAGTGATCTCCCACATACCTGAGTTGCCTATAAGTGATTCCGCCATTAGTGTTGAACTGGAGAACATCAAATACATTACTGTAACGAATGGCTTTAGTAGCTCCATTGTAAACAAACTTTATGAAGCCAAAATGTGCGAAGTTCATGAAAGTGCCCCTCCTAATTCGTCGTTACTTAAAGTAACTATTTGTACTTGCCCTACCTAAACACTTTTTAGTATCATTTGGCTTGACTTTTCCCCGGAATGAGCGTATGAATATTTATACTCTGCGGATGCCAATATTGAGTATAAGTACTTACGGAATGAGCAGCGAAACGTAGATAAATAGCTAAGTTCAGGGGTATACTTACCAGAATGCGATGATTGTCACACTACACACTTGGGTCGGACTGCTAGAATATTCATAGATATATTTCAAAAACACCTGTTTAATCAAAAATGCCTAGTTAAAAATAGCGTGAAATTTGCAGAGCATGTGAAGGTTAGTGACCATCGCTCCCTTACCTTGCAGATTCTAAAAACATTTCATTACGCTCTAGTGTGGGAAATGTTTGGCATCCGTGAAGGAATGTAAATAGCTATGCATACTGAAAAAGCGGTTGGACTGCTGTGTGGAAGAAATCAAGTATATTCTACAATGAGAACGTTGCTTGATATATGTAACAGAACTTAGGATATTATGCAGGATGTCTGTGTTACCTCCTGTTTGTAAAGAAATGTATTTTTTAGCTGTAATTTCTAGTTTACCTTATTTACGTATAGTTTTATTATTGGGTACATGTTCGTAATGTATACAGTATTTCGATTATCACACATGAACAGAGTCCAGATATGGTACTGATCATCCTTCAGGTTTGTGTGGCAAGTACTAACAATTTGACATTTGGAGTAGACACTTGTTTATACATTATTTATAGATTTTCCTTTATAGTTTCGGGATTAAGGGCCACCCAGTACTGCTGGCACTTGGATCCACGCATCCCTTCATAGAAAAATTTCTAGTATTTAAGAAATGCGTCTATATTTATTTCTTACGGGAAACCACATTATTTTTGTGTACCTAACGTGGGAATTGTTTAGATCCCTAGTACTTAATGCTCCAACATAATATCTTTAATTTTTATGTATCCTAGTATTTGTACCACCAATTACTTCTTGTCTTCATCTTTGACAATGAAGGCTCTTTTATGCGTATTCACGTCTCTGCACTGCGGCAAACATTTTTATTTATTACATTTGTGAAAAATAGATTACCCACAATTTTTGATACGATTAGTTTCATATAAGTTTTTTTCATCCATTTTAATAGCTCTCATCTTTTGCAATTTAACCCTTGCCCATATTTCGTAATTAAATAATTGTCCGTAACTCACAAATCATTGGGCTTTTATTGATTAAGCTACGTCGCATGCGTGAACAAAGTAATCTGTTCTCTTCTCTCATGAGGCATAAGACACATTTTTGTGGCAAAATCGGTCACCAGTTTTAACCAGTTTTTTTAGATCAACGCGCCATGTTTCAAAATATCTAACTAGGGCAATTATTTACTGAAATGTCCTGTATACTTTGCATCCCATGTTCCTAATACAATACAACATCAGTACACTCTAATTACAATTTCCTGACAGTAACTAAAGTTATGTAAAATAGAGTCAACAAAATCTGTATTTTTTGTGTAGGACAGTATGGAGATGCCTGAATCAGGGTTGCTTCCTATCCTCGCTATGATATGGAAAGGCTTCATGAGGGAACATTCATTTGAAGCAAATACTCGTATGGACATATACCCTATCCGAATGGTTTCCGCGATAGCTCACATTTAATACGTGTATGTTTTTGATCAAGTGGTGAGAACGTATGTGTCTAATACACCCAACCTCTTTGACATTTTATTCTAGCCTAACCCACGTCGTTGCTTTCAAACTCTTTGTTATGAATGTATTTGTGCCCTTAAACCAACCCGTTGAACGTGTCATGTAGTGAGAAGGATTGAGGATGTATGAGAGAGAAGCATCAATTAACTGTGTTTATACACGTGATACACTTGATGGATAAACTGCCACACACAACAATGAAGAATATTCAGGTATGGTATACAGTAACGGATTATGTTGTGGTAGTGCTCCTACTGCTATCGAAGAATACCGTAGGCGTTTCTTGACAGGTCGAACTGCTGATCAGTGAGTGTTTACAATAGTTTTCAGCACATTATGTGAAACAAGTATTCTTCCAAGCTCCCATTTTTCTTCTCAACGTGCAGTTCAACAACCTGTACAGGAACAGCAATAAACCTGTGTAATGGTGCAGCATAGTCCTACTATCAGCACACAGCGATTTTCTGTACCTATCAATGTCCCATGAACACGTGTATGGCGAACATTATTTAGCGTGAAACTTCCTGGAAGATTGAAACTGTCTGCCGGACCGAGACCCGAACTCGGGACCATTGCCTTTCGTGGGCAAGTGCTCTACCAACAGAGATACCCAAGCACGAATCACGACCCGTCCTCACAGCTTTAATTCGGCAAGTACCTCGTCTCCTACCTTCCAAACTTCACAGAATCTCTTCTGCGAAACTTGCAGAACTGTCACTCCTGGAAGAAAGGATAATGCGGAGATATGGCTTAGCCATAGCCTGGGGGATGTTTCCAGAATGAGATTTTTACTCTTCAGCGGAGTGTGCACCGATGTGAAACTTCCTGGCAAATTAAAACTGTGTGCCGGACCGAGACTCGAACTCGGGACCTTTACCTTTCGTGGGCAAGTGCTCTAACAACTGAGCACCCAAGCACGACACACGACCCGTCATCACAGCTTTCATTCCGCCAGTACCTCCGCATTATCCTTTCTTCCAGGAGTGCTAGTTCTGCAAGGTTCGCAGAACAGCGTCTGTGAAGTTTGGAAGGTAGGAGACGACGTACTTGCGCAATTAAAGCTGTGCGGACGGGTCTTGAATCGTGCCTGGGTAGCTCAGTTGGTAGAGCATTTGCCCGCAAGAGGCAAAGTTTCCGAGTTGAAGTCTCGGTCCGGCACACAGATTTAATCCGCCAGGAAGTTTCATATCAGCGCACACTCCGCTGCAGAGTGATAATATCATTCTGGATTGTTAGGAGTGTCCGCCCCTGGTAGTTGCGTGGTCAGCGCGACGGAATGTCATACCTAACAGCCCGGGTTCGATTCCCGGCTGGGTCGGAGATTTTCTCCACTCAGGTTCTGTGTGTTGTGTTGTCCTTATCATCATAATTCCATCCCCATGGACACACAAGTTGCCGCTGCGGCGTCAAAAGAAAAAGGTTCAGATGGCTTTGAGCATTATGGGACCTAACTTCTAAGGTCATCAGTCCCCTAGAACTTAGAACTACTTAAACCTAACTAACCTATAGACATCACACACATCCATGCCCGAGGCAGGATTCGAACCTGCGACCGTAGCGGTCACGCGGTTCCAGACTGAAGCGCCTAGAACCGCTCGGCCACTCCGGCCGGCACAGTGGCGTCGATAGACTTACACCAGGCGAACGATCTACCCCACGGGCGACTCTTGCCACATGGCATTTCCAGTTCCATTTGGGGTAAACCTGTAGGCATTTCACATACAACGTGTCCACAGTCCTCACATTGGCATGAATTTAGTCACTGACTGAATGACAATCGTAATTTTCTTCCGTTAATTCTTTTTACTGCTAAAGCCACTTCCCCACGTAATGAAATCAACAATGCACGTTACAGTCGTCGACGGTCGCAGAAAGATCCTCATGATTCAGTGCAAACCAATTTCCAAGTTCATTCGTGGATCAGTGTTTGGTGCGGTTTCACCTAAAACAAGTTGATAGGTCCTGTAATTTTAGATGAGCCAATCATCGGACAGAATTACTTGTATTTTTTTTTAAATACAGTGAGAACGTTCGTTGGCCCTCGTGGATTCTCACATAATTTCAGCATGACGGGGCCCTTCCACGTATTACCTGACGTGTGAGGGAACATCTTGACTGCACTTACCCTATTGGCTGGATTGGTGGTGAGAGTTCTACTAACTGGCCACCAACTTCTGCAGACCTTACGCCATTAGATTTTTATTTCTGGAGTTGGATGAAGTCTGAGGTGGACTAACGAAAGATGATACGCTCGATGAACTACTTGGTTGCATCATGGACGCTGCTGCCCTTATTGGGGAACGTACAGAGACTCACACGAGCTGCAGAACTTGTTCTCCCAACGTAGCACAAATGCACTGATGATGACGCTGAGGTATACGAACATTTATTATGTACTGTACAACACCTCTCATGTGACGTAACGTAATTCTTAAAGGTGAATATGATAAGAAACATAATTTACAATAGATTATAAAACGCGTGCTGTAATCTTTACTAACTGCTGCACATGAATTTATGTGTAAACCTGATAATGTAGTGAATGGTAAAGAAAATAAATAACAATGCACATCAATGTTTTCTATCAAGGAAACTATTCGGAACGGGGCATATGCCCATATGTAGATTTTTGCTTAAAATAATTGTTCCCATCATATGACAGAATACTGACGATACTTCGTGGTACCCCCTGTGCACAGAATGTCCCACCTAAAGTCATCAGGCGCTTTTTCATTGATGTTTCGACAGATAGTTACAATCTGTTTTTTCTTTGTGTAGCTGGAGTAAGCCCAAGCAAGTACTGCTACTCACGTCTTCCATGCGTTGCTCGTTGTGGACGGAAAACTTCGGTTTGTTTCCCGTTACAACCAAAATGATTTTAAAATAGAACTTTACGTGACCATTCGATAGAGTGACCCCAAGTTAGTCTTATGGGATATTAGTTCTATTGATTAACAGGGGCAGTAAAACGCGGTGCGTAAACAGTGCTCGAGGAGCGACTGAGCAGCGCTGCTGCATGGCTCTAGAAGTCAGTTTGGGCCTGGGTAAGGGTGTGTCCGCTTTAATCGTGGTCTTTCCACGTCTTTTCTATCCCTGGTAATAATTCTGATAAAACGAAAGGCACACTAAAATAATTAAGTAATTTGGAACCGCTGTGTCAAATGGACAGGTAAAGTTTCGCATTAAAAATATTGTTTGTTACCGGAAGCCGGCCTTAGTGGCCTTGCGGCTCTAGGCGCTGCAGTCTGGAAGCGCGTGAACGCTACGGTCGCAGGTTCGAATCCTGCCTCGGGCATGGATGAGTGTGATGTCCTTAGGTTAGCTAGGTTTAAGTAGTTCTAAGTTCTATGGGACTGATGACCTCAGAAGTTAAGTCCCATAGTGCTCAGAGCCATTTGAACCGTTTGACTTAGTGGATGACGTTTTCTCGCTTTCCCCATTTGAACCATTTTTGAACAACACTTCCATAGACACGGGGCGACACATGAAAAACGTGATGGCAAATATTTATTTGGGTAGACTCCAACTACACATGGCAAAAACTAAGTTACAAATATCTATCGAAAAATACCGATTTCCGGGAGGAGTGGCCGGTATTCTGGGACGGGAGAGATAAAACGGCTTACACTGGATGGAATACAACAGAGACCTGCATAAAACCACACTGAGGGACGTAACAAAAACTTAAAAAATCCTTCTGCTTGATTTTACATGACATAAACCGTTACTTCCACTCCTTGAAGGGTTGGCATTATAGTACGACTTATTGCAAGGAGACAATTACTGTTATGGCGCCATCGCTCCTGAAGCACTTACTTTGTTAATGGTAATTATGCGACATATAAACATGACAGCAAAACGATTACAGCTATTTAAACCACATATACACATATATTTTACAATCTGGAAAACGCATCGCAGAGTGGCTACGCTAGAGACAGATTTCTGCAACGGCCAGTCTGTTTACTCAAGCGGTAGGGGTGGCTCTCACTACCAGTGTTGCGGAGAGAAAAATCTAGTGCAAAGTTTTTCCTAAAAAAATAAGAACTTTTACTGAGCTCTTTGGGCAAAGCCATCTATACTGGTACTCCACACCTCTGATTACACAATGATGTCTCTGCTTCCTGAACGATCGAGAGTAACCAACCATGTCTACAGATTCACAATGTGCAGAGATTATCCAGGCAAACGCAGAGGATATGAGGAGAATACTGGTTGACTCATAAAATAAATACATATTCGCACGCTGCATAGTCTCTTTACAAATGAGCGGATGTAGGACAGCCATCTTTACAACTTAGATAAGAGTGTTGTTCGGAAAGTAGGGTCAATCGGGTGCGAAAACGAGACCGCAGTGAAAATCCGAGAAAGCTTTGAACACATGTGTTGGACAGTGTTTATAGTATCCACGTCGAACGCGTCACGACTCTCGTTTCAGTTCTGGGCGCACAGTGAGCACACAAAGATGCTTGCATAATAATGTCTACCGCCTAGTATGAGGGCCTGGTGAGAGATTTAGCCTGATGTCATGTAGTCCACATAAAGTAACAGTCATGCGCTTCCTTGTTTATGTCTATTGTCGGCCGCACTCTGTACGGGCAATGAAGAAGCACCTACAGCGTTTTCGGTGGTAAGTGTTTGATTACCTGCTCGTCTTTCAAACCCGAATTTGCTCCCCCTGAGTTTTCTCTGTGTTCCCGTGAACCGCTGGCTATGGAGACAGTGTTTCGGCACAGACAACGAGCTACACATCAGCGGAGAGAACTGCCGTAAAACACACGCGGCTGCCTTCTCTGACGAGGGCACTGTAAAGTTGGTACAACGCTACGACTTAAACACAGATGTTTAAGTCGAAGCGGTGACTATGTAATGAGGTAGCTTTAAGGTCTATCTAACTGTTGCAAACTAAACATTTTTGATTTTGTCAGTTATCATACCTTGGTAATTAGGCAGTATCACACAGTCAGAAGTGAAAGTTGTATTATACAGTAAGCTTTCAACTCTATTTCATTAATAATTATAATGATCGTGGCTTAAACTTTCTGCAGTTGCCGTGACATTCTGGCCAGGCATCAGATGGGGCTGGCAAAGCCCGATACATCTTGTGAGAGTACTTCGAATTTGTTTATAGTTAAAATTAGAGTACTTTCAGTTTTAGTTTGTGCGTTTTCCTCTCTGTAGAAACGCTCGCACACACATTGAATCATTACAAATTACACGGCCAACTGAGAGAGCTTTTAGTCGAGCTCCCTGCTAGTAAAACCTGATGTAACAGACAAGAAGACCTGTGGTTCATACCTGGTGGTAATTTTACACATAGGTCACACTATATATACTCGAGCCATTGAGCTGCTCATAAAGTTGAAAAAGTGTAAACAAAAATAAATACCTAGATTTGGAGCTTGTAGAATAAGTTAGAGCTTGTTCTGTTGTTCAAATGATAGAAAATCATCAGCTAAAATCATGCCTCAGATATATGCAACAGAAAATGTATTCGGGACTAATGGCATTTCGTCTAGTCATTCAGAGCAACGCTGCAGTTAAGAAGAACTATTTTGAAAACCGCGCAACATTTAAGTTCCATGCGTATGAGTATTTACACAAACATGCACAATGTCAAACGCTTCTACTGTGCGGCAAAGCACTGATATTGGAGGAACCACGTTCGTGATACAGTGTATGAAAATGAAAAATGTTCACTCTATAGATATCTTTCATGTTAAGAAAATTTCATTATTTGGAACCTTTTGTTTGTTCATCCGAAACTTGAAATTGCGAGAATATTTTGCCGCCCTCTGTGCTGTCAGGTAAGAGTGAAAGGAAAACTAGATTGAAGAATCAATAGTTACAAATCCTTTGTAATCTATAATCCGGAAAGGACCGCATAGGAAGTAGATTTTTCTTAACATTGTTTTCGTATGTTCCACACAGTTCTCTTAAAAATGTGTAGTATGAGTAGTGTTTGCCCTTTCCTTCTCCTGAAAAAAAAAAAAAAATTTTCGCCCAAAGTAAAGTCTGCTGGGTGGAAGATAGACAGGCTGTTGTAGCTGGTACATCTGAACTAAATAATTGCGTCTCCACGACCGCAATCACTAAGTGAGGACTGTGGTGGTGCTCAATTCGCGTGCGGCCAGTCCTAATCCTTCTAGTGGTACATATTTTCATCGGAATATTTGGTTGGCATGTGGAGGAGACTAGGAGATGATATATCTTTTGTTCAAAATTTCAAACATCTTCACAGGTTTTCGTATAGTCAGGGCATTTCGCATGGCAATCTTCCGTCGGTTCCCTTATTCTTCATGGATACTCTGCAATGTGGCGAAGGGTTCGTCCAATCTCTTTCACAATAATTCTTATTATTCCACTCTCGAACAATACGCGTAAAGAACGAACACATGTATGTTTCCGCGCGAGCTCTGATTTCCCTTATTGCATTATGCTCATCGTTTTTCCTATGTAGATCAGCGTCGACAAAATATTTTAGCTTTCGGAGGAGAATTTTGGTGAATGAAATTTCGTGAGAAGATCCCACCGCAACGAGAAATTGTGTCCATCACAAATCCTGTATCATATCCGCGACACGCTCTCCCCATATTTTTCGATAATACAAAACACGATGCTCTTCTTCGAACTTTCTCGATGTACTCCGTTGATCGTAAGGCTCTCACATCGCGCAGCAGTACTCCAAAAGGAGAACTTACAAGCCTACTGTAGACAGTCTCTTTAGTACATTTGTTGCATCTTCTTAAGTGTTCCACCAATAAGTCGCAGTCTTTGGTTCGCCTTCCACAGAACGTTTTGTATGTGTTCTTTCCAATTTATGCTGTTCTTAATTGTAATTCCTAGGTACTTAGTAGAATTTGCCGCCTCTATATTGGATTGATTCATCATGTAATTGAAGTTGAAGGGATTCCTTTTATCACTAGTGTGGATGACCTCACACTTTTCATTATATACGGTCTATTGACAATTTTCGCACAGTACAGATATATTTTTTAAATCATTTGGCAACTTGTTTAGATCTTCTGATGACTATACTCGACGATAAACGACAGCATCATCCGCAACAACCTAAGACTACTCGGATTGTTTCCTGAATCGTTAGTACAGTTACGGAACAGCAGACGGTCTGTAACAGTACCTAGGGGAACACCAGAAATCACTTCTGTTTTACTTGATGACTTTCCGTCGGTTACTACGAGCTGTGACTTCTCCGACAGGAAATCACAAATTCAGTCGCATAACTGAGACAGTGTTTCATAAGCTCGTAATTTCATTACAAACCACTTGTGGGGTACGGTGTCCAAAGCCTTCTGCAAAATCTTGAAATACGGAATCAGTTTGAAATCCCTTGTCGATGGCACTCAACAATTCATGTGAGTAAAGAGCTACTTGTATTTCACAAGAACTATGTTTTTAAAATCCGTGCTGACTGCGTGTCAATAGACCGTTCTCTTCGAGATAGTTCGTAATATTCTAACATTATATATGTTCCAAAACCCTGCTGGATATCGACTTTAATGATATGAGCCTGTAATTTAGTGGATTATTCCCATAGCCTTGGTACGACCTGTGAAACTTACCAGTCTTTAGATGCCACTGGAGAGGAACTGGCTACGTCCCTTCTCCATAATACCTCTAACACAACACTATGCCTTGTAATGACATATTATCGCACCTACAGAAAACAGATACATACACGGCACTTCATAATGGGACGAAGGGAAGGAACGACACACGACCTCCTCTAGCACTTCGCTAACGACGGCAATGTCGGATTACACATCTGCCACTAAAATTCATTTCTTGAGTTGGTTCAGCTTCTATTCATTATGATTTTGTTTGCCAGTAATACAAGTTGGGTCCGACACCCTACCTACAGCTTGGTTGTTACTATGTAATTTAATTTCTACAGAGAACTAAATAAACTTGCCATCAGCCAACGAAGGATAACTTTTTAGTTTTCGTAGAGAGTTCAACTTAAAAGTAACATTTAGAGTGCATCACATATTATAGTCGGCATGTTGCCGAGGCAATGCTGCATACTCAAATTATTGCCTGATGTAACTATTGCAAGCATGTGGGAAATGCAGTCTCTTAGTGCATGAATTCTTGTTTAAGCCAACGTCTGCAGAGTTACTTCTTGGTATTTTAAGAAATGTTCTGAGTAAACAGTAAATAAGTCCTGGAAGAAGCTGCAGTGAAGCTGCGGTGTCATAGGCTGAAGCCTACCTGTCAGAAAATGACTTTCATATTGAATATCACAAGGCGAGTTGTAAGTCATTGGCACGATACAAGACTCTCTCGTCTGATAGGGGAGTCACATCCTCGGTTATGCAGAATATCTTCAATTGCTGCTTCGGAGACAGCCGAGTTTCCACAGCGCCGCGTGTACAGACATATTTTTCTGCTCACATCCTGACCAAACTTGGATCTGTGGAGGCACTACGCGTATTGTACTGTTCGCTGATGATTTCAGTTGGTATAGACGATGCTAAAGCACTCTTATAGTGCTCCCATCGTGTTGTTTTGGTGCTGAAAGGGGTTCGCGAGTGCAACATCAGTTCTGCAGTAACATTTGCAGCTGTCTTCCTCTTATTTCTCATCACAGTCCTCTTCAGTGACCATCTGGCACTATAACTCAACATCATCTTCGTCCGCGTTTTGTCTTAGTGGAACCGGTCATTGTGGCCGAGCGGTTCTAGGCGCTTCAGTCTGGAACCGCGCGACCGCTACGGTCCCAGGTTCGAATCCTGCCTCGGGCATGGTTGTGTGAGATGTCCTTAGGTTAGTTAGGTTTAATTAGTTCTAAGTTCTAGGGGACTGATGACCTCAGATGTTAAGTCCCATAGTGCTCAGAGCCATTTGAACCATTTGACTTAGTGGATGACGTGTTCTCGCTTTCCCTGTATGTGTAAACTGAGAAGCGAAGCCTGTTGAAATATCAAACACTTCGGCTGCCTTGGTTACGGAAGCGCCGGCCATACGAACAACAGCAGTTTGCCCAGGTGGGAATTCACTTAGCTCCCACATACCGTATCAAAACTTCTGACCATGACTGTTCCTTCCAATGTATTGGTGACATTGCACAGTCGCTGTTCGTGGTCAAATACAGCCTTCAGGTTTGGCCAGCATCTATATTTATGTCCTAGTACTCATTTCGCTCGGGTTTATGTATTTTCGTCCAACCCCTGTACTTCAGCTACACCATATATAGCGACCAGTTCGAGCATAAATGGCTAACCTTCGAATACGTGTTCGATGTAAAATCGGTTAAACTCTTTCATTCATCGGTGACAGTTAAACGATTTCTTGTGCGCATTAGATGGAAAGATAGCACGCTGGTTTAAATTCTGCGCAAGGCACTTTGCCCAGGGTATAAAAGAGCAGTTGAAGAGGGCAATAAAGGACCTGAGATGTCGTATATAACTCAGTAAACGAGTGCCGGTCTAATCATACCAGGTAGCCCCGTAAAAGTCACATTTTCTTATAATGACTTATGCGCCGAAGCACACGTTGATAAAACCGGCATGGACCTAAGCCAGTATGCACAGGTGCATTTGATCACTGAACCATTACTCGCGCAGTAACAATGTCGCACACTCGAGCGCTGATTACCGACCTAGACGAACCGTATCGTCGTGTATTTCACCCATAATTTCTATAACGATTATACAAGTTTTTACATAAAATATAATACTTCTTGAAGAATTTATTAGATAAAAATGGCTTCTCGAATGTGCCAAAGGAGACAGAGTGGTCGTGTTGACAACAGCATGCCTGAGAAAAGGAAAATAGCGACAGAATTTCGTAACTGTATTTTCAAGACTGAGCCAGGAACAAACCAACTGCGTGAACCAAGGAACTTTCGTAATATAACTGTTGAAGTTCACCCACAATATCTATGGCAGTACATCTAGCCTGGCTATTAAGTTCTATTTCTTTCTTTATTACAAAGGGACCGATTCCTATAAGTAAAAATTTATGCATGACTCAAAAAAAAAAAAAAATCTCAAACTTACACGTGAGAGTTACATGTTTCTCACCCACCCACCACCTGGCCATTTCTGATATTTGGTTATTCATGAATGTATCTGATTTGATTTTTCATGATGAGATTATTTGCATCGGAACCTCTCTCACATCGTCCTAGGGTTTTACACACAATTATTTAGCGAGTATACATGATACATAGGCATCAGTTGTAATCAGTAGAATAGAAATCCCAACAAGAATTAAGATTTTTTAAATGCATTTGGAATAATACATAGCATTAACTTTAGCTATATACTAGTAGCTACTGCTACTAACAAAGACAACAATAGTGACAGTAGAAGGTACGAGAGCGAGGTTTTGTACATCACTGAGTTCTGAAGGAGGAAAAAAATTCAAGTCGATCTCAGCAGTTTGAGCCTAATTTAACATTATTGAAATGGAATGTATATAATTTGATCTCTGCCGGCCGAAGTGGCCATGCGGTTAAAGGCACTGCAGTCTGGAACCGCAAGACCGCTACGGTCGCAGGTTCGAATCCTGCCTCGGGCATGGATGTTTGTGATGTCCTTAGGTTGGTTAGGTTTAAGTAGTTCTAAGTTCTAGGGGACTAATGACCTCAGCAGTTGAGTCCCATAGTGCTCAGAGCCATTTGAACCATTTAATTTGATCTCTTTTGAAGTTGGACTCATTTCTCTGATGTAGCGAGAGATATCATAGTTACTGAAAGCTCTTGTAGAAGACGGCTAAGTGACAAGTAGGACAGAAACGACTTAAAGCTGATGGGAAAGTGTGGTTCTGCTGTATTCAGGAAAAAGCGTTCAGCCTGAGGAGAGATATGAGTGCCGACATATGTTAATAAGACGATAAAAGGGCGGGTGGAGTCTGTAAATAAAATAAAATAACCTAGTATTAATATTCCTATCTAAAAGTTAGTCTGGCTCTTATGGACTAGTTCGATATGCTAATATTCAACCACAGAGAGTAGTGCACAAGGAAAACTGGTGACTCATGTAGGTTCATTCCGTCTTTGTAACTATATGACACGCATGCTACTATACGAGTTCCTTTTGATTGTGAACCATCTTCAGTGGCCTGTAATATACATGTTTGTTTATTCAATGTAGTAAGTGCGTTATATAGTAGTTACAAGTATGTTACTATACTACGTTTTTTCTTGTTTTTCAGATTACAAACAACTTTTTCATCAGAAGTTTCGTGATGTGAAATAATAGTTCGGTGTTACTTACAATTTCCGCTGATGTCAATGCATGTGTGTCATCCGGGAGATATATTTACTTGGTCTGCATAGTCGTCAGATTATGGGCGCATTTCGACCACGTTTATTTCAGTACATGATTTCCACTGCTAACAGTGTGTTTATTATTTTGCCAATCTTCGCTGTGTATTTACCCTTTGCCTTTTGTTTATGTTGTGGTGTGCAAGTCTGTTTTAATCTTTTTCCATTTATCTCTACAGGGGGAAACGAAATTCGCGCACCCGGACCCCGCATCGCAACTCCCCACATGCCAGTGACATGAAAATGTCTCTCACAATATTTCGTTCGGCGAGTACATCCGGCAGAAAAAGGACGTTAAAGAGTGGCAGTCTGGCAGCCCAGTTACCCCATGTATGGTAACTACCTTTGTCAGCACATGTTACGTGTTTTGTACAGTTGGTGCAATAGATAGAGTTTTGGGTTTGCATGCAGGAGGTACAGGGTTCTATAATGGGTTGGGATGTATTTTTTATTTGCTACTTTCATTCTATCGTTTGTTACTGTAATATACACCGTTTCTTACGTCACATGTTTCCTAAATTTACAGCATTTAGTGAGGATGAACATAAAAAATATGTGGTTAAACAAATATTAATTAGACAGTTGACACAATTGACCGGTCATAGGACAAAAAAATGGCTCTGAGCACTATGAGACTTAACTTCTATGGTCATCGGTCCCCTAGAACTTAGAACTACCTAAACCTAACTAACTTAAGGACATCACACACATCCACTCCCGAGGCCAGATTCGAATCTGCGACCGCAGCGGTCGCGTGGCTCCAGAGTGTAGCGCCTAGAACCGCTCGGCCACTTCGGCCGGCGGTCATAGGACAGAATAACTACAAAAACAATACCAATTTCGAGATGCTAAAGATGATAGCACTGTACAATAGCACAACATCTACTTGTAGTTTATACTACATGTAATATGAGCCCTCAAATGTGGCACATTAGTAACCAGTGAAAATAATTGTGTCCATATTAATGACCGCATGACCTTCAGAACAGACTAGATTTTCCTTAGAACAACAGATGCTCAAAGCGACATCCCGCACGTCGAAACATTGCGCAACCCGCCAGATCATACAGCCTTGAACCCATCTCAGCAAAGCTGCGTCAACAGTAACAAGAGCAGCGTGAATACGCACTACCAGTTCTTCCACTTTCGTCGGCGGTGTAGAGTACAAGTTCTCCTTCAGATATCCCCACAGGAAGAAATCCAGTGGATTTAGGTCAGGCGAATGCCGTACAACTGGACGTGCATGTCCGAGACATTTCCCTGGAAATGTTCTGTCCAAATACCGTCGCACATTAATTCCAGTGTGTGGAGGTGCACCATCATGCTGGAACCATATCCACTGCCGAACATGTAGTGGAACACCTTCCAGCGCATCAGGCAGATAGTTTGAAATGAATGCATGATACCTTTACGGAGTCAACTGGTCAGGCAACATGTAGACGTCCGAACACCCGTGGCCCTATATCCCGGCCCAGACGTTGATAGCAAAACGAAATGGGTTTCCACGGTCGCGGGTGACGTGCGGGTTAACCTCACACCAAAGGTGGGCATTGTTTGAATTGAAGACACTTCCGCGCGGTCTCAGGCACTGCAGTCATGGACTGTGCGGCTGATCCCGGCGGAGGTTCGAGTCCTCCCTTGGGCATGGGTGTGTGTGTTCGTCCTTAGGATAATTTAGGTTAAATAGTGTGTAAGCTTAGGGACTGATGACCTTAGCAGTTAGGTCCCATAAGATTTCACACACATTTGAACAATTGAAGACACTCTCACGAGTGAATGCTGCTTCATCCGACCATATTACGGTGTTTATGAAGTCAACGTTGACTTCCGGTTGTTGATGGAACCATTCACGGAATTGCATGCTCTCTGATGGCGATCTGCGGGATGCAGGTGTTGCGTGATAGCATAGTGATAGGCGTGCAGCCCATGCTCGTTAAGCACTTTGACGACCGTGAGTTGCGAGACATGTAGCTGCCTTGCTACGCTACGTGTGCTTCGCTGAGGTTCTTGGTGCATTACCTCCAGCATATTCGCGATCGACAACACCAGCCCAGTTATCAGATGCACCAAGGACTACAAACATATCCACATATTAATCGTCTGTGTATGCCATACGTCTGCCACACTGGTTTAGAAGTTTAGAATGAGAAAATTCGAAATGTGTACTCATGTTACATTGGAATCTGTCACAGGTGAGTTACTGTCCTCGCAACTAGTGCCTGTCTTGTGTACAGCGCGAACAGCATAAACACGCCGTCAGTCCCACACGAACTTCCACCTAACGCTCATTATACCCCTGACAAATGTGGTTCTGTATGATTCATCCCAATACCGGTAATTGTGAAATTTCCCTAATGGTAATAGACGTGATGTTTCCACAATCCCATCGATAGAATAATAATAATAATAATACTAATAATAATAATTATAATAATGCATTGAGATACGTACTACACAGCATTCAGTGACCAGTCTCAGTGTTGAAAGGTATAATTAGTGGAACCATGGTGATAACACACACAAATAGTAACCCAGTTTGTACATTATTCACAAAGCACAGTGCTAGTCCTACTGCTGACGTATGGCAATGACGAAATGTAATGGACCTGAACGACGCAAGAATAATAGTTGGTACTAATCTATGGGACCATTGGAGGAAGGTACAAAGAAAAGCAGGTTTCGCACCTAGTAGATAAAGTGGTGCGAATAAATCCACACCCATGATGTGGTAAGGACTTCTTTCAAAGCTGACTAATCTTCCATTTCTACGATTGTAGTATGTAAGGGCAAATGTTTCCTAGAGGACCCGCTGCAGTCACTGTTTCCGATTAAGATGCCAGATACCATATCCCATGGACTACATTAACCAAATAAAAAACATATGCCTCGACCCAGGATCGAGTCATTGATCTCTTGCATGCTAATCCAAAACTTTATCCACTGCACCAACTGTACAGTACGACTAATATGTGCTCACAAAGGTAGTTACCGTACCCGTACATGTGGTTACAGTGTTGCAGACTGCCACTCCTTAACGTCCATTTTCTGCCGGATGTACTCACCGGACGACATTTTGTCACAGACATTTTTTATTGCTGGCATGTGAGGAGTCGCGCTGCGGAGTCCGAGTGCGTTAATTTCATTTCACTATATATATATATATATATATATATATATATATATATATATATATATATATATATGACACGAAACATCCAACGTGGAACACAACATACAAATAATTCGAGTGCACAGTTATAACACAAAACTACTGAGTATACAGAAGAACTTTCAAATACAAAGAGTGCTTATAATGAAACAGAAAACATATAATGACCAAATAGTCTGGCTATGTTTTTCATCTCTGTTTGTTATTGTTTTAGTCGCTAAAATGATTAGTGAATTACTACTTGTATTGGTTTTGTCATTATATATTTTCTCTTTAATTATAAGGGCTCTTTGTATTTGAAAGTTTTCCTGTATACTCAGTTTTGTGTTATAATTGTGCACTCCAATAATTTTTACGTTCTGTTCTACGTTGGATGTTTAATGTCCGTGATTTATCAGGTGTTTGGCAAAGGAAGAATGGCTATTTTCATACTTCCAGCTTCTTATACGTTTTTATACTAGTTTTGAAATTCCCGCCAGTCATTTCCAGATGCATTGATTCACATTCTTGACTTTCTGAACGGTCATAACCTGCTCCTCGGTTGCCTATTGTTGTTTATAAATGTGACTGGAGTGTGTTTCTAATTCAGTAAGCAACGTGTAATCCTTGTTTCCTTAGTATATTTGCCATGCTGTGTGTTTAATTGTGTTTGTATGTTTAAGACTACCATTTCTTCCGGTTAGTCATATAAGGTCTGTTACTGCTTTCGATATCTGTGTGTACTGTGGTGTCTGTATTGTTTGTAGGGTTCTGTGATGTTTGTATTCTCCGCATATATTCATTTTTCTTTAGCTGTGTTTTGATTTTGTGGCTGAGTCTTTGTACTATGTGGGTACTGTAACTATCAAGTCTCAAATTAATTTGTATGCCCTTCAATACTCTATAAATAGTTATTAACACTAATAAACATTTCAATGGATGCAAACTGTACAAATTCGTCTCTCATATATTCATTCGCCATTCCGTTTAATAAACGCCAACTGATGCTAACACACCATTAATTCACATATTTCATTTGTCCCCTATATTGGCTTTTATAAGTCAAAAATGCGTAATATCGGGTTCAGAAAGAGCAGAGGGGTGTAACGTATTTACGTAGGAATTAGTCAAAAGAAAAAAGTTTAGTTTCTGTCCTGAAGAACGTAACACATACACTGATTCCAGCAACCGTCCTTGAATGCTACACGGCGTCACTTTCCACAGGTTAGCTATATTAAATATTTTATCTGACCGTGTAGATGCAGTATAGCTACACATTTCTAATAAGCATTGTTCGAGAGGACACTTCATACTAGTTTATGAGATATGTCAAATTTTATATGTCTTTAGGGGTCCTCCACTGTGGGCTGTACAATTTTTGGAATGAAGGCGCAAATTCGCCAGCACCTTACGGAGATTTTTAGGTTTTTAAGGCTTAAATTTCGGCGTAAATGTTCTTTTTCAAGCGATCAATATTGAAGACTCTAACAGAAAACAGTTACACCCTAATAAATCGGGCGAACTTGGTGGCCAGTTGACGTCACCATAGTGGGAAAAGGGCCTTCTGGAAACATTGCACGTTGGGCACTCATGGGAGTTCTAGATGTACTAACGGTCACTCTGTCTTGTTGAACTACGACGACTGCATGTGGATATCCTTACGACGCAATTCCTGCATTATGAACTGTTGCAACATAATAAATGCGATATGACAACATATCAAACTTATGTTACTGTACACAATTCTTAAAAGAATGCAAACCAACAATAGTCTGCACAGACATGCTAAACTACAAAGTGACATTTTCACTATGAAGTGGACTTCTGTGCATATGGTGAGGGTTGGTTGGCGCGAAATACCAAATGTTTGGTTTGTTCACTAAAATGGTTATGGGCGTCGTCAATCGTCATGAAATTGTTGACAAAATTGGGTTGAGTGGTGATGATCATCTCCAGAAGTTGAGTACAGACCTAGTGACTTGATAGCTGATCTGTGGGAAGGAATTGTTGCCACATTTGGATCTTTTAACGATGGAAATGAATATCCAGAGGCAACATATATCACACACTTCTGTCTGAGATGTAAAAGAGATACGAACGCTGAAGAAATGATCGTAGTGGACTTCACTGAAAAGCAGCTGTTAGTGTTACAATGTTGTCCCGTGTGCGGAGCGTTCGTTTTGTACCAATTGTTGACTAATTGTTGCGGATGCTGTTGCTCCGAAATGCTGACCGATCTCGTAATCGACTTCTGGGCAGTACCTGATGTTTACGACCGATATAGAATTCCTACAACCGTCGACCTGCCTTAGTAACCGTGATCACATTGTTATAATAAATAAACTAAAACCGTCATTCGGTAAATTAGAATTAGTGGTTCTCAAGGTGTTCGTTGATTCATTAGAATGTCAAAATGTTGCCGGCTTAGACAGTGCGTTACAGCTACGTTGTCACTGCATTTTAAATTCGTCTCTATAGCGAACACTTGATGTTCTTTTGACTAACGAGTCACAAGTTCTCTAAGAAACCGCGTTAAACCAGTGGCACGCAATTTAACAGGTCATTGTTTCTGACGCAGCCGTGTGATAAATTATGAAGAGTGGAATTAAAATCTAGTTTCTATATGGTGTATGTCTCATGACTGAGAGTGTCAGTTCAGACCAGTTGTTTAGGTGACGCTAATTTGGATGGAAATAACAGCCCGGTGTTTGAATGGAGTAAATGCTAGATAAATAATAGATTGCGGCAAATTTCGCAGAAGCACTAGATAAGTAACATCACAATCATCGAATCACATTAATTACTGCTGTTTGTAACACAGGCGAGCGTGGAGATAATTCCCGAACACGTACCTATAAACATCACGCGTGTGGGGTGATATTGTGTGGCTTCGACGGCACAGAATACGTGTGGAGAGACAGCTTCCCTCGCGCTTGCCAGCCACTCTCTGGGCTAATTACACATTGTGGCGTCGAGTGACGGTCCTAAATCATCCATCATGAGTTCCGCCGTCCGAAACGGTGTGCGCCGATGCAGAAGCTCTACAACGCAGCGTCCAAATAGCAACAAGGGCACACACGACACAGCAGGGCAAACGCGATGTGAACACAGAGCCATCCGCAACCGCCTATCGTCGACGGTCACTTCCGTCACCAGACTCTCTTAACCAACATATTAGAGAAAGAAATTTTTCACTGATTCACAACAACTTGAAAGCACCATTGCTAGTATTACGAGGACTAAGCATCTCAATTTCGTTCCAGAAGGTTTACGAAATATCATTGTGCTTCATTACAATGTTACTATTGAAACAAATCCTTGTAACGATATACCTTATTAGTAATCACCGAATTACGAATATTAAAGCGCTTAAATACAGGGTGACACAAAAAGGTACGGCCAAACTTTCAAGAAACATTCCTCTCACACAAAGGAAGAAAATATGTTATGTGGATATGTGTCCGGAAACACTTACTTTCCATATTAGAGCTCATTTTATTACTTCTCTTCAAATCACATTAATCATGGAATGGAAACACACAGCAACAGAACCTACCAGCATGACTTCAAACACTTTGTTACAGGAAATGTTGAAAATGTCCTCCGTTAGCGAGGATACATGCATCCACACTCCGTCGCATGGAATCCCTCATGCACTGATGCAGCCATGGAGAATGGCGTATTGTATCACAGCCGTCCACAATACGAGCACGAAGAGTCTCTACATTTGGTACCGGGGTTGCGTAGACAAGAGCTTTCAAATGCCCCCATAAATGAAAGTCAAGGGGGTTGAGGTCAGGAGAGCGTGGAGGCCATGGAATTGGTCCGCCTCTACCAATCCATCGGTCACCGAATCTGTTGTTGAGAAGCGTACGAACACTGAAATGTGCAGGAGCTCAATAGTGCATGGACCACATGTTGTGTCGTACTTGTAAAGGCACATGTTCAAGCAGCACAGGTAGAGTATCCCGTATGAAATCATGATAACGTGCTCCATTGAGCGTAGGTGGACGACGAAACTAAAATGAGCTCTAACATGGAAATTAAGCGTTTCCGGACACACGTCCACATAACATCTTTTCTTTATTTGTGTGTGAGGAATGTTTCCTGAAAGTTCGGCTGTACCTTTTTGTAACACCCTATATATCTGTATGTATAACGGACGTCGATCGTATAAATGATTCAGCTTGCAGATACCCATGGTAAACTGGGTGCCTTCATAGAACATACAGCGGCGAAACTCTGGGTTCTGGTAATATTCTTGAGGATGAGCCAATAATCCTGAAGAGGCCCAATATGTCGTCAAAATTTTAGAACTGCTTTAATTTATAGAGGTATGTTTCATCTTTGCATCTAATGACAGGAAGTTCGTTTTTTGCCATATGCGTTTCGCTTCTTCCATTTATGAAGCGGATATTGACTCAAATCACACTTTTGTAACGATGAAGAGTGGGCTGGAGTTTAACAGACTAGGCAGAAAGAATCTGTGCCTAAAGAAGTGGGATACTCGAATTAGGAAGGAATAAAGAGATACGCTTGATATTCTCTGAGGCTATAGAGACAGCGATAATGAGTAGCTCAGTAGGCAGTACAGTCGAAGGGGAATTTAAATCTTTAGTGAGGGCAATCACAGTAGTTGACAATAAAACTGTAGGTATAAAGAGGGTAACTACGAGGAAACCATGGAAACAAATGAAATATTTCAGCTGATCGACGAAAGAAAGAAGACCAAAAAAGGTCAGGATAGTTCAGGAATAAAGAAACACACGTCAGTTAGAAACTAAATAAACATGATGTGCAGGGAAACTAAAGATGGATGGCTGCATAAAAAATGTGAGTAAATGGAAACAGAAATGATTGTCTTAAGGATTGTTTCAATATACAAAGAAGACAAAACAATCTTCAGTGAAACTGAAAGCAAGGACTTGATCATTAAGAGTTCAACAGGAATTCCACTGTTAAATGCAGAATAGAGAGTGGATAGGAGTACATTGAAGGCCTCTATGAGGCGAATACTTGTCTGATGAAGTTATAAAAGAGAAATAGGGGTCGACAGTGAAGGGTCAGGGGATCTCGTATTAGAATCAGAATTTAAAATATGTTCGGAAGACTTAAGATCAAATAAGACAGAAGTAACAGTCTATCGGGATTTTTAAATAATTGGTGGAAGTGGAAACAAAACGACTCTTCAGGTAAGTATATGGAATGTATCAGAGGAATGATATACCATCAGATTGTCGGAAAAACATAATCTGCACAATTCTGAAGATAGCAAGCGCCTGGGAGGGGGAGGATTATCGCAGTATCAGCTTAACAGCCCATGCAACCAAGCTGCTAACAAGAATAATATATAGAAGAATGGAAAAGGAAATTGAACTTGTGTTAGATGACAATCAGTTTGGCTTTAAGAAAGGTAAATGCACCAGATAGGCAGTTCTGACGCTGGTGATAATGGAAGTAAGATTGCAGAAAAATCGAAAAATGTTCATACGATACGTCGACTTGGAAAAAGCGTTCGACATTGTGAAATTGTGCAAGATGTTCGAAATTCTGAGAACAATAGGGATAATCCATAGGGAAAACCGAATAAAATAGAAAATGTACAAGAACCAAGAGGGAACCACGAAACTGGAAGACAAAGAACGACGTGATCTGGTTAAATAGGTTGTAAGACAAGGATGTTGTCTTTGGCCCCTGGTGTTCAATTTGTACATTGAAGAAGCATTGAGGAAAATAAAAGAAACGTTCAAAGGTGGGATTAAAATCCAGAATGAAAGGATTGAATTGATAAGATTCGATGATGATGTTTTGAGTGGATGAACAGTCTAATTACTAGAGAATATAGATTAAGAGGAAATCGAAGAAAGACGACAGTAATAAGAAGTAGCAGAACTGAGAATAGCGAGAAATTTAACAGCAAAATTGGGGATCATGAAGTAGACGAATGTAAGTAATTCTGCTACCTAGGCAGCAGAATAACCTATGACGGACGGAATACGGACATAAACAGCAGATTAGCACTGGCAAAAAGACGTTCCAGGACAGGAGAAGTCTACTAGAATCAAACATAGGTTTTAATTTGAAGAATAAATTTCTTAAAATGTGCATCTGGAACACAGCATTGTATGATAGTGAGATATGGTCTGTGGGAAAACCAGGAGAGAAGAGTATCGAAGCCGCTGAGATGAGGTCCTGCAGAAGAATGTTGAAAATAAGATAGACGGACAAGGTAAGGTACGAGAAGGTTCTCCGCAGGATCGGCGGGGGAAAGGAATATATTGAAGACACTGACAAGGATAACGGACAGGAGGAATAATTTGCATTGGATGCGACGAAGCTGTAGAGGGAAAACACCGTAGAGGAAGACAGACATTGCGATACATCCGGCAAATAATTGAGGACGTAGGTCGCAATATGAAAAGGTTGGTGCAGGAGAGGAATTCACGGTGAGCTGCAACAAATCAGTCAAAAAAGTAATGACACCCCCCCCCTAAAAAAAGAAGAATAAAAGCATGAAACAAATTCACGGCCTGTAATACATGTTTGTTTCTGTGTATATAATAATTATATTACGTAGTAGCTACGACTATGCTACTGTGTCACGTTTTCTTTTCTTATTCCCAAGTTTTCAGCTTAGAAACAACCACTGTGGCACAAGTTCGTGAGGTTCCAATATCGTTTAGTGTTACTTACAATTTACAACGTTGGTAACACATGTGTTTTGTCCTGAAGGTGTATTTATTCGGCCTCCATACTCCAGATGGCTGATTTCCATCATTTTTTGACCACATTTATTGCAACATTTCGTTTGCTTGTCTCGCTGCGTACTGAATGTGCATGTTTACAGCCTGTAGTGTTGTAAATGTCGCTATGTGTTTATCTTTGGTCTTTTGTTCGTGTTGTGGTGTGTATGTGTGGTTTGGTATTGTAAATTTATTATGAAATTGTGTGCGCCGTGTGTGTGGTGTTACGTATGAATGTGTTATTGTTTTTGTGAGCATTCTCTCTCTCTCTCTCTCTCTCTCTCTCTCTCTCTCTGTGTGTGTGTGTGTGTGTGTGTGTGCGTGTGCGTGTGCGTGTGCGTGTGCATGTGAGTGTGTGTGCGTGTGTGTGTGTGTGTGTGTGTGTGTGTGTGTGAGAGAGAGAGAGAGAGAGAGAGAGAGAGAGAGAGAGAGAGGGAGACGAGGGAGACGAGGATTAATTAATTATTTGGCTTGGATATTATTGATATTTCTGTTTGTTATTGTGTCCGTGGCAACGTGATCAGTGAGTTATTATTTATACTGATTTGCTCATTAATTTCTTTCTGTTTCAGTGCCAGCGCTCTCTGTATACGAACGTTTCCCTCTAACGTCAGGAGTATTTTGTTATAATTGTTCTTTCTAATAAAACGCTTGTGGCAAAAACAAACCGATTTCCATTAGTTGCAAAGTCGAATCATACCTCCATGAATTTTGAAGCAACTAAGAAATGACAGATAACGAAAAAGTGACGAAGTCTGTCAATATTTGTAAAAGTTCATTTTACATCTATCCATTTGCAAACGTAGAAAGTTTTCTTAATTTGACATCTTATACCGTGTACCTGTCAAGGAACGAACACGTGAGATCAAATTATTTACCTCGGTGCAAGAAGATCCATTGATCAGTTTCGCTGTCACGATATACTCTGACAATACTGCTGCTAGCTTTATACTTGTTGAAAGTAATTGTGCTGTATTGTAGATCCAAAACATAGATGAACGGAACTGTATTTTGTACGACTGGCCAAATTCGGTACACTCTAACATAGGCATAATGCGATGTAACTTACACATTGTCCATTTGCACACTAAGTACGCCGTTCTTCTTCACAATTGTCTCAAATGTCTTCATTTTTCTTGATAGGTCATACATAACGTGATTCTTCACTGTGTTAAAATTTCTACTATTCTGTAAAAACTGAACATTGCAAGTACATATCCTGACATACTATATAACAAATTAATGTAGTGAATTTTACTCTTACATACTGAGAATGTGTTTATTCTAGCGTCTGTAGATAGTGCTATTTTCTGAAGATGCATAAAAGTTGACTCGAAGAAATGTTGTGAAACTTAAATGTTGTTACCTGACAGAAAATGAGTGAAATTCTTTTAGAACAGATCCGCCAGGGAGGTCACAGACGTAAATAGAGAGTTAACAAATTTCACGCACACTGCAATATCGCAGTACTCCCACAATGTAATCACAACAATATGTAAGGTTTTACATGTTACTGAACAAACGACAGTTTCATCACATGAACAGGCTGCTCTTAAGAAAAGGGTAAATACGGGCGAGTGTGAAGACATTTTACAGCATTATGTGCTGCGTATTGTGGAGGAACATTTCTAAGACGATCATTGTATCGGAATAACACTACACGCTGTCATAAAGCAGCTTTATGTTACAAATAACATTCCTGCACACCGCAGTATCCAACATCTGTACTTTTCTGATCTCGGTTATTAAGGAAGAACGTTCTGCCATTCCTCCGCAGACAGCTCTTGAAAGTGCTCCCAGCCGAGTTCAACCTGTCAGGAAGGTGTAGGGTCGACACAACCCATTTTAATGTTCACTGGTAGGATACTTTCGATCATACAGCGTATTTCCCGTGTACTAAGTTTTGTATGGCCATTTGCAAAAAGATAATAAGTTGAATATCAGTAGGTGTGACGTTGAAAGATCTTATTCTCTTTGAGTGGACGTCTTACCATAAAATATTGTAATCTTGTGCTAATATAATATCTCACCCATTCAGATTCTGTCTCAGGAACTGGCATAAGCTTTAGAACCAATTGTATGTACTGAGTTTGCCAGAACATTAAGTGCACAGTAGAAACGAAGCGAAATCCTTGCTGCAGAATTCCGTAGCGAAAGAAAAGGGCTACAAGCTGCCACACTTACTTTACAGAGCTATATACCTAAAATAGAATAACTGCGGCAAAAGGTGAGTGACAAGGACAATCATTTAATATTATGTATATCGAAGTAGTTGTGACTGTGCCCTCTTGTAATGTCTTATGATTCCTCACTGAATGAGGAGATGGTGGTATGATAGCAGGGTGGTCGGTTTCCTCTCACTACGACACAAAATGCACACCTGTTTAAATATGGGAACAAATTGAGTACTTTACTTCAGTGATGACCAATCTGAAGTTACGTGGTTAACAGCTATAAAATAACAACGTACTAATTTCTGAATCCTCTTCATGTCCATATGACAACAATATACAATGCCTAACGATCCCTCAAAGCTAGCTAAGGAGCGAGGCGACGAGTATCACTGTGGGAGAACGAGACAATTCGGTCGGCGGCGGCGGCCTGTATGCAACCTGCTCAGGGGGCGTTATCGGTGCGTAATCCGGGTACGTATCCAGCTCTTCTCTAGCCATAGGCGTCCTTATTTCAGTGACTTCTATACAATGTTTGCTAGTGCAACCAATGTGCTGACGGAGGTGTACGCCAGCACAGAAATATTTTCAGCTTTTTCTTGCAGAGGAGGCGTGTCACTGATGAAATTATGTACCGAATCTAACACAGTGAGCCATATACGCTGATCAGCCAGGACATTGTGACGACCTACGTACTATCGATGTAAACCCGTCATCGCGATAGCTGTGTCACTTGGCGAGGAATGACTGCTTGTCACACACAGGCACTTTCCACGAAGTGTCTGTGAGCGCTCTTTCCGTGTGTAATGTGGAGAAGGTGCACGATCTATCTTTGAGCGAGGGCAGATTATGATGGCACTAAGGCTCGGCACGAGCATTTCGGAAACTACGCGACTTTTGGGGTGTTCGAGGAGCACTGTCGTAAGTGTCTTCAGCACGTGGCGAAACCAAGGAGAAACTACGTGCAGACTTCGTGGCGTTTGGTCGTCACCCCTCACTATAGATTTCTGACATCGTAGGCTGAACAGGCTCGTGAAATGGGAAAGGAGGCGAACAGTGGCGGAACTGACATCAGACTATAATACTGGGAAGAGTACAAGTGTATCTGAACATGCAGTGCACGAACACCCCAACCGATGAGACTCCGCAGCCGGCAACCCATGCATGTGTCAATGTTAACACCACTTCATCGACACTACTACTGTAATGGGCGCCGGACCATCGGCACTCGACGTTGGCCCAATAGCGATGCTCCGGGGAACATTCATATGTACACCCGTGGGTCCAGTGGAGCTCGTGCAAGTTACCATGACGGTCTAGGAGTATTGTACATTGGCTGCAGAGAACGATATCCTGATTATGAATCCCGACGGCAGTGGCATTTATCAGAAAGGTAATGTGCCCTGTCACTAGGCCATTAATATGCTGGAGCGGTTCGAAGAACACAGTGGCGAGCTCCAATTGATGTGCAGGGCCCCCCATAATCTGTGATAGTGAGTGCACACTTTCATGCGAAAACTGTAATCGGCGTTAATGGCGTATACGATATGATGATAGTGCATTATTCACGGTTGAATCACGTGAATGTAACGATACTACATTTCGCCAAACGTGCTGTGAACACTTCTATGAACGTGACAATGGTCACACGATTGAAACTGGTTGTAGATATAAAGTATTTTACAAATAGCTTAGTGCCCTGATGTGCTATTTTTCAAAATTCAAATGAAACCTTGTCAGTGCGTCTACCTTTCCCTTATACGTAAGACGGCACCACGTAACTTCGGGTATGGTGACGCTATCTGTTGGTAGAGAGACTGACGTATTCCCACCATTTGATGTTGTACAGTGCCCGTGTGGTTTTACGCCGAAGAGAAGGTGGTCACACAAGTTATCGTCCACTACCGAACATGCAGGCGAGTAAGCATAAACAACGAGGAGTGATTCAATTTTTGGCGGTGGAGGGAGTTGGAGGCCATGAAATGGATCGACGGATGAAGGCTGCGTGCGGTGAGTACAGTCTGAGTCATTCAAGTGTTGTGGAACAGCGCAAACGATTCCTTGAAGGGAGCGAGTCACTGGAAGACGATACTCGTCCTGGATAGGCTCATCGTGTCATCATATAAGAAATGGTTGTGTAAGTGATTGGTTTAGTCTTGGACAACCACAGAATCATCGTGGACGAGATTAATCGGCGTTTGGACCTCTAAAACAAGTTATTCGCGCACATCGATTCGCAACGGACGACTAAGTGTGTGACTGGGTCCAGCCTACTAGCTTCTTCAAGGATGGAATCTACCGGCTAGTGTCGCAATGGGATAAATTTTCCAACAGTTTTGGGGAGTGTTTTTGAGTACGTGTACTGTGTATAACCCCATTTTTAGTAAACAAAATCGTTACCGTTACTTTACACTAGTGACCGGTTTTCTTTTGAATGCGCCATGATATAAGAGACGTGGGGCAACACCGCCTTAAATGTTTTAAGAAAGGTTGTTTAGTTCACATGCAAGTTTCTCTCTGCCTCCAGAGATTAAAGTTCTGGTAACATTGCCCCAGCATCTGAATTGTTCTACTACGAGATGACGCAGCTACTAATCATTCTGTAGTTAAGCATGCAGTACTATCCAATTAATATTACGTTTTACTTGAACCATAGGCAATAACTCTTTTCTTCTACGGTGATTCTAATTTTACTTTCGGTAACTGTCAGGATTAGTCCCACTCTTTCCACAAAGATAATAGTGTGCGCATAAATTCAGGGAACCACGCAGTTGCCGAATGTTAGGGTGTAAGAGCCTACAGTGCTTTGTCCACATCCTTGGAGTTGATAGATCCCTCTCGTAATGAATCCTACATTTTCAACTTAATGCTAAACGTCCAAGGCGACGCCCAAGGACGCGAAGGAATGATTAAAATTCTCAAAGAAACGGAGCCGACAGCGGTGGAAGATGAAGGTGGAGACGGGCAACGTCGGACTACCATCTGAAGTAGGCGTCTCCTCTATAGTGAGTAACTGACACACCTTTTATTGTGCTTTTTGTAATGTGTTATTTTATATTTTAAAGAGTGCGGTTTTTTTCTCCTTTGATAGTGCGGTTACTTTCTTTGTTTACGTTGTAGGCCTTAAGGATGAACGATACAACGCCCTTGTAACTAGGCAGTGGTCAGCATATTAAGACAATTCGGCCCTGGTAAACCATATACGCTACTGCGCCTATTTGTTGAGCTGCAATAGAAATTAATTACGACAAGTATACCTCACTAATATATGCCGTGCGCAACAATCAGCCAACACAGATCGACAAAATTCCAACCAAGGACTGACTGGCTGCAGTAAACCAAACAGTCGCATACTGACAACCACAAATATTTTTTCAGGCACACGTGACTACGTAAATTAGACAAAACAAATAGAGGTGACAAAGCGAGATATATAAAACAGAATCTCCACAATTTCATGTGAGTTAGACGTAGGGTTAGTGTTCGCACTGTACCTCGCCCAGACAATAGGCGGCGGAACACTTTTCCTGAACAGCAGTTTAGTCAACAACACTAGCTACGTTTCTAGTTTCTCTTGTAACAAACAGCCAACAGATCACAATGTTCCCCATGTACAACGTGCAGAACACCACTTTATTGATCAACAGCCTGCACAGAACTGACGACCGTAAAAAAAAAAAAAAATTAATTAAATTATCTGATGCCAGTGCTTATTATAAGACGTCACCAATCAACATGGGAGAGTCCATGCTAAACGACAAATGCAACTAGCAACTGAGATTCCAGTCGACTTTCATATGACAACAAAAATGGAATAGCGTTCAATAACAAATACAACACCTTTTTTCTGAAAGAAATTTTTTTTCAGGATTTCAGTGCAACATATTATTCGGCACTCTTGGCTAAAAAACCATCTTTTTCAAAATAATATCCGTTCAATGTACCGGCCTTACACCACCGTACTGGGAGGGCCTGGATGCTCACATGATACCACTCTATAGGTCGACGTCGGAGACAACGCCTCCCCACTGCATCAGCAATCCACCCCCTCCCCCCCTGTCATCATCTGCGTACTGATTCCCATGGATTGTATCCTACATTGAGACAATGGAGGTCGAAAGGTGCGAGGTTCGTGCAGTGAGTGGATGAATGAGAGCAGATCATTTTAGTGAATGTGCAGGCTTGAGTGAGGCCTTGTGACATGAAACAGAATAACCTCTTCAGAGTCCCAGGAGACCATCGCCATGATTCACTGGCTGAGAGTACGACTGAACGTTTTCTTCGGAAGAGATGTGGTTTAGTGCCACTCCTAGGATTGGCGTTTTGTTTCCAATTCGTTGTGATGACCCTATGTTTCTTTGCTTGTGACAATGTGCAGCAAAATGTTGTCACGATTAGCCTCGTACCTCGCGAGAGATTTCGCTCAGATGTTCATCCGTTACTCTTAATGGTCTTCTGTTACTAGTAACCCAGCTGGCGGGCGAATATGTCAGCGTTACCAACAGAGATGTCCACCTGAGGAACGAGATGTTTGTGATTCGTGGACCACCTCGACTGAGAGTGTTCTCACATTCCAACGTTGCGGGAGTCACAGCTGTGTGCGGCCAGCCGGGTTTGGAAGACATTGTTCCGGTGACAGGTGCTGAAGCGTTAATATTCCACAATGCCTCACAACAAATCCCGCATCTTTTTAACCGAAATTGACCTAGGACGAAAAGTGTAGCTTTACTTATTGAACCCCTCTCGTACATCACCGAAACACAACTCACGTGGTGGTGGAAATAGCACCATCAAACAACTGGATTCTCCAACAAGTGATATGATTGTGCTCTGGAACACGCAGTCACGCACATATCGACTTCCACAAAATATACACGAAACACAAAAATTAAGTAATAGTGGAAATTACACAAACAAACAAGACGTGATGAGACCGTGCTCCGCTCACATTAACCGCCTTTCCATGGAGGTCACCAAGTACGTTCCTGACGTAGAGGCGACCTACAACCAGGGTGGGCGACCTTGTCTTATTCATAAAACCAACAGCAGTCCACAAACACCAGCGGACTGCAAGATACACGAGCCTCGTCATACTTAGTCCCTAAGAGCACTCTCCTGAGTCCAACTACACCAAACAACTCAGTCAGCCCGACATACATACATGGCACGTACGACATCAACGGCTAATTGCAAAGTACACAGCTCCGCAGCGTGGCAAATGATATCTGCTGACCAGGGCTTGCAAACTGGTCGGTGGGGCCAAAAAAACGGAGCAACTCGGCAGCTTGCGTCTGCCGCTCGAGGAACACAGCAGCCACGGCTGACTACAACTGTAAACACCACCGCGCACTAAAGGCGGTGGGAGATCAAATCCCCGACGATGAAAAGCACTCATTTCAACAGTAGGTCATTACTCAATGTTCGAAATTGGCATACACTCTGCGACGACTGCATTTGGCAGCACTCCACCTAACTTGTAGGTATTTGTAGAATGGGGTAAGTAGAGCTGTTGGACTATAGCTACAGGAACTGGTCAAAGTGCTGAGAATTGGACGAATGTCGGCGTGAGGTCGCTTGGATCACGCGCTCTGTATATGAGTGTCGTCCTGTGAACTATTTGGCTGATGAAACAAATACTTACGTTTGTGGTGACTGTTGGAGGGTGAATGGCCTATTTTAACTTGTTGTTCCTGGTTAAGAGCGGTCTAGCAGACGACGGGCCATCCTGTAAGTGAGGTGCCACTCTGTTACCACCTAGTGCGAGGCTCGCTCTGAAAACTAAGCTGTGTACCGCATCTGCTGGAGACACAGTTGTGAGTAATCGTGAATCACGTACAGACCGATCAAAACTTTGTACCCATCTACAACACGGTGGGCGATGCAAACGGCAGGATTCTGGAGCAAGCGGAAGTTATTTGCCTGAAGACGTTAGCTCTCACAAGGAACCACTTGAGTGCGAGGTCTCAAACGGCCAATGATGTTTATCTACCAGGCAACCACAAACTGGATGCTAACTCCAAGAGGAGGTGGTTTGGAGGTATCCAATGATGAGCACAGAATCAAGATACGCAGTGTAATCGAACTGCTTAGTTAACGAGTAACTCAGAACGGTACTACTGTGCTAGTAGTGTCGATACGAAGCACAGTAATGGCAAAGATAAACAAAGTAAACATTACAACGTATCTACAACAACAGTTGCCGAAGTTAACATTTCGTCTTAAAGAAATGTAAGGAATTTCGTAGGGTGAGAAAGAAGCTGTTGATGAAATATTAGCGTCTCTCCAAGGTGAGGGCCGGCCGCTGTGGGCGAGCTGTTGTAGGCGCCTCAGTGTGGAACCGCGCGAGGAGTGCTACGGTCGCAGGCTCGAATCATGCCTCGGGCATGGATGTGTGCGATGTCCTTAGGTTAGTTAGGTTTAAGTAGTTATAAGTTGTATGAGACTGATGACTTTAGATGTTAGGTCCCACAGTGCTCAGAGCCATTTGAACCATTTGAGGAAGATGAGTCAGGGAATGTGTGGTGTCGTATACTCTGGACTACGCGAACAATGCACATGAGGAGTACAGTGAGGACGATACGCGCCTAATAAGTGAAAGTGACACTGAGACAGGTATTGAGTTATGTAATTCATTATCCTTGTCAGACAGGAAGCCACAAATCCCGTCTCCAGTGAAAGCTAGTAAAGGACCATCGTTGTCCACGTAGCGTGAACTAATCAAAATTACTTACATGGAAGGTCATTCACAGCATAATAAAGAATAGTTTTGAACAGATTGCGAATGAATCCGCAGCAATATGGCCTTGTAGTGCGTCAGAAAAACTACTGATATTCAAGAGAAGACAAGGCGCACTTGTTACATAAACTGGTATTTGCGCGTTTCAAGTATGCTCAATACAATTTACAAGATGTGGATGACAGTGGCCTACTAAGTCACGAGCATCAGTGATTTTAGTGGAAGCAGTGGATGATTGTATAGGTTCAGACAGTGCTACAGAATTAGAAGACGTAAGCTAACAAAATTTCAAACAAAACGTCATTGTGACGATGCACAGCAGTTTGCGGAAATAGGCTGAAAATTTGTATCTGAGATAAACAAACTTATCCCATCGTTCAATAGGAAATCTCCGAGAAATAGGGATTTGAAGAGGAAAGGCATGTGAAAGGAACCCTCGAAATTAGAGGCACGGAGGGAGTTGTATGATGATCAGTTAACATCAGTGCCTGAACTCATCCGTATACAATTATTCCGACCGTTAATCTGGACGGTAAATTGACTGGAAAGTTATTTATTGTGCTGCAAGAGGCTGTAGGTGCTCTGTCCCCTACGATTCTTTCTCATGTGCCTCATCATGCAAGGGCATCTACGTCACATGAAGTAAGAGTAGGAAAATGACCGTAAGAGATCTGCAACTGTCTAGTTGACAAATAGCCGATCAAAATAATGTGCCTGTACTTGATTCCAGATGTGTGTATAAAGATCATATTCCTTTAGAGCAAATTTTCCATCGTGAAATATTTGTGACGTTGCAGTTCATACCACCTGGAACTACTTAACAAATTTAGCCTCTGTATGTTTGTTTTTCTCCGCATCTGTGAAAAATATCGCAATATCTGCAGCTATACCTTAAAGGATAGCCACTTTTACGATAAACTCAGCGACGGACTGTTTTACATTGTGCTGCGTGCAATCTCACCCCATCAGTTCTTATCACTCCATTGTATCAATATGATTATATATGAATGAGATTTTCACTCTGCAGCGGAGTGTGCGCTGATATGAAACTTCCTGGCAGATTAAAACTGTGTGCCCGACCGAGACTCGAACTCGGGACCTTTGCTCAGTTGGTAGAGCACTTGCCCGCGACAGGCAAAGGCCCCGAGTTCGAGTCTCGGTCGGGCACACAGTTTTAATCTGCCAGAAGTTTGATTCTATATGCATTCTTTAAGAGTGGTTAATTATCTGGATGTTTTGCATGGTTTGTAGCTCCCTAGGAGTTCGCCTTCGATCTTGATAATGCGAACTTTGGTGATCACTGTGGCGCGCCATTCTTCATCTGGTGTTCATGGTTGAGCCGTGCGCGGCACCTGTTCGTGCCATTATTGTTGACATAGCGGTACTTCTGTGTCGCTTATTGTTCGATTTACTGGCGTTACTAAGTTTCTGGCTTGCCTGCCCGTGAGTGTTAGCAGCAATGCTTATCGATAAGACCACTGTCGTACTATCTTTGGAGCGACCGCTAATATCTCCAGGTCGTCGAGTGTCGGGAGTTCAGTGGGAACAGAGTAGCAACGGGCAGTCATGACACGGCCGACCGTCGCCGACACACATTACGAGAGTGAGGACGACCTCGGTTGTTCGTTCGGTCGGTCGTCTCATCGGACGATGTGTGTTTGGTCGCCGACCGCTTCTGGGTTCTCTGTGTGTGACGACTTGTGACTCATCCTTGTTGTTGTACAGTCACTGGTTTTAGTATTCTTCGAGTTGTTTGAAGAAGTGTTTTAGCGCAAGCATGTGTAACTTGGGTGGTTTTGCCTGAGCAGTTATTTTAATGCTGTCTGCATGTTGGATTAAGTCAGTCTGTTGGGACGAAGCAGCGAGGAAGTCGCCGTGCGGCGCCAGACCAGGCTGGTACCGCTGGCGGCTTGCACGCACTGTCGGATCGTGAGGTGCTACAGGGTGTTTCAAAAATGACCGGTATATTTGAAACGGCAATAAAAACTAAACGAGCAGCGATAGGGATACACCGTTTGTTGCAATATGCTTGGGACAACAGTACATTTTCAGGCAGACAAACTTTCGAAATTACAGTAGTTACAATTTTCAACAACAGATGGCGCTGCGGTCTGGGAAACTCTATAGTACGATATTTTCCACATATCCACCATGTGTAGCAATAATATGGCGTAGTCTCTGAATGAAATTACCCGAAACCTTTGACAATTTGTCTGGCGGAATGGCTTCACATGCAGATGAGATGTACTGCTTCAGCTGTTCAATTGTTTCTGGATTCTGGCGGTACACCTGGTCTTTCAAGTGTCCCAACAGAAAGAAGTCACAGGGGTTCATGTCTGGCGAATAGGGAGGCCAATCCACGCCGCCTCCTGTATGTTTCGGATAGCCCAAAACAATCACACGATCATCGAAATATTCATTCAGGAAATTAAAGACGTCGGCCGTGCGATGTGGCCGGGCACCATCTTGCATAAACCACAAGGTGTTTGCAGTGAGGTCTAAGGCAGTTTGTACCGCCACAAATTCACGATGAATGTCCAGATAGCGTGATGCAGTAATCGTTTCTGATCTGAAAAATGGGCCAATGATTCCTTTGGAAGAAATGGCGGCCCAGACCAGTACTTTTTGAGGATGCAGGGACGATGGGACTGCAACATGGGGCTTTTCGGTTCCCCATATGCGCCAGTTCTGTTTATTGAAGAAGCCGTCCAGGTAAAAATAAGCTTCGTCAGTAAACCAAATGCTGCCCACATGCATATCGCCGTCATCAATCCTGTGCACTATATCGTTAGCGAATGTCTCTCGTGCAGCAATGGTAGCGGCGCTGAGGGGTTGCCGCGTTTGAATTTTGTATGGATAGAGGTGTAAGCTCTGGCGCATGAAACGATACATGGACGTTGGCGTCATTTGGACTGCAGCTGCAACACGGCGAACGGAAACCCGAGGCTGCTGTTGGATCACCTACTGCACTAGCTGTGCGTTGCCCTCTGTGGTTGCCGTACGCGGTCGCCCTACCATTCCAGCACGTTCATCCGTCACGTTCCCAGTCCGTTGAAATTTTTCAAACAGATCCTTTATTGTATCGCTTTTCGGCCCTTTGGTTACATTAAACCTCCGTTGAAAACTTCATCTTGTTGCAACAACACTGTGTTCTAAGCGGTGGAATTCCAACACCAGAAAAATCCTCTTTTCTAAGGAATAAACCATGTTGTCTACTGCACACTTGCACGTTGTGAACAGCACACGCTTACAGCAGAAAGACGACATACAGATGGCGCACCCACAGACTGCATTGTCTTCTATATCTTTCACATCACTTGCAGCGCCATCTGTTGTTGAAAATCGTAACTACTGTAATTTCGAAAGGTTGTCCGCCTGAAAATGTACTGTTGTCCCAAGCATATTGCAACAAACGGTGTATTTCTATCGCTGCTCGTTTAGTTTTTATTGCCGTTTCAAATATACCGGTCTTTTTGAAACACCCTGTAGCTGCGAGAGCGTCAAAGTTCGTTGCCGACGAAACCTGGACGCTGAAGTTAAGTTATCAGTAAACCTGCTATGAAACCTCAACTACTGTGACATTTCTTCGTTCATTTGCGGGTTGTTACTCCCTGGGCCGCTCGGGCTAGCAGCAATTTATGATATGTTGAAGTCGCGCGAAATCTTGCAGCCGTGTTATTATATTATGATTAATTATTAAATTGACTGTTACTTACCAGTGAGGTGCACTAGCGGTATTTTCTGCCCTCAGGCCGTTAACACCCCAGTTACCTGCCCTGGTCGTTAACGTAGTTTTCCGGCAGTGTGCCTTTCCTCGTCGTATTGATGCTGTCTGGCACGGCGTGTACTTTGACAACCTCTTAAGTTGTTTGGTTCATATTTTGCTTAGAGTGGTTATTGTTGCCTTGGCTATTTTTAGATGCCAATTTCTGAAGATGTAGTGCTGTCATATCCTTGTCCTCGGCCGATATTTTCCATCGTCGTGCCGTTGGTCGGACGGAAGGGAGTTGGTCAAATTGTTGGTCAATCCTTGGGCTATCCCTAGTTTTTGGTTGCTATCCGATTATTTAACTTCAACTCTTGGCTGCCTGTCTCACCTCACCTTACGTTTGAGCTACCTTCTCAGGCCGACCCTTCGAACACTTCTGAGCACTACTTCTTCTGTTTGTTTTAGATTGTGATTTTCATTTTCGTCTGAAGTATTGTGCGAGGCCTTCAGCCGTGTATTAATGCAGTTCTTTTTAAATTTTACATAAAGATCTTCAGCCATGTTAAATTAAAGTTTTGAAGATTGATTTTATTTGAAAAAAGTACGTTTTCCTTAAAATTTGTCCTATATGAAATTGTTTGTAATCCAGGCCCTAAGCTGTTAGATGTTCGATGTGTTATGTGTGGCCTTCAGATGAGGATTTAAGTGAACCCCTTTTCATAAGGCCTTCAGCCGTGTGTATTCTTTAAAGTAAAATTTTTATAAGAAGGAAGGGGTTTATTTAAAATTGTTTGACTTTTGTTCAGGCCTTAAGCCATTGTTTTTAATTTGCTTGCGTCGTTAAGCCATGCAAAAAGTTAATACTTCTATAATTAGGTTTTAGGCCGTTCTGTTGTAACTTTAAACAGAAATTTCTTGGTTGGAAAAATTCTTTATTAATGGTTTTTAATTATAATTGTCCTTCAGACGTGTAGTATAGACATTCAGCCGCTAATTGTCCTCAATCGCATTTTTTATTAATTTTTTTTAAATGGAAAAATTTTACTTTCTATTTTTAATTGCTTTTGATTTCTAAGCCAGGTCATCACCTGATCTTGTTTTTAGTGTGGTTTTGGACCTTCAGCCCAGAAAGTATCTCAAGTTCTTTAACTAGGTCTTCAGCCATATCGTATAATTGTGATCTTTTAAAGCAATGTGTAAATGAGTGGTTCTTAGAAAAATATAGTTGTGTGTTTGATTGTGCAACTCACAGTAACTGTTTACGGCCCCATCCACAATCATAACCTAATCCTGTGCGCTCTCTGAGTATCTAACAACCAGGTTTCAATGGTGCAAGTTAAGGGTTTCTTTTGAGCATTTATTGAATGTAGATGACTTCCATTTTGTGAAGCATAACACATACATTCCATAGAAAGTTCACTTCTGCAGCTCCTGGACACTCATTTTCTGTCACCCTCCTGAAGGACTTGATGAGTAATTAGCAACTAAAATTTTTCCTGTCATATTTATTAACACAACTCTTTCAAGTGAGCGTTACTAAAGACCGAACTAGCGATCACGCTCCCAAAGGTTTCCTTGTCATCCCAGTCAATATAGAGACAATTTCCAGAATGAGATTTTCACTCTGCAGCGGAGTGTGCGCTGATATGAAACTTCCTGGCAGATTAAAACTGTGTGCCCGACCGAGACTCGAACTCGGGACCTTTGCCTTTCGCGGGCAAGTGCTCTACTGGCAGAAGTAAGGCTGTGAGGACCGGGCGTGAGTCGTGCTTCGGTAGCTCAGATGGCAGAGCACTTGCCCGCGAAAGGCAGAGGTCCCGAGTTCGAGTCTCGGTCGGGCACACAGTTTTAATCTGCCAGGAAGTTTCATAGAGACAATTGTTCATGTAACTGGAACTTCTCACTGTAACAGTGAAGTGTCGTATCAGCTAAGGAATGACTTTTTAAAAGTGGAAGTACAATAGCATAAAATTTTTAGCAGCCTGTCAATGAATTTAGAAGCGTATACTTGCCGGTGACGATATCGAAATGTAAATAAAGAACTGAACGTTCCGCATGTCCGCCAATTTTTATGACGTTGCTTCATTAGATTTGTTTTTTAATTCGGTGACAATATTAATTGCGTTGTGAAACTAAACACAATGAGGCGGGACGCTTTCATTCGGAAACTGAATTATAGCCCTTATTTACACAAAGTTGATTGTCACATTCTATAAACAGTAGATAGAACAGTTTATGGCTATTGAAAAGGCTATATATAGAACAATTGGCTAAACTCGTGATTCCAGATACATTCAACCCTGACTGGAAAAATTAACCTATCGTCACGCTGTTCCAAAAAGCCAGATACGGTAAACGTACTATTTGATTTTGCCCATTTTTAACATGAGAATAACAGTGTCCACAAACGAGACGAGTCCACAAATGAAATCTGTGAATGGGAGTCGCCATTTGTTCAGTACGCCACGAAGCAAAATACGAAGTCCTGTAGTTGAATACACGAAATCTGAATGTATGGCTTCGGTTTGGCGCAGCCAAAAAATTCATAATACTCTGCTCTTAAAAATTTATTTTTATTGTGATAGTGCACCAAGTTATAATGCTCAAGCCATTTTATATAGATTGTTATCTGCGCTCCATTACTGATGTAGTCGAATTATTTATCATGTGATAGGGCGCTGATGACCTCGACGTTGAGCGCCCATAAGCCTCAACACACACACTATTATGTCATAACTATTCAGTAGAACACAGACTGGAAGTTTAGATGAAAGCGCCAAAAAGTAAAACAGTTTAAAGGCTTCTTTTCGATATGATTATAAAGTGAAAACAACTACAACCGTATGAAAAGGTTTTCAGAGACAAATTTATGTTCACTAACTTAAAATTACTTAATAAAGCAACTTGTTTCGAGGCAGAAATCTCATTCAACAAATGCCCACGTAGATACTGAAGTTCTTCGTCAGTCTTGGCTTGTGCTGTGGTCATCCTGCGACGTAAGAGGATAGCCTAATATATTTGTTGTTTTGTATGCTGATCACGTAAGAGTTTTTGTATAATAACCCACTTCGTTCATATGACCTGCCTGTGCTCATGTGTTATGTTGAGTTACATCAGTTGCTATGGCTTCTTGGAACTTGTTAACCACTGTTTATAATGTTGCAAAGGACAAAATGAGTGATTATGTAAATAATTTCTATTTGAGCAGTAGACTAACGAATTACTGCATTAGGTTATACTTCCCCTTCTCTGTAGGATGACCACAGCAAATGTCAGGTCTACAAAGAACAAAATTAATATTCATACATATGTTTCTTAAATATTTTTTATATTTTCATTGTAGCCTGATGATGAGCTTTGTACTTCGAAATATGATGCTTTATTAAATAATTTTAAGTAGGTCTACGCAAATTTGTGGCTGGTAAATGTGCCTGAAAAAACTTTTCTTATTTTTATAACAGTTATGGTAGATTAACAGTTATTAAGGCTTAAATATGAGTCACAAGTCTACCACGGTTATCCATATATTGATACGAAATTATAGCATTTCCAATATATGAACATCTAGTGGTGCTAACGTACAGTCTTCAAACGTATGACCCAATCCACTGTGTTATGAAATTACTGTGACTGAGGACACGTAAGTCACCGATATAGCACAGCGTAGATGTAATTCTTGTTTCATGTACCAAGTTGTAATCATCTGCCTCAACAATTGGTTTCAGTTCCTACGGTTCCGAAAGATGCAGGCGGCTAGAAACTTACTTTCTAGATGTGATATCCCCTCATTTCTACGAATCTTCCGAAACAATTGTCTCTTCATCAGCTCAGCATAGAAGGCCTCGGAATGCAACCAGCTGGCGACTGCTGGCTTGGGCTAATCTCTGTTTTCTAATCATCAGCTGTCAATAAATTGTGTCTCTTGCAGCAAGAGTCGCTAAATGCGAGACCGAGACTGTAGGAACTGTTGAACTTTATCGTTACAATGGAGTAGAGGATGCGCAGTGTCTGACATCCACATCTACGTCTCTAACTACACCTCACGGTGTGTGTCGGAGGGCACCTTGTGTACCATTGTTACTTCCCGCTTTTCCTTTTCTAGTTGCAAATGGTCCGCTGGAAGAACGATTGCTGGTAAGTCTCCATGTGGGTTCGAATTTCTCTGATTTAACATTTATGGTCTTTTCGGGATATATACATAAGAAGTAATAATAAATTGCTTGGCTTTGCCAGAAATGTACGGCCGGGCAGGGAATTGAACGTCTGCCACCCCATCCCCTCCCCCTCACCCACCCCTCCCCAGTAAACACTGAATTACCCTGATCGGTACCCATACTTTTCCCTTTCTGGACAAGCTAATGCATTAAGTATGCAATCATTTTTCTCACTAGCATCGTTAGATGTTACTACGCTTGTGCAATCTAAAACATTATTCATTATTTCATATGGTCGAAGAGCGTCACACCTGCTGGTCGCAGATAAATGTAAAAAATCATCTCTGTCATAATTGAATGGAGTTCCTTTGTTCTGAAGAGCTAAAACATGAAATCCATTACCATAGAAACTTATTACTTGGTCAGCAGGATAAATTTGTTTCCTTATATCAACGAATATCTCCGAGATGACATGAAACACAAAACTTCTTCAACAATTTGTAAGCACAGAACCAAATTATCACGATTATGATCCTGTCTGGTGGAATAGAGTGAAGTCTACATCTACACTCCTGGAAATTGAAATAAGAACACCGTGAATTCATTGTCCCAGGAAGGGGAAACTTTATTGACACATTCCTGGGGTCAGATACATCACATGATCACACTGACAGAACCACAGGCACATAGACACAGGCAACAGAGCATGCACAATGTCGGCACTAGTACAGTGTATATCCACCTTTCGCAGCAATGCAGGCTGCTATTCTCCCATGGAGACGATCGTAGAGATGCTGGATGTAGTCCTGTGGAACGGCTTGCCATGCCATTTCCACCTGGCGCCTCAGTTGGACCAGCCTTCGTGCTGGACGTGCAGACCGCGTGAGACGACGCTTCATCCAGTCCCAAACATGCTCAATGGGGGACAGATCCGGAGATCTTGCTGGCCAGGGTAGTTGACTTACACCTTCTAGAGCACGTTGGGTGGCACGGGATACATGCGGACGTGCATTGTCCTGTTGGAACAGCAAGTTCCCTTGCCGGTCTAGGAATGGTAGAACGATGGGTTCGATGACGGTTTGGATGTACCGTGCACTATTCAGTGTCCCCTCGACGATCACCAGTGGTGTACGGCCAGTGTAGGAGATCGCTCCCCACACCATGATGCCGGGTGTTGGCCCTGTGTGCCTCGGTCGTATGCAGCCTGATTGTGGCGCTCACCTGCACGGCGCCAAACACGCATACGACCATCATTGGCACCAAGGCAGAAGCGACTCTCATCGCTGAAGACGACACGTCTCCATTCGTCCCTCCATTCACGCCTGTCGCGACACCACTGGAGGCGGGCTGCACGATGTTGGGGCGTGAGCGGAAGACGGCCTAATGGTGTGCGGGACCGTAGCCCAGCTTCGTGGAGACGGTTGCGAATGGTCCTCGCCGAAACCCCAGGAGCAACAGTGTCCCTAATTTGCTGGGAAGTGGCGGTGCGGTCCCCTACGGCACTGCGTAGGATCCGACGGTCTTGGCGTGCATCCGTGCGTCGCTGCGGTCCGGTCCCAGGTCGACGGGCACGTGCACCTTCCGCCGACCACTGGCGACAACATCGATGTACTGTGGAGACCTCACGCCCCACGTGTTGAGCAATTCGGCGGTACGTCCACCCGGTCTCCCGCATGCCCACTATACGCCCTCGCTCAAAGTCCGTCAACTGCACATACGGTTCACGTCCACGCTGTCGCGGCATGCTACCAGTGTTAAAGACTGCGATGGAGCTCCGTATGCCACGGCAAACTGGCTGACACTGACGGCGGTGGTGCACAAATGCTGCGCAGCTAGCGCCATTCGACGGCCAACACCGCGGTTCCTGGTGTGTCCGCTGTGCCGTGCGTGTGATCATTGCTTGTACAGCCCTCTCGCAGTGTCCGGAGCAAGTATGGTGGGTCTGACACACCGGTGTCAATGTGTTCTTTTTTCCATTTCCAGGAGTGTATGTTGAAAAAGTCTGGCTAGAGAGAGAAGATAAATTATGTCAGAATGTTTTGATAAAGACGACATAATTATCATTTTGGGGAAATCCATTATTTAAAGAAACAGTTCCTCTTTCTACTTTTAGATATGTGACGTTGATCACTGTTCCTTTGACCTATTACTGACATTAGCTGTGACCAACAGCCATCAAATGAGTACGAAAAGTATGAATCCTAAGTTCGTCATCTGAGACTACTGATCAGAAGGAAGCTGTAGCTCACAGATGATCTCAATAATAAGAAAAATATTTAAAAAAAACAAAAGAGTGGCTGTTGTCCGACATAATCAAAGAAGAAAATGTAGGTGGAAATTCCTTTTTACAATCCATTCCGCTATACTGACGGCAGATAGTAATAATGTAAACAACCAAATTTTTTATCGTTTTTAATGATCTTCTCGTCAAGACTCATTGTTGGAAGAAACAACGGGCGGTCGAAAAACGGTCATGCTCATAAGTAAATTTTACAGTTAATTGCAGTCTCTGCTTATCGTTGTGTAAAAATAATGTGCCATTACAGTTGCATGGGACCGTGACGCCATTCACGAAATATCACATCCTTCAGAGAAGGTGACATCAAGTAAAGTAGCGCCCTTGGATCTCCTAATTTGTAATGAGTCCCATAAGTTTCTCGAATTAATCCACTCCAAACGACGATTTCTCATCTGCGCTGGTATCAGTGCACATAATTCACTTCAATCTATCAGAAAAATTCATTTCCTGATCACACTAATTGTCAGAAACGAATAATTCGCTTTTTTGTTCTAACGAAGTGTTACAGCTGCTTGCTATCGCTATTTGACCTGAACATCGAACAACGACTGAAGGAAATTAATTTGATAAAGGGATAAACTGGTCTCGAAGCTGAAGGTTTCAGATGTGGTAGGCGTTCCCAATAAAAGCGCAAATTAAATGTAAGGGCTACAGAGCAAACTTCAGGGCGGAAATTATGAAGATGTGATGGAAGAAAGGCGAATAACGGATTGCTTTGCACCGTAATTAGGGAAGACTTATTGGAAAGGGCGATAATGGTTTCTACTATCCCATAAAATAAGTTATACGAAGTCTTGTTTTTGTCAGTTTTTTCCCTGTGTTCCTTTCTTAGCTGATCTTTCTTCATTTCTTATCTTGTCATAGAAGAAAGCATTTGTTCCAGATTGGTACAACTGAAAAGCGAACTGTCAATAGATGCTAACCTTCTAACCTTGGGAAAAAACCCTGAAATACCACGACTGCATTCAAATTTATTTATTTATATCAGCAGCACAGATGCAGTTTCATACATAACATTATACATTAAATTTATGAACTTAATTAGTACACAGTTTTCGAACGTAGATATTGAAAGTAACTATTTTAAACGCTCAATACATCTTACAGGACGTACTGAAAGATCTAACAGATTAAATTATATAAGAGACATTTAAGTAAAAGCGAAATATTACTGGATTGCACAACATAACCAAACGATAATCGCGCTGAAACAGGCCATGCATTCATTGTATACTTGCTGCCAAGACTGCCCTTCTTTTGTGAATCATCAGTCCTGTGACTGGTTTGATGAGGCCCGCCACGAATTCCTCTCCTCTGCCAACCTCTTTATATCAGAGTAGCACTGGCAACCTATGTCCTCAATTATTTGCTGGATGTATTCCAGTCTCTGCCTTGCTCCACAATTTTTGCGCTCTGCGGCTCCCTCTAATACCATGGACGTCATTCCCTGATGTCTTAATAGAGGTCCTATCATCCTGTCCTTTCTCTTTGTCAGTGTTTTCCACATGTTCCTTTCCTCTCCGATTCGGCGAAGAACATCCTCATTTCTTACTTTATCAGTCCACCTAATTTTTAACGCACGTTTGCAGCACCGCTTCTCAAATGCTACGATTTTCCTGTCTTCCGGTTTTTCCACAGTCCGTATTTCACTACCATACTAAGCAGTGCTCCAAAAGACAGAAATTTCTTCCTAAAATTAAGGCCCGTGTTTGGTACTTGTTGACTTCCCTTGGCCAGGAATGACCTTTTTGTCAGTGCTAATCCGCTTTTGATGTCCTCGTTGCTCCGTCAGTCAATGGTGATTTTGTTACCTGGGTAATAGAATTCCTTAACTTCATCTACTTTATGACATTAAATCCTGATGTTAAGCTTCTCGCTGCTCTCATTTCAGCTACTTCTCATTACTTTCGTTTTTCTTCGATTTACTCGCAATCCATTGTCTTACTCATTACATTGTTCATTCTATTCAGCGTATCACGTAATTCATCTTCACTTTCACTCAGGATGGCAATATCATCAGCGAATCCTATCACCGATGTCCTTTCACCTTGAAATTTAATTCCACTCTTGAACCTTTCTTTTCATTTCATCATTGTTTCTTCGATGTACAGTCTGAACAGTAATGGCGAAATATTATATCACTATATCACACCCTTTTTAATCCTAGCATTTCGTTCTTGGTCTCCCACTCCTATTGTTCCCTCTTGCCTCTTGTACATACTGTATATTACTCGTCTTTCCCTATGGTTTATCCTATATTTATCAGAATTTTGAACCTCTTGCACCATTGTACGTCGTCGAACGCTGTTTTCTGATCGACAAATTCTGTGAAGGTGTCTTTTTCTTTTGTCTGGCTTCCATTATCAGCCGGAACGTCAGAATTGCCTTCCCGGTGCATTTACCTTTCCTCAAGCCAAACTGATCGTCATTTATCGCATTCTCAATTTTCTTTTCCAATCTTCTGTTTATTATTCTGGTCAGCAACTTGAATCTTGAGTTGTTAGGTTGACTGTGCGGTAATTCTTGCACTTGCCAGTTCTAGCAGTCTTCGGAATTGTGTGGATGACATTTTTACGAACATCAGATTGTATGACACCAGGCTCATACATTCTAAGCACCAACGTGAATAGTCGTTTATTTGCTTCTTGCACCAATGATTTTAGAAATTCTGATGGAATGTTATCTATCGCTTCATTTTGATGTGATCTTAAGTCTTCCGAAGTTTTTTAAATTTCTATTGTAATACTGGATCCCCTGACTCTTCTACATCGACTTCTGTTTCTTCTCCTATCGCATCCGACAAATCTTCTCCCTCATATAAGACTTCAGTACACTCTTTACGCCTATCCGCTCTCTCCTCTGCATTTAACAGTGGAATTTCCGTTGCAGTATTAATTTTACTACCGTTGCTTTTAATTTCAAGGAAGGTTGTTACGACTTTCCTGTATGCTGAGTCAGTCCTTCCAACCGTAATTTCATTTTCGGTTTCTCCCGACATTTCATGCAGTCATTTCGTCTTCCCTGCTTTATTTCATTCCTCAGCGACTTTGATTTCTGTATTCTCTAGTTTCCCGGAACATTTTTGTACTTCCTCCTTTCATAGATCAGCTGAAGTATTTCCTCTGTTACCCGTGGTTTCTTCGCAGTTACCTTCTTTGTACCTATGTTTTCCTCTCCAACATCTGTGATTGCCCTTTTTAGAGATATCCATTCAACTTCAACTGTACTGCCTACTGAGCTATTCGTTACTGTTAATTCTATAGCCTTAGAAAATTTCAGAATTATCTCGTCATTCCTTAGTAGTTCCGTATCCGACTTCTTTGCTTATTGTTTCCTCCTGACTTATATTTTAAGCTACAGCTCACTCTTCATCGCTTGTACATTGCGATCCGAGTCTATATCTGCACCTAACCTAGGTATGACTTACAATCTCGTATACAATTTCGAAAAAACTGTCTGGCCATGATGTAATCTAACTGAAATCACCCCTTATCACACAGCATTTTCCAAGCACCCCTCATCTTCTTGTGATTCTTGAACAGAGTATTTGCTGTTAGTAGCCGAAATTTATAACAGAACTCAATTAGTCTTTCTCCTCTCTCACTCTTGTCCCACGCCCATATTGTCCCGCAACCATTTCTTTTAGTCCTTCCCCTACATCTCCAGTCCAGTCTCGCATGACTATTAGATTTTCATCTCTCTGGATTAGCCTTTCAGTATCCTCTAAATCTTTCACTGACTCTTCATCTTCAGCTTGCGACGTCGGCGGTTATAGCTGAACTATCGTTGTCATTGTTGGTTTGGTGTCGATTCAAATAAGAACAACCCTATCACTGAACTGTTCAGAGTAACGCTCTCTGTGGTCTATCTTTCTATTCCTAACGAATCCTACTCCCGTTATACCAGTTTATGCTGCAGTCAAAAGCAGTAATCCTTTCCCACTCTCTTCTTTAACCCCTCATACATCTAGATTGTTATGGAAAATTGGAGAATGTGTTGGTATTGCTAGGGTTAAAGTGTGCAAACAGCTTATCTGCCTGAGTAGTATCCAGCAAGTGATCATGCAGGAAAATCCGGCTATCCAAAAATTCGGTCCTGCTCGTTAGTCATCAAAAATGAGGTAAAAGATATACCTTCAGTCATACAAATCCATCGTGCAAGCAATAAGAACCAATGGGAGTGAGTGTACGGAACTTAAAGATGTAAAAAGAGGACTATAGATCTAGAAAAGGACCACATGAGAACAAAATGAAGCATTTTCCGACTTGATGGCGTAAGAAATGAGGCAATAAGAGAAAATACCCAGACCCATTACAGTATTATGTATGGAACTGAAGACAGACAACTGATATGGTCAGCAAGTGAAAAGAATGTAAGAAGACAAATGGTCGAAGATGACACTGTCACAGAACCTTCTGGAAGGAGAAGAAGACGTAAACTACGTAAAGGGCGGGTAAGGGCCAGCCAAGAAGCGATGGGGAGAATAGGAATAGAAGAGGACGAATAAGAAGGTCAGACTGTGGCTTTTGGAGACTGAGATGCCGTATGCAGCGACGTCAGTAGGACCCCTACCACAGGAAAGGAACGTGTCCTTATAAATAAATGTGGTTCATCGATTTCAATCTATCGAGTAACAGGGGACACACTACTACAGAAGGACTTCAGCACTCAGCCGGAAGCAAAAGACAATGTTGCAGCTCCTGCATGACCAAATTGCCCAATGGTTTTAAAAACTGAAAAAAAAAACAAAACATGTAGGTATGTGTGGACGAGAATGTATTCTCGTTAGTCATCCTGTAAGTACTCTTTTCAGGAGTATATTAGCTAGGCTCAGAATATCAGCAGAAATGTATCATGCCTCTTGTGCATGTACCGTTGTACGAGACACGCCATAGGGGGGGGTGGGGGGGGGGGTGGTGATAAATTTTAGTTGGTCTGTGCATCACGTATCTAGCAATTGGCCGTTGTAGAAAGTGTCAGTAGGTTTAAATATAAGACAAATTTTCACAGGGACAACATGGCTACATGCTGGCCATTTACATGACTAATATGTTTTTAAAATTATAATCCAGAAAGGAAATTGATAAACGTAACCCAATCACATACATACTACCGAAGTTCAAAGGTGGAGTAAAAGGAGTCATCCATGTGAATTGGTTTCAGTTTGTTTTTATAACCTTCTTTATCTGCCAACACATTGCATCAAACGGAAATTCGTCAAACTCTCTTAGCAGTTTATTGTTATCCTTTCTCTGGAGGAATAAGGTTACGTTATAGATTGTAGAGCCAGTATAAGTTCTTAATATTGTATTTATGAATGTTACTGCTATTTTTAAATTTTACCTGTACCTTTTCAAAATGTTTCACTATGGAGTAAATACACGGGTGTGGAAAGCTTAAGGACGAAAGTAGCTTTTGCATGATACTTACTGCCAAGCAAAATGAGTCGACGACAATTTGATCAACACAGAAGGAACTTCTACATTATGGTGCAGAAGGTAACTGAAATATGTACAGAAGGAGTGGAACAGAAATTACACTGAAATATGTACAGAAGGAGTGGAACAGAAATTACACTTTTATTTAAAGATAATAATTATACTGATATTATCGTGGTTCATGATGATCTGTTGAACGTTGCAAATTGCGGGATGTGATTCTTAATTGGGTTTGTGGTAGTAACGATCGGCAGTGGGTGCTGTGTAAAATAGTCTCAAGCTGGTCACAAGATCCTTCATAGGCGCGGTTGAGAACTGCTCGATGCATATAACTGCGTAGGCTTCCGCGGCCAGAATCAGTCGACATAAAAGTTTTGTGGGTCTGGTACTGCGTCATAATGTAAAAACTACTACATGCTCGATGCATGTGGATGGGCCACAGTACGTCTACCCATCACATCCCACACTTGCTCTATGGGATTTAAGTAGAAGGAACAGACAGCTCAGCCGATTCACAGAATATCATCTCGTTCCAAAGTATTCTCAATGACGCGGTTCCATGTGGTCGCGCATTCACCGCTGAACAGGTGTATGGAAGGAGTACAGAGTCACGACAGGGCTGACCAGTCATTGTACCTTGTTCAAAAATTTGTGTGTCAGTACGTCCATGCAACATTATGCCTCCCTACACTAACACAACGATCATGTTCCAGAATGCTAGCTGTACCCTCATATGGTGGGAAGTGGAAACACGTAATGCAAGGAACATGATCGTTCAGGTAACTCCAGGTGTTATATAGTCTGTGGGGGCACAATATTGTGTGAACGTACTGACCTCCAAGACTTTGAACACTTTACGCTCACAGTGCAACGATCATGTGAACTCCACTCTTTTCCGACGTGCATCAGGGGTGCCCTCGGCCTCGACCTCATTTCACTGAAGACAATACGCAATCGCATCGAACGGTGCAGGTGTAGACGCTCTTGGAACGAGAGCATACTCGGCAAATGGACTGGCCTGTCTATTCCATCGACATAAATCCCTTTGAGCACGTGTGGGTTGCGTTGGAGAGATGTATTACATCATGCCCACATGCACCAACGTCCATCCAACTCGTAAATGAATGGTACCACAGGAACTTACCAACATTGTTGCCAGCGTGGAAGCGAGCGCATTGTAGAGGGTGCACTGCCGTCAGTGCTTATCACGCACCCTGTTAAATACCATGTTTCACCTTTTGTAGTGTCCCGATGACCATTATAAATCGCAGGACTTCAGAGATTTACTGTTTTTTAATAAAGGCGTCGTTTTTGTTTGTCTCATAGCATATTTCTTTCAGTTAAGTTCTATGCTATACTGCAACAGTTCTTTCTGTGGATGGTCCAAATTTCATCTACCTATGTCACCTGGCTGTGACATCTTGCGAAAGCTATTTTCGTCCTTATGATTTTTGCATCAGTGTATGTTGTTAGCCTTTTTCAAAATGGCTGTTCCTTTCACGAGCAGCCCACATGCAATTCGAAGATGGATATCAGCATCCTGTGAATGCTTTGAGGCTGTTAATGTAATTATCGCCGAAAGCTATTCCATATGAAATCAGTGAATGGAAGTAAGTAAAGTAACTACTTCTCTAATGTTTTCATCGACAACATCAGCAAATACTCGTAGTGCTAATTATGCTGAACGGAAGCCGTTGAGCAGGACATACTAGATGCTTTACAAGTCGTAATTTTTAAAGAAATCAAAGACGTTTTAGCTATCAAATTGATATACAGTCTAGTCACTTTAATGTGACCACCATCAGCTGTGTAAATAGAATGAGGACAATGGAAATTTGTGCCGGACCGTGACTCGAACCCGGAATTTCCGATTATCGCGAGCGGTCGCCTTACCATTTTGCTATCCGTGCACAACCCAAGGCCAGACCCAAACTTCCATATGTCGTCAACCATGTGTCTACGACATGATCTCCTACATCCATTATGTGTATTCCTGTACAGGTCAGACGCTGTATTTGAAAGTCGCTTGCCCGGTATCGGCATGCATGCACGTCCAAATGAACTTTGCATCATTATCAGAATAACACAGGAACACAGACATTGCCATATCGTATCGTGCTTATGTTCGACGTCAACGTGAGTCGTTGTCGTAATGCGGAAACACAACGACTTATCTGACGTCCATCATCATTGGCATTTGGGCCAAGGGTGGAAGCATTTCGGAAACGACTAAGATTGTAAATTGTTTATTTGTCGCTTTGGCAAAATATACCGTCCATGGCAAAATGGCACTATTCAAACTCCGTGCCGAAGCAACGTCGGTGCACTACGGGCCCTGTATGACAGTCGTGAACGACGCTGCGGAATTGTGAATGGGCGAACAGACGTGCAACCCTTGAGCAGCTGACCGGCCAAAAGGGTCTACCAGCAATGTCTTCTTAACGACCTTTCAGCGAATGTTGCTGCATATGGTCCTCTACAGCACGCGACTGGTTAATGCATCCATGCTAACTGGTATTCATTGGCGACGAAGGCTGGGATTTGCACGCCAGTACCGAAACTGGACGTCCACCGGGTGGCGAAAGATGGTCTCTTCAGAGGAATCACATTTCATACTCCGTAGTACACATGACCGTTGGAGCGTACGGCGTGCAAAGGCTGAAAACAGAAGGTCCAGCGTTATGGCCTAGGGAATAGTATCTTGGCATTCCCTAGGTAACATTGTCATCCGGGAAGGAAGAGTGGATCAACGCAAGTATGCATCTATCCTTGGAGCCTAGTCTACCTGTACATGCAGTTTGTTTTTCCTCAGCACCATGCCATCTGCCAGCAGGACAATGCAAAGTGTTATACAGCTCGCAGTGTACGTCCGTAACTGTAAGGGAACCCTGGCCACCAAGCTCACCGTATTTAAAACCAATCGAGAATGTGTGGGAACATCTCGAATGGGGTCTTCACGCCACACATTCTGAAACAATAAATTTAGCCCATCTGTCCATGACACTGGAGTCGGCATGGCTCCACATCGCTCTCGATACCTTCCAAAACCCACTGACTCTCCTCCTACTGGTGCGCCCTGCAATCGGCGGTTATTCAGGCTTTTGACAAGTGTACACATTAATGTGACTGGACCTAATATATTTCTATGCCCCCGTGCTATTTTGGTGGTTTTGCTGATATATCACACCTTTCACAGAATTGAATAAATTGCTTCTCTGCTGAACTATTGGGTATTTCGTTTTCTCTCCTTAGACTTTATTATGATGTTTGTATAATTAGTAAATAAGTCATGGGAAGTGTTAGAGAATACAGTCTCCAAAATTCCTCAAAATTATGTAAAGATTTTAATGGGTGATTTTAATGCACAGTTAGGGAAAGAGAGAAAATTTAGAAAAACGGTCGGTGAATTCCCTGCACATAAATGGACCAATCAAAATGGAAAGAGGCTGGTAGAATTTTGCAGAAATTTCAATCTCAAAATTATGTCAAGTCATTTTAAGAAAAAACCTTCAAAACAAAAGACATGGCGATCACCTAACAAGGACATAGGTGAATTCCAAATTGACCATATTGCAATCTCGTATCCATGTCACAAAGAAATTTTAAATGTTCAAGTTCGTAAAGGCGCCAATATTGACTCAGACCATTACTTAACCCGTGTGGAACTAAAGCTAAAACCCCAAAAGTTCAACAAAAGGACACCATTAATTTCCAAATTTGACACCAGTAAAATCCAACCATCATTATTAGCAGACGAATTTGACAAAACAAGTGCACAAAATTGGGAACAACTCAAACACAAAATTATCAAAACAGCTCAAGATCAAATTCCTTTACGAAAACACAAGAAACATGCTTGGTGGAATGAAAACTGTGATCGTGCAATCAAAGCCAGACAAGAGACATTTAAAGCATGGAATAGCAACTAGACAGAAGACACATATGATACATTCCTGACAACTAGAAAAGACACTTCAAAACTAATTAGACAAACAAAAAGACAATATGAGAATAGTCAACTCTTAGAAATTGAAGAAGATTTTCAGAAATACAATACCAGAAATTTTTATAAAACTTTTAAAACCAAAATAAAAGGGTACTAACCCCAGAATCTTTGTTTCAAGAAGGAAAATGGACAGTTGGCTCTTAACAACCAAGAAAATTGCAAAGAACTTTCTAAATATTTTAAGAATCTTCTAAATTGCCCCGAGCCCACAGAAAGATTTCCACCAAAAATTCCCCAACAATGCAATCCAGTTTCACTTGCACCAAATGAAGAGGAAATCATTAAAGAAATTCATAGGTTGAAAAACAACAAAGCATCTGGTGAAGATGGAATTGTTGCAGAACTTTTAAAGGCAGCGGGTCCAAAAACCGTTAAAGAAATTACTTCAATCATGCAAAACATTTGGCAAACTGAAAAAATTCCTGATGAATGGAAAACCGCCTTGATTCACCCACTTCATAAGAAGGGAGACAAAACTGACGTTAATAATTACAGAGGAATTTCTCTTCTTCCAGTCACATACAAAATCCTCTCTCAATGTCTTCTGAACCGAGCACAACAACAACTTGAATGGATAATTGGCGAATATCAAGCAGGTTTCAGGCCAAATAGATCTTGCCCTGAACAGATTTTAGTCCTCAAACTAATTCTCAGACATCAAAAAATTTACAATAAAAAACTAGTTTTTACCTTTGTAGATTTTAGAAAGGCGTATGACTCAGTGGATCGTGAATCTCTTTTCCAAATTGTGAAAGAACAAGGCCTGGATCCTAAAACCACGGCAATTATCAGAGACACGCTAACTGGTACAAAATCAAAAGTAAAGTTCAGAGGAGAAATTTCAGAATCCTTTGAAATAAAAACAGGCGTGAGGCAAGGTGATGGACTCTCTCCGTTGCTATTTAACTGCGTTCTAGAAAAAGTAATACAAGAGTGGCGCGAACGAAAATTGGAGTTCAAAATTGACCAACCAGTGAAATTAGGACGAACAAATATTCGAATAGACTGTTTGGCCATTGCAGACGACTTGGTTATTCTAACGCAGGACATCCAAATGGCTCAGAAACAAATAGAAATTCTTAAAGAAACAGCAGAAAGAGTAGGTCTCCAAATCTCATTTGAAAAAACACAGTATATGACTAGCAACAAACTGGCACCCAAACTTTTGGAAACTAAGTATGGAAAAATCAAAAGAGTTTCGCAATTCAAATATTTAGGTGAAACAATCTCAGAGACTGGTCTAGAAAAAATTGGAAATGAAATTCGTTGTCAAAAGATGGAGACAGCTTTTAGACTTACAAAAGACATCTACAACAAAAAATGTCTCTCGAGGTACTCTAAATTGAGACATTACAACACGGTCATAAAACCAGAGTGCCTTTATGGGGCTGAAACGCTAATTTTAAACAGAAAAAAGGACATTCAAGAAATCCAAAAAAGAGAAAGAAAAGTAATCAGAAAAATTCTAGGTCCAAAATATACTGAAGAAGGAACATAGAGGCTAAGAGCAAATAGTGAATTTCAACAATACACCAGCATATATTCGGATATGAAAAAAGGCAGATTAAAATTTTATGGGCATATTAAAAGAATGGATGCTACCAGACTAACTAAACAAGTAGTGGAATTCTACGAAAATCGAAGTAAAGCTAAATTTGAGACAATAAAATGGATTGCTGCTATAAAAGAGGACATGAAAGAGGCAGATATAAAACAAGATGAAATTCAAGACAGAAAATTATTTAGGCAAAAAATTCATGACTGGGTAGTTAGTCAAGCTGAAAAACCAAAGAAAACTGGAACCACATGGTCTGATGAAAGGAAAAGAGCTCATTCCGAGAGAATGAAAACAATTTGTGCAGAGAGAAAGTCTAAAAGAAAATAATTGAATGCCCCGTGATTGTACTTCGCGTGGTCCAGTAGGGCCCAAACGTGAATAATAATAATAAAGAATAACATTTCTCCTGTATCTTTGTAAGGCACTGATACAGGTGAAAACAAAGACTCGAGTGCGGGGAAACCAGAGCTAAAAACGCCGTCTCGCCATCTATGTTTTTGCTTACTTTCTTATCCCTATATTGATTAGCGAATATTCCAGGGTGATCAATATGATGGCGCGCAGAATATTACCAACCGAAAGCCTTCCCTCTCTGAGTTGGGGCAGCGTCTGTTTTCTCCCCATGACTCTTCAAATTTGCTTGTAGTCATTCTGTAGTGAAATCGTCGTACTCTATCACTGAGCTCCTCATAGTTGATGAGACTGCCCAGAGGATACAGTTCTATATAAAAAAAGTCAGTCTCGCACTAACACGCCTCGCCAAAAAGTTCCTTTGGTTGGATATATACCGGGTGTCCAGTCGGATGCTGTCGTTGATGGCTCAAATGGCTCTGAGCATTACGCGACTTAGCTTCTGAGGTCATCAGTCCCCTAGAACTTAGAACTATTTAAACCTAACTAACCTACGGGCTTCACACACATCCATGCCCGAGGCAGGATTCGAACCTGCGACCGTAGTGGTCGCACGGTTCCAAAGTGAAGCGCCTAGAACCGCTCGGCCACTCCGGCCGGCGTTGTCGTTGATGAAACGCGATGTTTTGGAAGAGTGCCTTGCCGACATCTTCAGCTGTTACTGCAGAGGTGGGACCCACTGTCGTATTGTGTATTCCTTGGGGCTCGAGGTGGCTCGTGTCCCATCCCTAAACGCACCTGCCGCCATCGTTGGCCTCGGAAGATGCTCTCGGTCAGCACGTTCACTTCAGCTGACTGAGCACTCGTTCCACGCGTTGCCGTGAGTGAGGTCACCGGCCCTACTACACAGGCCGTCGTTCGCCCGTATTTCAGTAGCCTTCCCCAAAGCGACGAGATATGTCTTAATGACTTCGTTACCTCATATTTGGTGTAGCTATGCAGTATTCCGCAACCACAGGTACTGAGTGCTGGTTGAGCTTATTCAGTTTCCTGTGCTGCTGGCACGTTTGTTGTACTGCCACGCGGTGCCCCATGTATGCCGTACCGAATTTACATGGTACACGAAAGAAATCTTGAAATCCTAGTTACGTAGAGTGAAAAAATCTTTCAGCGTACCTAATTGTGCTAGGATATTTGGAAGTGGACGGAATGTGTTTAATGCTACGCAGTTTTCTTCAAGTACACTAGCTGAGTAGCCGATGCTGCCGGGGTATGCATTTATTCCAGACATATTAATCTATCTCCTCCTTTTCCGTCTCTTTGTGTCCGTCTACTCCTACCCCCTCTCACTGTCACTCTACTCCTCCCCCATCCCTCGGTCCATCTGCTCCTTCCCCCACCGTTCATCTACTGCTCTCCCAACTCTTTGCCTATCCCTTCCTCCCCTTGCTTTTGTCCAACTTTTCCATTTTACCTTCACTGTACATGTCCTATCCTCTCTATGTCCTTAACCCCATTCCTCAGTCACTGTCCATCTCATCCCCACCCTATTTGTGCCTGTCTCGTCCTTCCCCCATCTCTGCCTACATATCTCTCCGTCCTCCCTTCATGTTATCACATTCGTCCCAATAGGACGATGGTGGTTCTTAGCCCCACACAGTATTTCTTATCATATAGTAATCAATATGTGTACCAAATTTGATTAAAATCTTTCCATTTGTTTTACCTGTGGCTTTGCACGCATACGCACATCTCAGATATAATTCACACATGTTTTACATGTGTCACGCGCATTGTACACAAAATGCACCTGCGTCTATAACGAATTTCGCACTGGAAATTCATTTTCACGCAGTTCAATATTTAAGACGACATATCTTCTGAAGTATGTGCTTAACAACGATGTAGTTTTCCAGGAAGATCCAGTGGTATGTGTGCCTACTGTCTTGGAGATGTGAATAGAATTAGTAGTAAAAAAGTAATAAGCCAAAGCATCGAGCATGAAGCGGTTACTTTTCACAAATCTCATTGCTTATGACATCACTTCCCCTAAATTAAGTGTCGTACAATGATGTAATTTCTGGGGTACACGCAGTGGTATTTGTGAACACTGTCTGCAAAATTGTCACGAGTACAGTTAATATACTGAAATAATAAAAAGTCATGCTCCATGTGGCACTTTTACTGCATGAACAGAGAAGATGTAAGCAATTAATTTTTTTCATCGCATCTTGTAGGTCGTCAGAGAGGAAAAGTTTCTTAGCTGTTTGAAATTATGTGTAAAATTTGTTGCAAGTCTCTAAGAGCTCTCATTATAACTAAAGTCACTTTCTAGCGAGAAGACACCAGGACGATATGAGATACCTGTAAGAATTGCAGATATTATGCGATAGGGTTTGCTCCATTTCTAGTAGCTGTTTATTGTAGGCCGCTGGAAAAAAGCGCAGGTAATTGTCGTTTCTACGGAGAGTCGCAGGACAGAGAATAGAATTATAGTCCCAAATCCTTGACGTCACTCTCTTGTAGAAGTATGGAGCATGTTTCATACTCATTTAATATGACGTTTTTGGAGTGCGAAAATCTCTTCTATAAAAATTAATATGGATTCCGCAAACAGAGCTCTTGGGAAACTCGGCTTGCTCTGTTCCTCCATGGGATTAACTCTGTCACCAACTGCCGTTATGTGAAAAGAAACTACGAACTTACCGAGTGAGGGACCAGATTTGCTACTGGAGCCAACACTTTCTTGTAGAAAGAACTCAGCACGTCGACAGATATAAAGGTAATTTCGAGAGCACCCCAAGGAAATGTCATGCGATGGTTAGTGTGTGTAACGTACTTATGATTCAGTAGAGTGGTCGGAAAGTCTCTAAAGCTGTTCGCAGCTGATGCAGTTTTCTGTACCAAGGTAAAACGCCAGAAGGCACTACCGATTGGCAGAACTACCTCCAGGGAATTAATGAATGAATTCTGCAGGGGCTGATAGTTGACGCTGAACGTAAATAACCGTATCATATTGCGCATACAGTAAAAACGAAATCCCCTACTGTATAACTACGCTAATGATGGAAAATTCCTGGATACTGTATCTGTCGTCTAATATGTGGGAATACATATTCAGAGCCATCCTAAGTGGATTGACCACATTAAAAAATCAGCAGGAAAAGCAGGTGCTAGAGTATGATTCCATAGGAAGAATCTCAAGGAAATGTAACTCATCTACCAAAGAAGTGAGTCACAAAGTTCTTGTTTGAACGATTCTTGTGTACTGTTCATAAATTTGGGACACTTAGCAGGTGGGACTGATACAAGAGGTAGAGAAGATTCAACGAAGAACAGCGCGTTATATATATATGAGGACCCAGCACTGCTCCACTCGTGGCGTCTTAACTTGACATCTGTATCCTAAAGGCCAAGAACGCTACAAATTGTACTCACTTTCATTGCAGGACGAAAAATATTTCGTTCTTGATTCGCATTCCATCTGAAACAATTTCTCTGCAAATATTGTATCTCCAGTTCTCTATGCCAATAAAAAAAATCACGACAGTTACTGTGACCTCCTGTTATGTGCAATATTCCCTGATTGTATCTCTGCATACCCTGGTTATTTTGGCATTTTATTGAAATCGGAGAATTTAATACAAGTGTGTGCCGCGCGTGTTTGAACAGTGGTGTGTACCCGAGCACAATTCCAGAAATGTTTTGGGTGCCAGCACGATACTATTCTGCATCTGTGTACAGGAGCTCAGTCTCTATATCATACGAATCAATTAAACGCGCTTATTCTGTAAATAACCGATAGGTATTATGTCTATTTAACGTCATCTCCTTAATTCAATGCGCAAGACAAAAATTAACAATTCGTTTCATTTTCCTATTTTGCATTTACGATAAATTTGTTCCGTCATTGTTTATTTATTTATTTTTACCGAGTTGTATATTGTATGCCATTAAATACAGATTGTTAAAATAATATGAATCCATATGAGTTTACGTACTACTCAGATACGGAAAAATTCTTCTTCCGTGTCACGTAAAGGTAACAGGGAAGATTGTATTAATTTTTCTAGAATCCCATTGACGTCAAAGACTGACAAATTCTGAGAGAATTTCACGCTTTTAGATTGAAGCTATAGAAAAGAGGTACCTAATTAGTCTTTGCATGTAACAAATACTCCTTCCTGGCCTACCAGCGTTTAACTTTAGTAATAACATGTGCCTCAGTCCGTGTGGGATTGTGAATCTGTCAGAGCATTTGAACTTTATTACTTTATTTCGTTTATCTAAACGTAGGAAGTATCGTTCTACTGATATCTCGGTGAATTAGTGATACTTACCGTTACATATCATATTTACTAGTAGGTCTTCCCGTTTTCCAGACAGGAGCTAGCACTTTCATTTTGGAGAAGCAGGAATTCAATATCCGTCTGCCAGTTCAGAGCTAGAAGAGGTTCTCTGTGGTTCCTCTAGACCGATTGAAACGTATGCCGTACTTGTTCTTTTGAAATGGATACAGTTGATAACCTTCCCAGTCCATGAGCACTCCAAGCACTCGTTCCATTTCTAGAGATATCCTCGTAGACAGTCATTGTAACTCCAGCCTCACATTCTAGGAGACGCGATGCCATCGTCAGGAGGACACATAAGAACGTGCATGAACAACAAAAATCTGCAGTACGCATGTACAGCAAAATTCTGCAGTAACTGATGTCCAGTAGGGTAGAATTTTCATAGTAGAGGGATATAAATTACACAGCGACGTAAAATAATCTTTTATAATGTTTTTGATTGTAGGTCTTCTAAGTGTCAGTTTTCTATTTTAGTTCTCAAATCTAACTTTTTAGCTTCATAAGTGTAAATGTGTAAGTGTCATTTCTCAAAATAAGGTAATTACCTTTACAATTCAGTGAAATCCTTAGACTTTAATCTATGTACGCATGCTGCTTCATGCTCAATAGTGGCTGCATGTAACCATTACTTGTTCTGCAAAACTGAAGGATCTGTGCTGAAAGTGCCTACGTGCATAATTACATTCACTGTATGCAATAGTTACGAACACTATGCATCTGACTCACCAGAGGTGATAACTACACTCCTGGAAATGGAAAAAAGAACACATTGACACCGGTGTGTCAGACCCACCATACTTGCTCCGGACACTGCGAGAGGGCTGTACAAGCAATGATCACACGCACGGCACAGCGGACACACCACGAACCGCGGTGTTGGCCGTCGAATGGCGCTAGCTGCGCAGCATTTGTACTCCGCCACCGTCAATGTCAGCCAGTTTGCCGTGGCATACGGAGCTCCATCGCAGTCTTTAACACTGGTAGCATGCCGCGACAGCGTGGACGTGAACCGTATGTGCAGTTGACGGACTTTGAGCGAGGGAGTATAGTGGGCATGCGGGAGGCCGGGTGGACGTACCGCCGAATTGCTCAACACGTGGGGCGTGAGGTCTCCACAGTACATCGATGTTGTCGCCAGTGGTCGGCGGAAGGTGCACGTGCCCGTCGACCTGGGACCGGACCGCAGCGACGCACGGATGCACGCCAAGACCGTAGGATCCTACGCAGTGCCGTTGGGGACCGCACCGCCACTTCCCAGCAAATTAGGGACACTGTTGCTCCTGGGGTATCGGCGAGGACCATTCGCAACCGTCTCCAGGAAGCTGGGCTACGGTCCCGCACACCGTTAGGCCGTCTTCCGCTCACGCCCCAACATCGTGCAGCCCGCCTCCAGTGGTGTCGCGACAGGCGTGAATGGAGGGACGAATGGAGACGTGTCGTCTTCAGCGATGAGAGTCGCTTCTGCCTTGGTGCCAATGATGGTCGTATGCGTGTTTGGCGCCGTGCAGGTGAGTGCCACAATCAGGACTGCATACGACCGAGGCACACAGGGCCAACACCCGACATCATGGTGTGGGGAGCGAGCTCCTACACTGGCCGTACACTACTGGTGATCGTCGAGGGAACACTGAATAGTGCACGGTACATCCAAACCGTCATCGAACCCATCGTTCTATCATTCCTAGACCAACAAGGGAACTTGCTGTTCCAACAGGACAATGCACGTCCGCATGTATCCCGTGCCACCCAACGTGCTCTAGAAGGTGTAAGTCAACTACCCTGGCCAGCAAGATCTCCGGATCTGTCCCCCATTGAGCATGTTTGGGACTGGATGAAGCGTCGTCTCACGCGGTCTGCACGTCCAGCACGAAGGCTGGTCCAACTGAGGCGCCAGGTGGAAATGGCATGGCAAGCCGTTCCACAGGACTACATCCAGCATCTGTACGATCGTCTCCATGGGAGAATAGCAGCCTGCATTGCTGCGAAAGGTGGATATACACTGTACTAGTGCCGACATTGTGCATGCTCTGTTGCCTGTGTCTATGTGCCTGTGGTTCTGTCAGTGTGATCATGTGATGTATCTGACCCCAGGAATGTGTCAATAAAGTTTCCCCTTCCTGGGACAATGAATTCACGGTGTTCTTATTTCAATTTCCAGGAGTGTATATTACTCTGTAAATTTTGTACCTAGTCTCAATGCTCACATTTCCGATGAAAAAGCAGTTTCACAACCACAGAGACAAACAGTAGAATGTTAACAATCACTGTTCTTTAATAACGCAACACAGTATTTAATTCTGGCCGTAATAATATCTTTGACTTAAGTGATTGACAACTTATAAATAGCTATGCCCAGCAAGTGCTTCTCCGAAATAAATGACGCTACCTCTATCGTATAAAATAACTTTACCACGTGCAGCGCAATATATTGCGCCAGTCTGACCAACAATTAACAATCGGACCTCGTGAACTGTATTGCAAGTACAAGATATGTTTACATTAAAACTAGTGAACAGCAACCGGAATGTGGAGGCTTAATGTCGAATAATAGGGAGAAACTGCACTTCAGCTTTGCGTTTTAATGAGCGAAATTAAAACGGCATGAACAAGACTGACTGAAAATGCTCTCTAAATGCGATCCCTCTCCATCTGTAAAGATAGCGCACGCGTCTGGATATCACCTTCATTAATAAATTCCGGGTCACAATAACAGCATTTCGAAGTCAGCCCACCGCAGGTACACATGTCTGCCTCCTGCCACACTCGACGTAGTCTCACTCTCTCGCTCTCTCTCTCGCCGGCCGAAGTGGCCGTGCGGTTAAAGGCGCTGCAGTCTGGAACCGCAAGACCGCTACGGTCGCAGGTTCGAATCCTGCCTCGGTCATGGATGTTTGTGATGTCCTTAGGTTAGTTAGGTTTACCAAGTTCTAAGTTCTAGGGGACTAATGACCTCAGCAGTTGAGTCCCATAGTGCTCAGAGCCATTTGAACCATCTCTCTCTCTCTCTCTCTCTCTCTCTCTCTCTCTCTCTCTCTCTCTCTGTTTCCGTCCCTCCCTCTCTCTGTCTCTCTTTCTCTGTCTTTGTTTCTCACATGTACTGACTATGTAACAACAACATAATCTTCGGGATGCAGAGTGTCGCCTCTATATATGTATTTAAAAAAAGGTGCTTACTGTGTCCCATATCGTATACAAAACTGATACAAAACTGCCTTTTCTTATATGTAACAATTCACGCTGCATGAATGAATCCATCATATATAATTAAAAGGATATACTCCATTTGCTATTACAATCGGTACTACAATGCAATGTCTTCTGGCCCCTGGAAACATTAGACCATTTCTCACATCTGTACATAATGCACTAAATCTGACGTTATATGTACAGGGTGATTCAAAAACAATACCACAACTTTAAAAATGTGTATTTAATGAAAGAAACATAATATAACCTTCTGTTATACATCATTACAAAGAGTATTTAAAAAGGTTTTTTTTTCACTCAAAAACAAGTTCAGAGATGTTCAATATGGCCCCCTCCATACACTCGAGCAATATCAACCCGATACTCCAACTCGTTCCACACTCTCTGTAGTATATCAGGCGTAACAGTTTGGATAGCTGCTGTTATTTCTCGTCTCAAATCATCAATGGTGGCTGGGAGAGGTGGCCGAAACACCATATCCTTAACATACCCCCATAAGAAAAAATCGCAGGGGGTAAGATCAGGGCTTCTTGGAGGCCAGTGATGAAGTGCTCTGTCACGGGCAGCCTGGCGGCCGATCCATCGCCTCGGGTAGTTGACGTTCATGTAGTTACGGACAGGTAACTGCCAATGTGGTTGATTGTGGACTTTGCAGCTCTCTGCTAGCTCTGCGAGTCGATTTTCCTGGGCTGCGAACAAATGCTTGCTGGATGCGTGCTACATTTTCATCACTCGTTCTCGGCCGTCCAGAACTTTTCCCTTTGCACAAACACCCATTCTCTGTAAACTGTTTATACCAACGTTTAATACACCACCAATCAGGAGGTTTAACACCATACTTCGTTCGAAATGCACGCTGAACAACTGTCGTCGATTCACTTCTGCCGTACTCAATAACTCAAAAGCTTTCTGTTGAGCGGTCGCCATCTTAGCATCAACTGACGCTGACGCCTAGTCCACAGCGCCTCAAGCGAACAAATGTACAACTAAATGAAACTTTATAGCTCCCTTAATTCGCCGACAGATAGTGCTGAGCTCTGCCTTTTGTAGTTGCAGAGTTTTAAATTCCTAAAGTTGTGGTATTCTTTTTGAATCACCCTGTATAATTGTGCTTAAAACTAATTACAAGTTCATTCCATCAGACTAACTTACACAATATATTTTTCCGTTTCTGTCATGTAACAATCAAAGTGGAGAAAATAACAACAAAAGCAATAGGTAAGCTGGCCGCTGAAGCTAGTCAAACGATATTCACTGGTGTAACTTTAAATAGAAATATATCATTTAAAAAATCAATGTAACAAAATAATGTAGTGTTTCTACCAACCTCAAAGCTGCAGATCTCTATACAACACCTTCTTACAAATTTCAGATGTTTTCGATCTGATATTTTAAAATGGTCTGATATTTTGAAGTGTATCATTAATTTCAAACAAACCATTACCGAAATATATCAGTTAAGAAACTAAAACATAGGTCGTTAAATATGCAGTTTCTTCGCTTTCACTTATTCGGATATATTTGTCAAAGACTTCTTAGTGACTAGAGATGTGTTACTTTCTTATATTGGTTTCCTTCTCCCCATCCTTTTAAACACTTCTTGTTGTTAGAACATATACTGTCAGTGCATAGAGCTAAGCTTCACCACATCCTCCCTTTGATGAATTACAGTTGATGCCACCAGTGTAATCTATAAATTGGAATTTGTAGACAACTTTTTACTAAGATAAATGTAAATTTATCAAACCAAACTCAGGATAGATATGCCTGGAAAGACCAACAAAGATGGTGAAGTTCAATACCATTTAGTCCAAAGAGAGAAGATACTCAACTTGTTTGAAAGACAGACGTAATAAAATTCAGGCATAACTAAGTAAAATATTAAAATGCAGTTATCATATAAAGATTTATGACATTAAATCGTTGTTGTAATAGAGAGAGATATGATGGTGTAATCCTGTGAGTTGTCAAGAGAGTGGTGTAGGATTGGAGGTAGTTGATCAAATAGAGAAGAAAGGAAGTAGTCCAGGAGCGAGGAAAACAAGGATTTGTTACTGTGGAGAGGTAGAGCTATAAAGAAAAAAAATACAGTATACCTTGATACCAGAGCTGATGTACTTTCGTTTGTTACAATGCACAAGGGATGTTTGTGACCAAGTCATTCCTTTTTATAGATCATAATAGTATTGCTTTTTTTTTCATTTGGTTTTACGTGCTATTTTCTGTTTTGATGTAATACGTTAGTCACATTTAATATAATGTATTTGGACTGCAGTCTGTATCTTTAAAAGGCAGTGTACTGACTGACTGACTCGTCATTGTCAAGCCCAAGCCCTAAGGATAGAAATTTGAAGTTCGGAGAGGGGTGGGTCTTATCCTATAGGCATCATTCAAGATGGGGTTGTCCAAAATTCCACTCCTAAGGGGGTGAAATTGGGAACGAAAGGCATTTTGAAAGTATGTCTCTATTACAGAATTTTGAAGGTAGAATTAGGAAAACTGTATTCGGTTTCTCAGGAGGACAGTAAAATAATGCTTGTTTCAGAATTTTTGGAAATTCAGCTACTAAGGGGACAAAATAGTGCAGGAAATGTTTTTGAAGATAAATAATTACTGTAGAACTGCTAAAAGGTTTTTAAGGCTACCTGTATGAAAGTTGGTATGTAACTCCTCGGTTCGATATAAAGAAACATTTGTTATAGGATGAAAGCTGCTAGGGATATATCTCCACAAGAACGAAAAAGGCACATTTAATAAAAACTTTGGACTCCTGATACTTTTTGGTGAGAAGCGCATTCGGAAATGACCATGCATAAATGACCTGAAATAATGTGAAAAGCTTAGGTGTCGCAATTTGTGAACGACAGAGACATTCGATTGAATAAAAGCAATACATACCTCTGCTAGCCATACAGTTTATACGAACGAAGCAGCGAGCGCTAAGCTAGTATTCTAATATAAAGCCTGTACGCTTAGTATCAGAATGTACCGTTTCCAGAAAAAGACTGTGTTCTTTAATAGGCCAACAACGGCTGTGCTGGTGTTTCTTTCTAAACCTAACAGACCAATTACAATCATTAAACCAAAGAAAATTCTATACAAAATTTAGAAGAAAATTGTAAGTATATAAATAAATTAATAAATGGAAGAATTGTGTGGGCAAATATTGTAATTAGGAAATTTAAAAATTCGAACTGAAATGAAATGAGACTATTGTTGTGTCATAATGAATGTTTTACCTGTCGTATTATAACGAAATGAAGTACAGTAAAATACAGTAATATATTTTAGGAGGGTTTTCCATGCAATGATCACAACAGTCAGCAAAGAACTAATCGACTCCGAGCGAAAGTTCTGACTGATGCTATGCAGCCTATAAGGGATATACAAATTATTAGAGACAAGGTATGTAAGAGGATTTTATGGTCTAAAATTTGACGAATGTGAATCGAACGGCTTCAAAGAGTACCGAAAAACATACATCTGTACTCTTAATGGGTTATTAAACGGTTACAGTTTAGCTGAGGTTACAAAGGTAAAAATAAATTGGTTGTTGCGCAATAGATGTTCCTTCTAGTGCAACGTGCTGCATATAATTCGGTCGAATGAGATTCAGCTTCCACGAGCCGCATATTGCGAGGACAGTTTCATAAAGCTGCAACATTTACAGGCAGCAGGGCCTGAAGCTGCCGTCGCGGAGAGCGCTGAATGTGATACGCAGCGATCTGAGAAAACGCTTCGCCGAAACAGCTCCAGTTAATCCCGCTCTCCGCACCGATGTGAATATTACGCTTTGATAGCAGATCCACTCAAAGCAGTCACTCGTAGCAGCGAAATGTCTCTACATGGCTTCAAGGTTTATCCTCAAAGTTTGCTCTGCGGGAGCAATATGTCGACAGGATTTTCCTTTTTCTTCTATACTTATAATACTCCATTCCGCTCTCCTGCTTCTTTCCTGTACACAAAAATGCTTTCAGCTCAATAGTCTTGCTTCATGCTTCAGGCTTAGCCGTATTTATCGTGACTCCTCATATGTGCCTGCCAGTTCAACAAAATGTTGTGCCACGCCCATTTCGTATTTGAATGAGGTTGGTTCCATAGGAAGAGATGCCTAATAATTTCCAGCCATTTAACAAGAGCAATATGTATTTGACGTCCGAAAACACTGACGGGGAAGAGTGTAATACGTATTTATTTTGATACAAAGTACACACAAAAACCATATCTCTATTTCGCTTTACTGTATTTCGGCATAGAAAATCTGTGGAAATGACTAACACTTCAGCGTATTTCACACAGAGGACACAGCATTTGCCGCTTGTCGGTGTGTCTGTATTTTGAAAGGAAATCGAAACTGCAAGACGAGATGAATGGATTAAATTCTGATGAATGTGTACAGAAATATTGCTGGTAATATAGATTTGCAAATTGCTACAAAAAGTGAGTGGAAGGGCTAGCTCGAAGTGAGTGCGATATATTTCTTATGAATTGCATTTCAGTTTTCTTACATCAAAACCTCCCGTGAAAAAATGCAACAATACTTATAACCAGAAACTCTAATCCAATCCAGAGGATAAGGCCACATATAATTTTTATCGGTTGCATGTATACACCTCCACTTTCTTTGTAAATACAATAATATTAAAAAAATGTGCTTAAAACTCATAATTTACTATCCCCTATCACCCATGCCCGGAAAATACTGCCGCCAAATTAGTCACACTAACACCCTATAGAACAAAATTTAACAGACAAAATAACCATGAAAATTCATCAACACAGTTAATTAATGTTATGCAACGTGGCTCAAGAATTGTCGTATAGCTGAGTTGTGATTACATACAGCAAACCAAAAAGACTAGAACCACCGTAATCATATTCGTTGGGCAATCAGCTAGCCTTTGGCCAGCAACGTTAACCTGATTATAGGTCTGTTCACTCGTAGTATTAGATGCATGCAGTTCCTCGAAAGTCCGTCAACATGGCCTTTTTGTACGCGGAAAGCAACTGTACTCGATTTTTTTGACGCTCGTTCCAACATTTCATGCTCTAAGGTCGCGATCGTCTATATCAGTTACCCGATCACCACTCAGTCGCACACTGCACTATCATGGTGCGTGGACGTGAGATGGAGAGTGTGAAAGAGGAACTTGAATCGAAAGAATATACCACGAGTTTTAAAGTCGGTGGTCATAGCTACTTTTGTAGAGATTTTCACTGCTATCTGATGTGGAAAGAAATCACGTCACCCAAGAATACTGGGTACGGCTCTCCTTCTTGTATTACAGACCTGCCACGGGTCTACAGAACACGATCTAGTGTAAGTCCTCAAACATGACGAGTTTCAGTGAAAGCTATCTTATTTAAATCGCATAATATCAGAGGTACAGTTTCACTCTTACGTTGGTAGTTCGCAATCGTAGATTGAGAATTGGCACTTGTGGACGTCTCCAGTATTTGGCCTCGTCATACGACAGTAGCTTGAAATATTGAAAGATAAACTGTAGTTATATGGGCGAGAATGATGATCAACATTGTCCAGGCCTTAAGCATGAATGCACGTGAATGTACAACGGTTATCTGGGTCGGTACATATCAGGAAAGGTGTTACTTATCTGTTACTGCGCAGTTTGATTATCAAGTTTAGACACCTCCAAATATAGTGTCGGTGAAAACTTAATTTCCTGAGAAAAAAACATTTGGGAGATTCATTAAAAGCTACGGTGGTGAAACATTATACAAGTTATTAGCAGTAAATCTCCAGCACTTTAGTTACATTTAATTTCTAATGACCAAGACACAAATATATGCAAGGCATTCCAGTCTTTTCAGCATTATGCATGCATTACACATATTTTGAATAAAGTCCTAAACTCATTTTCGATGATTACTTGAAAACTGAGTATACAGTCCACAACTTACGCTGCCAAAGATACTGTCCGTTTCACGAATAAAACTGGTGACGTCGGTTCGGTGTCTCGAGATCATACTGATTACCACAAAAACACTGCAAAAAGAACTCAGGACATTTCTAGCGTCATTCAGAGATGTAAAACAAGCTTCCGAATGCGAGAAGTCAGTTTGTTTTGTTATAGGTGCTAAAGCGAAAAGTCATTGTAGCTCAGAGGTCAAAGGTACAGAGCTACGTTTAAACTGCTGTGAACAAAGTTTTCTCGTTTAATAGACGCAGCGTGTTCAGCAAACGAAAACGGTACTTAACTGCAAGACACTGGTGTCATTGGTGTCATTTCCGTCTATGAACTGTAGATATTACTAGCACTAAAAGAGCACTGTGTATGTCGCTCAGGAGAAAGTAAAAATTTTGACGTTACGAAGAATAGTAAATTTCTGTTGTCGCCCTTCAGATTATTGCAAATTATGTACGTTTCTGATATGCGTGGGACGTTAAATACTTTTCGTTACTTTTGTGATATAACAGTTCCAGGTAATCTTATTACGTGAGTGTGATATCTCTGTGTTTTGAGAGTATCTGGTTCGTATCGCCACAAGAACGACAGCAGCGCTCACCAGCCCAAATAATGAAGTCTCTGCTTTTGGGGTATACGACCCTATGTCCGGAAAGGCATTGTTTCCATCTGAGAGAATTTATTCAGTCACACTTGGTTACAGAGACTGCAGACTAATACGCGCTGTTCCATGCAGCAACGGTTACAGTATGCATGATTTCCTCCTAGAGGGTGATACTGTTCCTCATACGTCATCCTCTAATGCCCTCTCCGCCATAGTAACTGGTAATGTTGTGTCCGATTCACTTTTCTTGCTGACAGATACAGCGTTGTTCAAGACGGTTCTGCATTCGAATCGAGAGCTTGCTGACTTGGTGCTTACTTAACATGGTGCTTACTTACGGAAAGGCAAATGGAAACGGGTGGCGGGCAGCAACGTCCCCGCTGACAACAGGCGCAGCATTCAATGTTTGCAACAGTGTTTCATCGTTTGTCTGAGGCAGGGCAGTTTCAGGAAGCAGGGAATCATGGACGACGTACCCGATACTTTCGGACGCCATACTTGAAGGAAAATGTTATTAACACTGTAGAAGGCCACCGCCGTGTCAGTACCAGACAATTGTCCCAGCAGCAGAGGGCAAGGGAGAAGGGCATGTGGAACATTCTCCATGACATTTGTTACTACCCTTATCACTTACAGCGTGTACAGAGCTTACTAGCGACGGGCTTTCCACATCTGGAGTAGTTTTGTCACTGGTTTCTTCGCCAGGCAATCAAGATTCCGGGATCTTTGCCTTCCGTCCTCTTCACGGATGAGGCAACCTTTAGGTGGAGTGGTATCCTCAGCTTTTATAGCAGTCATCATTTGGATAGTATGCATAACCCCCACGGTACGGTGACAGCGAATCATCAGCATTGGTGCAGCCGGTATGTGTAGGCCGGGGTAACGGGCTACCAGATGTTGGGACCAGTCTTCCTTTTACGTCGCCTAACAGTCCGGAACTACCGCCGTTCCTTGTGGGTGATTTTGCCTCTTCTGCTGGAAGAAGTGCCATTGATGATTCGAAGGGATATGTGGCTGCTGCATGATGGTGCCCCAGCCAACTTCGTCGCTAGCGTGCAGACGCATCTCAATCGTGTCTTCCCTGGTCGATGGATCGGACGAGGGATTCCAGTTGCGTGGCGTGCTCGTTCTCTGGTTATGGGGCCATCTCAAAAGTATCATGTATGCAGAGGCCAATCCATATCTGGAAGCTCTGGAGCAGCGTATTCATGCTGTCTTTGACACTGTTCGAATGCAGCTTGGCCGATATGAACGTGGAGATAGAACATGCTGCGGTACGTACAACGCATACGTTGAGGCACATGGAAACCATTTTTAGCACATTCTGTAACTGTGGTTGCATGGTATAGCGCGATTAGACAGCAGTCTCTGTAGCATTGTATGATTCAATAAATGGTCTCTAGCACGGAAACCGTGAATTTCCGGACATTTGTTCATTGGACCTTTTTTGTTTCGTATCCCTTGATCGATCAATCCCTGGAGTTTGTACAAGGGAGAAAAATCCCACATCCATCTTTATGAACTACTGTGCGCCTGACAGTTACCGATGATTTTGTAACCGACGGAGTGTGACACTCGCCGTATTTACCGGATTTTACACAATGTGATCAGAAGTACCCGGATACCGCTATATAATGCGGAATTGCCGCTCGATGTCACAAGAACTGACATCGCCAGTATTAAATGAGGGTGGAGTGAGTGGTTTGTGTTGTGCTGTACCAGCAGAATGAGTAGATCAGAATAGATAAGTAATCTCCTACGTGGAATAGTCACAGAAATTCTTAAGGAAATTTCGAATGTTGGTGATGTGAATGTGAAGTATAAGCGAAGATCAAAAGGTTGTCGTCTGAGGGGGCTGCCACAGCGTACATGCAAGTTAGTGCGACTTCAATGCGGGATATGTAAGCAGCGGAATAAGGAAAAGGTTAGTGTGGAGGACACTCGAGCAGCAGCCCTATGGTCCTGATCTCTCCCTGTGTGATTATCACACCTTCGGTCTGTCGAGAAAGACCCTGGAGTATCAATGATTTCTATCAGACGAGGATGTGCAGCAAGCAGCGATAGACTTCCTCATGCAACAGGAGACGATGTTTCACCAAACGAGTACCCTCAAAGGATGTGCAGCAAGCAGCGATAGACTTCCTCACGCTACAGGAGACGATGTTTCACCAAACGAGTACCCTCAAAGGATGTGCAGCAAGCAGCGATAGACTTCCTCACGCAACAGGATACGATGTTTCACCAAACAAGTACCCTCAAAGAATGTGCAGCAAGCAGCGATAGACTTCCTCACGCAACAGGATACGATGTTTCACCAAACGGGTACCCTCAAAGGATGTGCAGCAAGCAGCGATAGACTTCCTCACGCAACAGGAGACGATGTTTCACCAAACGAGTACCCTCAAAGGATGTGCAGCAAGCAGCGATAGACTTCCTCACGCAACAGGAGACGATGTTTCACCAAACGAGTACCCTCGAAGGATGTGCAGCAAGCAGCGATAGACTTCCTCACGCAACAGGAGACGATGTTTCACCAAACGAGTACCCTCTAACTGATGCGACCGTTACATGACTTCCTTAGCGTTCACTGCGCTTTTTCCTGATTGGCATACCGATTCTGGACTGGACGGGCTTCAAACGGAAAGTTTTTGATCTGCCCCTAATAAAAAAAGCGAGGCAACAATCCAACATTAACATTTCTGTAGGAAACCTGAGCGGAGATTGAGATTTACCGTGGATGAGTGGAAACGAGTGATATGGAGTATTGAATCGCTCTGCATCCAGTAGCAATCCGATGGAAGGGTTTGGGTTTGGCGAATGCCTACAATAATATTAGGTGTCACATGTACAGATGTGGTGGAGTAGCAGCAGGGAATATTTTCTGTAGTTTGGTTGTGGTCCCCTTATTGAGCTCAAGAAAATGGTAAATGTGGTAGGATGTGAAATCATTTTACAGTATTGTGTACTGCGTACAGTAGAGGAAGAATTAGAAGACTGTGACTGCTTGTTTCACCGTGATAGTGAAGCCTTACATAGAGCAGCATCTATGAGGGTATTGGTTGTGGACAATAATATTCCAGAAATGGACTGGGGTGTCGAAAGTCGCGATCCGAACCCAATGTAACATTTTTGGGATGAGTTAGAAACGGTTTCACTCCAGACCACAGTGTCCAACATCATTCTGTGATTTCGACTCTTGAGGAAGAATCGATTGACATTCCTCCGCAGACATTCAATAAACCTCACTGAATGTGTCCCCAGCAGATTTCAGGCCGCAATAAACACGAAAGAGGGAGAAACGCCTTGTTAATGTCCAATAATAAGCGTCCAGATACTCTTAATTTAAAAGTGTGTATGCTACACTTATCTATTGCTGCAAGGCAGACTCAAGGCACTTCTGAGAAAGTCTTTGCTAGATACTGGTTCGGTGGGATTTAGCGTTGTCGCCAGTGTTTATACCTGTAACCTGTGGACACTATTCAATGAACACGATTTGGGGCAATAGTGGAACTTTGTATATGGGCCGACTTAAAAGGTTGTGCTCAGTTTTCAAGAGCTGATATTGTATTCGAAATACAACAACTTTGGATCAGGAATTAATAGTCTTGGAAATAAGCCTGAGCCAGTAAGGGCTTCGGAATATCAGGAACAACAAGGACAATTACTGTCCTTGCACCCTAGCTTCAGCAAGAGTAATATATTATTTCTGTGTACTAATGACTGGGGCAACTAGATGACGACCTGAACACTTTTCTGTGAAAGAGCATGATATACTCAGCGACACATATACAAGTTATATCGGAAGTGGAGGTCCATTTATGTAACCACATCATTCCCCTGGCTGGTTCAAATGGCTCTGACCATAATAGCACTAAACATCTGAGGTCATCAGTCCCCTCTAACTTAGAAGTACTTAAACCTCACTAAGCTAAGGATATCACACACATTCATGCCCGTGGCAGGATTCGAAACTGCGACCGCAGTGGTCGCGCGTTTCCAGACTGAAGCGCCTAGAACCACTCGGCCACAACGGACGGCATATCACTCCCCTGATCAGGTTACCTTTTAGGGTTCTGTAACTCAGTCGGTAAAAGCAGTATCCTTGAAGGATCAAGCTATTTTCCGTCTCTCTGTCCGGTTGCTAAGACTCCCTTTTCTCAGAAACGGATACACGTATCAAGCTGAAAATCATGTCAAATACTAAGGTATACGTTGCATTGGCGATGTGAAAAAATTAACCCTGTAAGTCAACGCAGACAAAAGGCGCTTCCATTTACGTAACACATTCAGATATTCGCAAAGTCACAAATCAAAACCTGTAGCGTAGTTAACGTTGGCCTAGAATTATGACATTTGACAGGCAAGGTTTCAGAGTACAAGTGGAGGACAAAAATCCGAAATTTATTACTTTGTAATTGGACCAGATGATTTTTTTTTTCTTTCGCAGTTTGTTTTCCGTCTGTCTATCCTCCAGAATGTCCCTTTTTCTCAGAAATGGGTGGAGGCATCAAGGTCAAATTTATGTCAAATACTAAGCTCTATAGTCCCTTGCTGTGGAAAAAAGTGGCCGAGCGGTTCTAGGCGCTTCAGTGTAGAACCGTGCGACCGCTACGTTCGCTGGTTCAAATCCTGCCTCGGGCATGGGTGTGTGTGATGTCCTTAGGTTAGTTAGGTTTACGTAGTTCTAAGTTCTAGGGGACTGATGACCTCAGATGTTAAGTCCCATAGTGCTCAGAGCCATTTTAACCATTTTTCTTTAAGTTTAAGCGTCTAAGTGCATGCAAACAAACAGGTACTTCTGTTTGTGTCACATATATTGATACTCTCAAAATTATTCGTCAAAATCTGTTGATGAACTGCGTGTATACGCTCGCGTGTGATGTTTAGAGATAAAGCACGTCCATGGAAACAGAGTGGTCTCTGTCTCGAATGCTGCTCGGGTCATGGATTTTTCAGTCTTAAGTTTCTTTCCCGTATCCCTTTCCTTTTCCCAGTTGGACAGATGGGAATAGTCAAAGCCACGCAAGTTGTCGAAGTGGCGTCCAGTAAAAGATCTGCAAAAGCCATTTGGCCACACCAAATTACTATTATTATTATAATAATTATTATTATTATTATTAACACACCTAATTTAGTATGTACGGTGCTCTGAGGGCGCGAGTAATACTCGTACTTGGACGTTATTTTTATTGTTTTATTTATTCAGCTATAAAGAAACAGGTTAGTTAGATGGACTTTGGAGTTTATGGGCCTTGTGCGAGCAGCTGCCATCGATTCGGTGTTGGTACCCAGCTGCTTCCGTTGCCTTCCGTGAGCAAGCGTCGCCAGCTACCGAGCCGCTGCGCGCCAACGTAACAACCCGCTGTAGGGCAGCACGTCCAGTACATGCCCACCGCGCTAACAATGGACAACATCAGTTTCTCGCATCAGCATGTGACACAGCGCCGCTGTGGAATGTTAACAATGCGATGTCTCTCCGCGAGATCGATGCCTGAGCATGGGGCGTAACACGGACAGGAGGTCGACGGCGGCTGCAGCACCGGACGAGGGTGCGCTCCTGTAACTGCTCAGCTTGTTCAAACAATAAAGAGTGTACATACGCTCCGTCTGTTCTTGCTGTAGCCACCCAACTCCTCCCACGGCCGCTCGTATCCCTCGCTAGCCGATAGAGGCTTCCAATTCCCGTGTGAAAAATCCGAAAGTCATTCTGACAAATAGAAGGAAGGCTTCCACCTCTCCATAGTACTCACTGCACTCCCGCCACCTTTTCTTCCTTTTTTTTCCCTTTGGGTGGGTAGGGGCGTGGCGGAGGGCACTATCGGAAAGCACGTGACGCTAAATCCCGATGAAAGATTTCTCGCCAGGATTACTTGTAAGGGGTGTCCCACGAGTATATGCCTAACATATGATGAGAAGCAGATTCTACATCTATATCTACATGACTACTCTGCAATTCACATTTAACTGCTTGGCAGAGGGTTCATCGAACCACAATCATACTATCTCTCTACCATTCCACTCCCGAACAGCAAGCGGGAAAAACAAACACCTAAACATTTATGTTCGAGCTCTGATTTCTCTTATTTTATTTTGATGATCATTCCTGCCTATGTAGGTTGGGCTCAACATTATATTTTCTCTTTCGGAAGAGAAAGTTGGTGACTGAAATTTCGTAAATAGATCTCGCCGCGACGAAAAACGTCTTTGCTTTAATGACTTCCATCCCAATTCGCGTATAATATCTGCCATATCTCTCCCCTATTACGTGATAATACAAAACGAGCTGCCCGTTTTTGCACCCTTTCGATGTCCTCCGTCAATCCCACCTGGTAAGGATCCCACACCGCGCAGCAATATTCTAACAGAGGACGAACGAGTGTAGTGTAAGCTGTCTCTTTCGCCCCACAATATTATGTATGTGGTCTTTCCAACTGGAGTTGTTCTAATTTTAACACCCAGGTACTTAGTTGAATTGACTGCCTTGGGAATTGTACTATTTATCGAGTAATCGAATTCCAACGGACTTCTTTTGGAACTCATGTGGATCACCTCACACTTTTCGTTATTTAGCGTCAACTGCCACCTGCCACACCATACAGCAATCCTTTCTAAATCGCTTTGCAACTGATACTGGTCTTCGGATGACCTTACTAGACGGCAAATTACAGCATCATCTGCGAACAACCTAAGAGAACTGCTCAGATTGTCACCCAGGTCATTTATATAGATCAGGAACAGCAGAGGTCCCAGAACGCTTCCCCGGGGAACACCTGATATCACTTCAGCTTTACTCAATGATTTGCCGTCTATTACTACGAACTGCGACCTTCCTGACAGGAAATCACGAATCCAGTTGCACAACTGAGACGATACCCCATTGGCCTGCAGCTTGATTAGAAGTCGCTTGTGAGGATCGGTGTCAAAAGCTTTACGGAAATCTAGAAATACGGAATCAACTTGAGATCCCCTGTCGATAGCGACCAATACTTCGTGCGAATTAAGAGCTAGCTGCGTTGCACAAGAACGATGTTTTCTGAAACCATGCTGATTACGTATCAATAGATCGTTCCCTTCAAGGTGATTCATAATGTTTGAATACAGTATATACTCCAAAACTCTACTGCAAACCGACGTCAATGATATAGGTCTGTAGTTCGATGGATTACTCCTACTACACTTCTTAAACACTGGTGCGACTTGCGCAATTTTCCAATCTGTAGGTACAGATCTATCGGTGAGTGAGCGGTTGTATATGATTGCTAAGTAGGGAGCTATTGTATCAGCGTAATCTGAAAGGAACCTAATCGGTATACAATCTGGACCTGAAGAGTTGCCCGCATCAAGCGATTCGAGTTGCTTCGCAACCCCTAAGGTATCTACTTCTAAGAAACTCATTCTAGCAGCTGTTCGTGTTTCAAATTCTGGAATATTCCATTCGTCTTCCCTGGTGAAGGAATTTCGGAAAACTGCGTTCAATAACTCCGCTTTAGCGGCACAGTGGTCGGTAACAGTACCATGGGCACTGCGCAGCGAAGGTATTGATTGCTTCTTGCCGCTTGTGTACTTTACATACGAACAGAATTTCTTCGGATTTTCTACCAAATTTCGAGACAATGTTTCGATGTGGAACCTATCAAAGGCATCTCGCATTGAAGTCCGTGCCAAATTTCGCGCGTGTGTAAATTTTAGCCAATCTTCGGGATTTCGCGTTCTTCTGAACTTCGCATGCTTTTTCCGTTGCCCCTGCAACAGCGTTCGGACCTGTTTTGTGTACCAAGGGGGATCAGTTCCATCTCTTACCAATTTATGAGGTATGAATCTCACAATTGCTGTTGCTACTATATCTTTGAATTTGATCCACATCTCGTCTACATTTGCATAGTCAGTTCGGAAGGAATGGAGATTGTATCTTAGGAAGGTTTCTAGTGACACTTTATCCGCTTTTTTAAATAAAATTATTTTGCTTTTGCTTCTGGTGGATTTGGAAGAAACGGTATTGAGCCTAGCTACAACGACCTTGTGATCACTAATCCCTGTATCAGTCATGATGCTCTCTATCAGCTCAGGATTGTTTGTGGCTAAGAGGTCAAGTGTGTTTCAGCAACCATTTACAATTCGCGTGGGTTCGTGGACTAACTGCTCGAAATAATTTTCGGAGAAAACATTTAGGACAATCTCGGAAGATATTTTCTGCCTACCACCGGTTTTGAACAAGTATTTCTGCCAGTATATCGAGGGAAGGTTGAAGTCCGCACTATAAGCGCATGAGTGGGGTATTTATTTGTTACGAGACTCAAATTCCCTCTGAACTGTTCAGAAACTATATCATTGGATTCTGGGGGTCGGTAGAAGGAGCCAATTATTAACCTAGTTCGGCTGTTAAGTATAACCTCCACCCATACAAATTCGCACGGAGTATCTACTTCGACTTCACTACACGGTAAACCATTACTGACAGACACAAACACTCCATCACCAATCCTGCCTAATCAATATTTCCTGAACACCGTCTGAGACTTCGTAAAAATTTCTGGAGAACTTATTTCAGGCTTTAGCCAGCTTTCTGTACCTATAACGATTTCAGCTTCTGTGCTTTCTATTAGCGCTTGAAGCTCAGGGACTTTCCCAGCACAACTACAACAATTTACAACTACAATTCCGACTGTTCTTTGATCCAAGCACGTCCTGTATTTGCCATGCACCCTTTGAGATTGCAGCTCACCCCGTACTTTTCTGAGGCCTTCTAACCTAAAAAACCGTCCAGTCCACGCCACACAGCCTCCGCTACCCGTGTAGCCGCCAGCTTGATAATAAATTGAACTGGGAAAAGCACACCACATAACTGCTGAAGCATCTTAACAAATCTCTATTTGCAATGCGAATTGTGTAAGACATAGGGTTTATAAAAATGAAAAAGCTGGTATACTATGGGTACTTTAATTCCGTAATGTCATATGGGATTATTTTTGGGGTAATTCATCAAGCCAAGCTAAAGTTTTCCGGGCACAAAAACGTGCAGTAAGAGTTATATGTGGTGAGAACTCAAGAACATCCTGCAGAAGCCTGTTTAGGGAACTAGGGATACTAAATACTGCTTCCCAATATATTTATTCATTAATAAAATTTGTCAATAAAAACATATCACTTTTTCAAACCAGCAACTCAGTTCATGGAATCAATACTAGAAATAAGAAAAATCTTCACAAGATTTAAAGTCACTTCGTCTTGTACAAAAAAATGTGTGCATTATTCAGGAACACACATTTTCAATAACTTGCCAGCAGCCATTAAAAGCTTAACAGCCAATGAAATTCAGTTTAAGAGAAACCTAAATGATTTATTGGTGACCAACTCCTTCTACTCCATTGATGAATTCCTCAGTAGAACCATCTGATATGTGTGTGTATATATATAAGTACAATATAATTTCTGCACAATTTCAGTGCAGTAATGTGTTCATTGTAAATAAGTGTGTGTGTGTGTGTGTGTGTGTGTGTGTGTGTGTGTGTGTGTAAGTACAATCCAACTTCTTCACCATTTCAGTACAGTAATATGTTCATCGTAAATAAGTATTATAGTAGTTGTATTACACGTTTATTACCTTACAAATAAATAAAAAACTTTTCTTACTTTATATTCAGTGCATTAGTATTTGTAAAATGATTCATTCATATCGTGTTCATTAAAAAATAACGATCATTCCGCTTGGGACCTGTTGAATGGTACATTAGCTTATTTGTTTGAGTTGTAAATATTTGTGATGTATTGTTGTTTTTCTGACATGTTCCACGTCCTGGAGGACCTCCTCACTACGGATAAATTGGAATGAAAGTAAATCTAATCTAATTATTCCAACGTCGGATTAGTTTGTGCTATGCCTGGTGTCTTCGTAGAATATGCCAGAATTTTCGACGATGTTTCGCCCTCACTGAATGTGGTGGTCTCCATTTTGCACAAATTATGTATGTAAAACATTGTTGAGTAAGCAGTACATTATCTTTGGTAAACTTGAGCCTCGTGTGCATTCTTGTTCTTGTTCCTCCTGAGATTATTCCTTGTTTTTCATGACATTCCAAATCTTTCAGTGGCTCAGGCTTACGTATAAGACAATAAGTTCCTGTTCGAATGTTGTTATAGTTCGACTCCTCCAGGTGCTCCTCCGTTTTGTGCGCAATCTTTTGAAAGACCCTATGCAGCACAGAAGGGGATAGGGACATCGCTTCATATCTTTGAAAAGGAGAAGAAATCAGCAATGAGTGCTGTATGTCGGTTTAATGGATGATTGTTGACTGTCAAAGACGGTGCACAAACATAAGCAATGTGCTCAGGAACAGTCTGAAAAGGCAGTAAGGTTGTTGCAGAGTAGTTTGTGCTGGTAAATAATTCTTAAGAAAAGAATTCGATACGTTGCTCCATTTCCGAGTTAATTAGGACTGAATTGGCCAATCAGACCGTTGTGTTAACAAATTCAGGCTGTCCGCCAGAGACAATGTCCCCAAACGTTTTCGTAGTTTGGTTTCCTAAAACGAAAAAACGAGGGCTAGAAAAGAATTTTAGATGGAGCTATAGTAAGGATGCAACGCGAGCCGAAGGCTGAGTAGCCTCGTGCTCTATCGTCTGCGCTATGAGAGCAACTGACAGTATTTGTATCTTGCGGGTCTCTTGAAATTTTTTTTATTTTTTTGTCATCAGTCTACTGACTGGTTTGATGCGGCCCGCCACGAATTCATTTCCTGTGCTAACCTCTTCATCTCAGAGTAGCATTTGCAACCTACGTCCTCAATTATTTGCTTGACGTATTCCAATCTCTGTCTTCCTCTACAGTTTTAGCCCTCTACAGTTCCCTCTAGTACCATGGAAGTCATTCCCTCATGTCTTAGCACATGTCCTATCATCCTGTCCCTTCTCCTTATCAGTGTTTTCCACATATTCCTTTTCTCTCCGATTCTGCGTAGAACCTCCTCATTCCTTACCTTATCAGTCCACCTAATTTTCAACATTCGTCTATAGCACCACATCTCAAATGCTTCGGTTCTCTTCTGCTCCGGTTTTCCCAACAGTCCATGTTTCACTACCATACAATGCTGTATTCCAGACGTACATCCTCAGAAATTTCTTCCTCAAATTAAGGCCGGTATTTGATATTAGTAGACTTCTCTTGGCCAGAAATTCCTTTTTTGCCATAGCGAGTCTGCTTTTAATGTCCTCCTTGCACCGTCCGTCATTGGTTATTTTACTGCCTAGGTAGCAGAATTCCTTAACTTCATTGACTTCGCGACCATCAATCCTGATGTTAAGTTTCTCGCTGTTCTCATTTCTACTACTTCTCATTACCTTCGTCTTTCTCCGATTTACTCTCAAACCATACTGTATACTCATTAGACTGTTCATTCCGTTCAGCAGATCTTTTAATTCTTCTTCACTTTCACCCCGGATAGCAACGTCATCAGCGAATCGTATCATTGATATCCTTTAACATTGTATTTTATTTCCACTCCTGAACCTTTCTTTTATTTCCATCATTGCTTCCTCGATGTACAGATTGAAGAGTAGGGGCGAAAGGCTACAGCCTTGTCTTACACCCTTCTTAATACGAGCACTTCGTTCTTGATCGTCCACTCTTATTATTCCCTCTTGGTTGTTGTACATGTTGCATATGACCCGTTTCTCCCTATAGATTACCCCTACTTTTTTCAGAATCTCGAACAGCTTGCACCATTTTATATTGTCGAACGCTTTTTCCAGGTCGACAAATCCTATGAAAGTGTCTTGATTAATCTTTAGCCTTGCCTCCATTATTAGCCGTAACGTCAGAATTGCCTCTCTCGTCCCTTTACTTTTCCTGAAGCCAAACTGATCGTCACCTAGCGCATTCTAAATTTTCTTTTCCATTATTCTGTATATTATTCTTGTAAGCAGCTTCGATGCATGAGCTGTTAAGCTGATTGTGCGATAATTCTCGCACTTGTCAGCTCTTGCCGTCTTCGGAATTGTGTAGATGATGCTTTTCCGAAAGTCAGATGGTATATCGCCAGACTCATATATTCTACACACCAACGTGAATAGTCGTTTTGTTGCCACTTCCCCCAATGATTTTAGAAATTCTGATGGAATGTTTTCCATCCCTTCTACCTTATTTGACCGTAATTCCTCCAAAGCTCTTTTAAATTCCGCTTCTAATATTGCCTCCCATAGCTCTTCTACATCGACTCCTGTTTCTTCTTCTATCACATCAGACAAATCATCACCCTCATAGAGGCTTTCAATGTATTCTTTCCACCTATCTGCTCTCTCCTCTGCATTTAACAGTGGAATTCCCGTTGCACTCTTAATGTTACCACCGTTGCTTTTAATGTCACCAAAGGTTGTTTTGACTTTCCTGTATGCTGAGTCTGTCCTCCCGACAACCATATCTTTTTCGATGACTTCACTTTTTTCCAGCAGCCATGTCGTCTTAGCTTCCCTGCACTTCCTATTTATTTCATTCCTCAGCGACTTGTATTTCTGTATTCCTGATTTTCCGGGAACATGTTTGTATTTCCTCCTTTCATCAATCGACTGAAGTATTTCTTCTGTTACCCATGGTTTCTCCGCAGCTACCTTCTTTGTACCTATGTTTTCCTTCCCAACTTCTGTGATGGCCCCTATTAGAGATGTCCATTCCTCTTCAACAGTACTGTCTACTGCGCTATTCCTTATTGCTGTATCTATAGCGTTAGAGAACTTTAAACGTATCTCGTCATTCCATAGTACTTCCGTATCCCACTTCTTTGCGTATTGATTCTCCCTGACTAATGTCTTGAACCTCAGCCTATTCTTCATCACTACTATATTGTCATCTGAGTCTATATCTGCTCCTGGGTACGCCTTACAAACCAGTATCTGATTTCGGAATCTCTGTCTGACCATGATGTAATCTAATTGAAATCTTTCCGTATCTCCCGGCCTTTTCCAAGTATACCTCCTCCTCTTGTGATTCTTGAACTGGGTATTCGCTATCACTAGCTGAAACTTGTAACAGAACTCAATTATTCTTTCTCTTCTTTGATTCCTTGTCCCAAGCCCATATTCTCCTGTAACCTTTTCTTCCTCCTTCCCCAACAACTGCATTCCAGTCACTCATGAGTATTAGATTTTCGTCTCCCTTTACATACTGCATTACCCTTTCAATATCCCCATACACTTTCTCTATCTGTTCATCTTCAGCTTGCGACGTCGGCATGTATACCTGAACTTCGCTTTCGGTGTTGGTCTGCTGTCGATTCTGATGAGAACAACCCGGTCACTGAACTGTTCACAGTAACACACCCTCTGCCCTGTCTTCCTATTCATAACGAATCCTACTCCTGTTATACCATTTTCTGCCGCTGTTGATATTACCTGATACTCATCTGACCAGATATCCTTGTCTTCCGTCCACTTCACTTCACTGACCCCTACTATATCTAGATTGACCCCTTGCATTTCCCTTTTCAGATTTTCTAGTTTCCCTTCCACGTTCAAGCTTCTGACTTTCCACGCCCCGACTCGTTGAACGTTATCCTTTCGTTGATTATTCAACGTTTTTCTCATGGTAACCTCCCCCTTGGCAGTCCCCTCCCGGAAGTCCAAATGGGGGACTATTCCGAAATCTTTTGCCAATGGAGAGATCATCATGAAACTTCTTCAATTACAGGCCACATGTCCTGTGGATACACGTTATGTGTCTTTAATGCAGTGGTTTCCATTGCCTTCTGCATCCTCATGTCGTTGATCATTGCTGATTCTTCCGCCTTTAGGGTCAATTTACCACCCCTAGGACAAGAGAGTGCCCTGAACCTCTATCCGCTCCTCCGCCCTCTTTGACAAGGCCGTTGGCAGAATGAGGCTGACTTCTTACGCCGGATGTCTTCGGCCGCCAATGCTAATTATTTATCAAAATTTAGGCAGTGGCGGGGATCGAACCCGGGACCGAAGACGTTTTGATTATGAATCAAAGACGCTACCCCTAGACCACGGGTACAGTGAATATCGGTGCTGAATGACCTGACGCGCTAACTTCAACACTAGTTAAAACGGAAACTGCGCAACGTAACAAATTTTTTGGTCAACTACGTCTCAGCCGAACCTGCCTTGTAATACCCTTAAAGGTTTTTCAGACTGTTTCAGCCACCCTGTGTAGCAATAGACATTTGAATATATGATCAAGAAGAGATTCTTATTGTACCTTGAATAAAGAATGCCTAAAAACCCTTCCTAGTATGAGTTTCAGAACCCGCCACTACTGTATGCGCAGCTGTACTTAATGCGCAAGGAGCTGCTAAAATAGGTGTTTTTTCGTATTATGAAGTAGTCTTACTGTTTAGCGTTACCAACAGTATTTTGATGAATGTAATAGTCCTACGACTGAATAAACCCTACTGCGAAAAAATGACAAATTGGAGGATTTGAACTCCCACTTATATATCCTCAGTTTCACAAAAATGTTTCCGAACTCTCGTTCGTAACATATTAGCGGGTGAATATTCTCAAAGAATGCTGTTCTTCATTAAAAAATTTATTATAGGTCGCTACCACAGATTTCACGCCTATTCTACTTTTAGCTGATTTTCTGTTGGTGACCTATTCTCTCAACATCCAATCGACAACTACAAATCACGCCTGTGAAACTGGGTGCCCGGCACTATCGACCGTCTTTCGCACGGAGAACTGTGTACGCGTTAACTTTAACACTGTATTAATTCTCGCAGCAATGGAACAGGGAGACATATTTCTTGCGTCTTAAAGATTCAGCATGGTTTCTGGAACTTACATAGGGTAAGAACGTTACTAGGTTCTCACATAATTACCGTATGATTACAAAACTGTAGAACAATCACGGGAAGAAATCACGTGCATCAAAAAAATGTAGGAGTACATATACGAAGTGATTTAGCGTGGAACGACACCGTAAAACTAATTTCAGTTGAGACAGACGGCAGACTGACATTCGTAAGAATAACTGTAGTCTACAGTCAAAGAAGGTAGCTTATAAACAACCTTTCATCCCACGGAGCATTCACGTCTGGTACAGGAAGATGATGAAAGTAACACTGTTACAATAAGTATTCTCCGCCACGGTCCGTTAAGTAGCTTGTGGGGCATATACGTATATGTAGATGTAGAGTTGGATGCAAAATATCTTAAAGCTTTTTAAGTCTATAGGTCTCGTGAAATGCCTTAGTGACAAGGCTTTGTGTTGTTGATATGTATTGCCGATTATTATTTAAATTCCTTTAAAAGACGCACTTTGATATTGATATTTCTTACACAATCGTTAACTTGTCGGTGTAACATAATTATGATCCATCCCATTCTTTTACAGCTGATTAACCCCATTGCCTAGAGGAAGTTTATTGTGAAATACGTCTTTTCCTCATCTTAATTTCCTTCTATAACCAGCACCTTTCGTTCTGTGCATGTTAACTGTCTTGCATAAAACGTATGTTACAAGCCCAACAGTGTGCTGGGGCCGGCCGGCTACGGTCGCAGGTTCGAATCCTGCCTCAGGCATGGATGTGTGTGATGTCCTTAGGTTAGTTAGGTTTAATTAGTTCTAAGTTCTAGGCGACTGATGACCTCAGAAGTTGAGTCGCATAGTGCTCAGAGCCATTTGAGCCAGTGTGCTGGGACAGTTTTAATCCCGCTCTTGCAGGAAGGCACAAGGGGGGAAGGGGGATGGGGGGTTGCTTTCGTTACCTTTTGGCGCTACTAAAAATGATCAGAAAGACAGCGTGCACATTCCTGAGTTCCCTACTTGCCTCGTGGGGGTACGAGAGTTGACAAGTGTGGTTTCCCGCTGGTTTTGTAGACGAGATGTCTCGTTGGCTCTTCTAGATTCACTGTGCAAATTTGTAGTATGTTAGAGAACATTTTTCCGTTCTCCACGACGCCAAAAGCGCCTTCCTACGTCACTTTCTCACAGACTGCGATTGGGCCAGTGCTTTCCACCTTTGAACGTGGCACTGGATTGGTCACATAGGACCCTCCAAAAAATGCGGACGCAGAATTGTACTTTTTAAAGTCAGACGGGGCAGCTGGCGGAAAGACAATGGAGATTGAGTGGTCTGCACGCAGACAAACAGTAAGCAGCCAGCAGAGAGGCGAAGAAGACGCCAGATAAATTGGAAGTGCGAAACTGCTGCATCTGCTAGCTGAGAGCGTAAATCGAAATGTAATTGCAAGTTGGTTTAGGTAGGAGGATAGGACGCGACGGAACCTTATAGCATCAGCACTCAAAGGAACAGGGAATATTCATAAGCGTCCAAATTAATTTTCGTGATGAGAAGATAGTTACAGCGAATATGTCATGGTGCTACGAGTACAGTATGCGAATGTAGCCTGGCCGCACATATGGTAAAGTACCGGCCTACGGTAACACATTCTGATATCGCCCGCATCTCGTGGTCGTGCGGTAGCGTTCTCGCTTCCCACGCCCGGGTTCCCGGGTTCGATTCCCGGCGGGGTCAGGGATTTTCTCTGCCTCGTGACGGCTGGGTGTTGTGTGATGTCCTTAGGTTAGTTAGGTTTAGGTAGTTCTAAGTTCTAGGGGACTGATGACCATAGATGTTAAGTCCCATAGTGCTCAGAGCCATGCACTTACATTCTGTTATCATACTCAACGCTTCATGTAGTGACACCTTAATCTTCCAACTCCTTTTGAAATCTGTTTTCTACTGGTAGAACTTTCCGTTAAAGCACCCGCAAGTGCAACAAAGTTACATTCCACTGTGGAACAGCGCATCACTTGTACTTGCATGGCTAATAATCCATCCAATGTTAAACCCCAGTTCCCTCAGTCCCTAAATGTGTTACTATGATGATGATACTGTAAGTTAGACTCTTTCCTGAAGACAAATTAGTACGGGATGGTAGCATTTAACCAGCCACTATGATGTTCATTGATTTAATGTTACATATTCCGTTATTGTCAATAAAGTATTGGTTCAAGAATCCACCCTGTTCCGCTTAACTTTTCTTGAGCTCCGTCCTAATCTCATCTTTGCATTAGGAACTAAATCACGGAAGGGAAATAAAGGGTTTAGGAAGCAAGATTGTCGCCTCTACAAGGTCATAACTAGTCGATAGTTTACCCCGCATAGATTAATTGGGAATTCATTTTTTATTTTGAGGACTTCAGATTAGTCAGAAATTACTTAGACCTCAGTATGGCCATGGTAGTTATGGTAAATGCCAAACGAACTATACGGAAAAGTGGGTACGATGAGAACCAGTTTTGATGTGCTGTTCTAGGAAAGAAACAGTAACAGCTACTACTTTCATTTTACTTTTGATGTTGCGCATCGTAATCCTCACCTTCTTCACCAACCAAGGCCTGAACAAACGAACTAGCAACTTCCATACTCTTCAGTCTCAGATGGATTACACCTGTAAGTCTTTCCAGTGGAAAGACATGTAGCGCGAAGAAGAATGTTAGGTAACGGATCAAAGGGCATCACACTGCTAACCGGCGATCTTTGAAACTGCACCACATCAAATTTGTGAGTAGAGAATCGCGAGCTGCTACTCTCCACCGGGCGAAATTACAGTGTTGCTTGTAAGCTAATACAGGCTTGTCATTCCTGCAGTATACAATTTTTAGAATGGTAGTTGTATGTTACGAAGCTACCTGACACCAACAAAACCTTGTGGTGAAAATCTAATATTCATTTGTCTTTTACTTTATCTACTATTCAAGATGTTTATCAATGTCAGAATGTCATTGCAATTTTTTTACCAAAAACAAAAGTGATTCTCCGTTTGTTACTCTCCCTGTTTTGCTTTAGAATTTGCACTCCAAATAAATTTACTGAACAGAGAGCACCATGCAAGTTAGGTGGCAATCTTCAGTGAGAGACGTGACTAGAAAAGCAGTTTCCTCTCAGCTCAGAATCCCTAGACGTTCCTCAAAGAATTCGAGAAAAGTGTTCCTGAACATCTAAAAAACCTTATTTGTTTTGCAATAACAGCTGTAGAAACTGCATTATATTGGTTTTCACGGCACTGGGAAACCTACCGGGCCGGCCGAAGTGGCCGAGCGGTTATAGGCGCTACAGTCTGGAACCGCGCGACCGCTACGGTCGCAGGTTCGAATCCTGCCTCGGGCATGGATGTGTGTGATGTCCTTAGGTTAGTTAGGTTTAAGTAGTTCTAAGTTCTAGGGGACTTATGACCTCAGCAGTTGAGTCCCATAGTGCTCAGAGCCATTTTTGAAACCTACCGGAATGTGAATACTGATGCAACACCAGAGCTGAAGCCCATGTGAAGCAGTATACTATTTCACATCTTAGACATATACTCACATACATACTGGTAACTGAATAACTGGAGATGTGAAACAAGATGTTACAAAAAGTGAAGTCAACCACAAGGCCATGGCGGAAATTTTCACGACTATAATGAAATGATAAAACGTTTTGAAATCTGAACAGCCATATGCTTTTGCAATGAAGGTTGGCGCTTTTTGCTTCTTTGTGACACTATTTCCTATGTGTTACATTGTAATTATCTGCGTTTCTTATTATGAAAAGAGAATTGAAGCCCATCTAACCTCTGTTCCAGGTAAAAATGAGATCATTTCCGGAAACTCTACAGCACTATATGTTGTTCAGGCCTTGTAAAAAATTACTGTGTACGATTTTTTAATGTGTCAGAGAAACTGTGTAGTCCCTCTCAATCAGAGACGAAACAACAGTGTCTATTTGAACTACTGGCTTACAGTTTAATCTGCTTTATTAATTTAAAGTTTTAATAAATATTTTAATTACGGTCTTCTAGCTTCAATATATAATCATCTGTGCTTGCTGTTTAATCGCTTGTGATGCTTAACCAAAGGATTTTATTAACTTAAACCATACTAATATAGTGAAAGAATCATTTCTGATAATAAAAAATAAATCATGTGAACTGCAGGTAAAGACATTACCATCAAAATATGGTGACTGTTGTTCCTACTTTTATGCATCAGGTAGCACTAGGTACGTTCTTCTAAAAGGAACCTAATTTACAGAAAGCGTATGTGGCTTTTCACAAGTTTTCCTTTGCAGAGCTCCATAAACAACATGTACATGACAAGACGCTCTCGTGCCTCGTTGATGTAGTGTCAGTCAAACAGTTTTATTTCAGACTAATGTGAACCTTTAAAAAAAACAAACAGTTATCTAGTGTAACAAACAGAAACACTTTCTGCTTCAACATTGTCACACATGCTAACGACACTGCGAGTTATGTAAACATTGCAGCGCGAGGGCTTAGCTGCACATGTGGATTATTCCACTCGTAAATAAAAGGTATGTACAAAAATTGTTTTGTTAAAACAGAAAAGATGGATTTGTCTCCCACCCATTTATACAGACAGTGTAGCAGTACCGTTCTAGTGATATTATTTTGTTTGCCTTGCTCTTTATTTAGTTAAATAACGAAAAATTAAAATATACTAACTCAACAAACCTTGCGTTTGAAGCAGAAAAGGTGGCTGCCGCTTTCGTCATGGTTTTACATTTACATCCGTTAATAGCGTGCTACTATCATTTACTGTAGCATTCAGTATCGCTTTTAAAACTTACATTTATTTCGTGGATTCTACAAGTGGTAAATTACCTGTCGTCATTGTAGCTCGTCATTACTGAACATATCAGTTTTATTCCAATATTAAAAAGAGACGCTTTTTTACCAATTACCCGTTATTTGGCAGTATGGGGATACCTCAGGTGTGGTGAAGTTATATGAAAAATATTAGTAACGGGTGAAAAATTTATTTAGAATATTTTTCATGGCAGAGAAATATGCACACAGAAATGAAATGAACAACAATACAGTGAAGTTACTGTTATGCTAACCTGTGTCTTAACTACAAGTCTATCATTACCAAAAATTTGTAATGGGTTACATTGCTGGTGATTTAAATTGCAGCAAACACAGTGAGCTTGGGATAGATCAAACACGAAACTGAGACTGAGGGATTAAGATAAGCCATGCTGAATATCATTGAAAATGCCATCACTTTCACGCGTTTAGCCCACTCAGTAGTACAGAACCATACAGCCACATCACATGCCTTCAGTGAGAAAATGGGCTTCGTGTGGAAAATGATCATCCACACAGGTAGTGCAATGACGTCTGCCGCAAAACAGTTTTGCCTTACCTTGGATCGGCTGCAGCGAGAGGCGTGGCAAGTGTCGTGTACCCAACGACGACATGAGAGACAGAGTTTACGCCACATTGTCTTTTCGCAGTAGTTGTAGCTCTCTGCAAAACATTACAAAGAACATATCTGTGATTTGTGGAGGCTCCAAGGAGAACATATATCGCCGGAGAGCACTTGTTGTCAGATGGTCCCAGCACTTGGCATGATGGTGTGCAGTGTCCGCAGGCTGTATAACACGATCACCTCTAAAAATCAAATAAAAACAGTATCGATCGCATTTTCAGATTTTTTTGTTTGTTAGCAACCTGTTTCGGCCCTTTCCTTAGGCCATCTGTAGGCTTTTTGGCACCATTATGGTTGCTGGTGGCGGCGGTGACGACCGTACTTCTACGGATTTCGCTCGGTCTGCCACCACCAGCAGCCATAATGGCGGGGATAAACCTGAAAATGGTCTGAGGAATGGGCGGAAACCGGTTACTAACAAATAAAAAATCTGGAAACGAAATCGAAGACTCTTTATTTGATCATTGGCATTTTATAGGTGTAGCTGTGCTCCAATTACAGAATGCTTTTTAAACTTTTACTACCATCTTTGATGTGCATAGCCCATGGCTGGCCACGACGTGAGAAACTCCACGCGTGCCGATGTGCAGGTCAGACCGTGGCTATTCCTGTTCCCTCTGTGCTCGCTTGTTCTCGGAAATGACCGGTACAGCGCGAAATTCCATTTGTTGTTGCGGTGAGGCATCATTCGGTCGGTAGAACTCCATTCAGTTCAGGATAATCGTGGGGTCGGCACTGTTTATCCATCGGTATCTGTTCCTGGTATGAAGGATGTTCACAGGTCCATTGGAAGTTGGCAGAAACAGAGGGAATCTAGTTATCTTTTATCGCAAGCGTTTAAAAGTGAATGGAAATAAAAATAAGAGGAGTGAGAATTCTCATTAGCTGTTATGCATTCGCAATTTTGTTACGAAACGACATTACGATACCATGCAGAAAGAATTAAAGATTTAGTTGATAATGAAAAATCAAAAAATCACAACAATCAATTGGCGAGACTCGTTGTTCTGTTCATCAAGAAGCACTCTGTGCTAAATTTGCAGCAATGGAACACGCGGAGAAATTGGTGGTACGAATAGTAAAATTTTTGATGGCGTGCGCATTAGCACACTGACAGCTGCAACAGTTTTCGAAGGATTTAAACAAGGTACATGCTACTTTAAATGTTAATGCAGAATGGTTAATTCAAGGGCGTGCCTGTAAAGATTTTTCCATATAAAATCCGCCATTGTTGGAATTTTTTTTTTTTTTGGGGGGGGGGGGGGTGGTCATTTGTCTTCTGACCGGTGTGATGCAGCCCGCCATGAATTCCGATCCCGTGCCAACCTTTTCATCTCAAAGCAGCAATCGCACCTAACGTTTTGAAAGATTTGCTGGACGTATTCCAACCCCTGTCTTCCTCTACAACTTTTACTCTCTACAGCCTCCTCTAGTACCATGGACGTTATCCCTGATTCCTTAACACATGTCCTATCATTCTCTCTTTTCCTCTTATCACTTATTTCCATATGTTTCTTCCCTCGCTCATTCTGTGGAGAGCCTCCTCCTTTCGTACCACGTTGATCTTATGGAAGAAAACTGGAGTACAGGGACGAAAATTGAAACATCTCAGAAGGACTCAAGACCTCGCATTTTAAGTGGACTTAGATATTGTGACGCGAGTAACATCTTATTTCTGATCAGATGGAGATGAGATCAAAAGGAAAATTGCGCATTACTCTGTAAGCATCCACTTGTATTTTCTTGGGGAGACTCTGCCTCAAAATAGTATACTAATGCCACTTCATCGAGACAATTTTTCCTTGAGTCGTCTTCTGATTTGTTTGATGCGGTCCTCCACGAATAACTCTTCTATGGCAATATTTTCATCTCATAGTAGCACTTGCAGTCTACGTCCTCATCTTTGGCGGGATGTACCACAATCTCTGTCCTCCCCTACAATCTTTACCCTCTACGTTTCCCTCTAGAACCCTGGAAATTATCCCCTGATGTCTTTCACTTGTCCTATCATTCTGTTCCAACTTTTCGTCTGTGGTTTCCACACATTCCTTCATCGCCGATTCTACTGAGAACCTCTTCATTCCTTACCTTATCAGTGAAACTAATTTTCAACACTATTTTGTTGCACTACATCTAAAATGCTTCGATTCTTTTCTGTTCCGACTTTCCCATAGTCAGAGTTTAAGTAATCAATATCGCTAGATCACAGGTTAACTGAGTGCAAGGTAATCCATACGAAATGTGAAATGATAGACTGAAATCGGTGTAACCGACAGACTGTAGAACAGAAGCAAGCAAACGTGCATGCGATGCGTTTAACAGGTACCGGAGTCAGTATGTGGGACAGAGTTCTATGCCTGTTACACTTGAGCGGTCAATACAGGGATCAATAACTACCATACAATATTGTCCTCTAAACATATTTTTTCAGAAATTTCTTCCTCAAATTCAGGTCTATGTTTGCTATCCCGCGATCCCCTATTCTGATGTTAAATTATATTCTGTTCTCATTTCTGCTGCTTTTCATTACATTCGACTTTCATCAGTTTCCTCTGAATCCGTATTCTGTACTTATTTAGTTATTTATTTATTTATTTACACGTCCTGTTCCGTATGAACAAATTGAGGAGTAAATCTCCCAGGTCATGGAACGTGTTAGTACATGGATCTACAAAACAAAAGTAATAACAGAAAAATAAAATGTATATGAACACGAGTCCATAAGTTTAAGTATATGCAATCAACAAAACAACAAGAATCAGCTTAATATTTCAAAGAACTCGTCGACAGAATAGGAGGAGTGACCCATGAGGAAACTCTTCTGTTTGGATTTGAAAGCGCGTGGATTACTGCTAAGATTTTTGAATTCAAGAGGTAGCTTATTGAAAATGAATGCAGCAGCATACTGCACCCCTTTCTGCACAAGAGTTAAGAAAGTCCGATCCAAATGCAGGTTTTATTTCTGCTGAGTATTAACTGAGTGAAAACTGTTCGTTAGACTATTCATTTGCATTCAACAGATCATGTAATTCTTCATCACTTTCTCTAAGGATAGCAATGTCATCAACGAATCTTGTCATTGGTAGTCTCTCACCTAAAATTTAATTCAGCTCTTCAATATTTATTTCTTACGTCATTGCTTCTTCCATGTATAGATTGAACAGCAAGGGCGAGAGACTACGTCCCCGCCTTGCATTCTTTTTAACCGAGCACTTCATTATTGGTCTTCTAGCCTCATTGTTCCCTCATCGTTCTTGTACACGGTGTGCATCACCCATCTTTCCCTATAGTGTATCCCTATTTTTCTCAGAATTCCGAAAATATTGCACCATTTGACACTGTCCAACGCTTTTAATAGGTTGACGAATCCTATGAACGTGTCTTAATTTTTCTTAATTTTTCCTTTTATCATCAACCACAATGACAGTACTGCTTCTCTGGTGCCTTTATCTTTCCTCTAGCCAAATTGATCGTCATCTGACAGATCCGCAAATTTCTTTCCCACTTTTCTGTACGTCATTTTCATCAGCAACTTGGATGCGTGAGCTGCTAAGGGAATTGTGTGACAGTTCGCGCAGTTGCCAGCACTATATCTATATCTACAAACATACTCCGCAAGCCACCGTAAGTTGCGTGGCGCAGGGTACCCTGTATCTCAGGGCGGATATATACCTGCGTATTAACTCTGATTTCTCGTCCCTTATCTTCGTGGTCCCTACGTGAAATGTGTATTCTTAGCAGTAAGATCGTTCTGCAGTCAGCTTCAAGTGCCGGTTCTCTAAACTTTCTCAGCTGTGTTCTTTGAAATGAATGTCTTCTTTCCTCCAGGTATTCACACTTGGGCCCCCAAAGAATATAGGAAACACTTGCAGGCAGATCGAACCTACCGGTAACAAATCTAGCAGCGCGCTTCTGAACTGCTTCGGTGTCTTCTTTCAATGCGACATGGTGCGGATCCCAAACACTCGAGAAGTACTCAAAAATACGTCGCCCCCGCGTCTTAAATGCGGTATCAAATCGGATGAATTAGACTTCCTTAAAATTCTCTCAATAAACCAAAGCTGATCACTCGCCTTCCCTACCTCAGTCCACATAAGCTCGTTCCGTTTCATGTCGCTTCGGAACGTTACGCCCAAATATTTAAACGACTTGACTATGTCAAGCAGGGCACTACTGATGCTGCATCCGAAGATGACGTATATGTTTTTCCTATTCATCCTCATTAACTTACATATGCCATTCATCACACCAACTAGAAGTTTGGTCTGAGTCATCTTGTATCAATCTACATTTATCTTCGACACCTTCCTGTGCACCACAGCATTATCAGCGTACAACCGCAGATCGCTGCTCACCTTCTCTGCCAGATCTTTTATGTATACAGAAAATGGCAGCGTTTGTATGACATTTCCCTGGGCCACTCCCAAAGCTACCCCTGCCTCCGACGAACAATCACCGTCGGGGCCAGCATACTGTGTTATATTACTTAAGAAGTCTTCGAGCCAGTGGCTTAACTGAAACCTATTCCATAGGCACGTACCTTCATTCACAGTCTGCAGGAGAGTATCATGTCGAATGCATTCCAAAAAACTAGAAATCAGGAATCTGTCTGTGTCCCTTTAACTATAGTTCGCAGTACGTGATGTGGGAAAAGATCAAGCTGGATATCGCACGAGCGATAGTTTCTAATTCCCTCCTGTTTCTTGGACATAAGCATTTCTTTCTTTGGTAAAATTATTAAATTCGAACTCAGAATACTCTCTAGAGTTCTCCAGCAAAGTGATGTGAAGGATATTGGTCTGTAATTTTGTGGGTGTGTTGTTTTACCCCTCTTGTGAAACCGAACTGGGATTCAATCTGGATCTGGTGACTTTTCAGCTATTTCAGTTGCTTCTCTACGCCAATGATGCTTATTACTATGTCATCCATAAGGGACTTCATACAATGGTCAAACAACGGTGCGTTAGTATAACTCTTCAGCGTGAACGATTTCTTAAACGTGGAATTTAAAACTTCGAAGTTACTTTTGCTATCTTCTACTGTCAGACCAGACTGTCCAGCGAAGATCTTAGCTATTGCGGTCTTCGGAATTACGTGGATGACATTTTTCCGAAAGACTGATTGTAAATCGAGAATTTCGTACATTCTACACACCAACGTGAATAAACCTTTCGATGCCACTACCGCCAATGGTTTTAGAAAAGCCTCCGGCCACATTTTAAATTAATTCGTTAAAATTTCTTTTAAATTCTGGTTGTAGTACTGGATATGCTATCTCTTTCTTCTTGTATTACGTCAGACAAACCTTCAACCTCATAGAGGCCTTCAGTACACTCTTTCCACCTCTCCATTCTCTTCCCTGCATTTAACAGTGCTACTGCCATGGCACTCTTAATGTTACCACCTTTGCTTTCAATTTCACTGTACGTTGATTTGATCTTTCTGTATGCTGAGTCAGACCTTCCTTTTCGGTACGTTCAAATTATTCATGCAGCCATTTCGGCTAAGCCTCCCTGCACTTTCCATTGATTTCATTCTTAAGTAATATGTAATCCGTTTTCCCAAATTTCTCTAAACATTTTTGTACTTGCTTCTTTCGCCGATCAACTGAATTATTTATTTTGTTACCAATGGTTTCATTTAGCTACTTCTTTGCACATACGTTTTCATTTCCCGCTTCTGTGATTCCCCTTTTTAGATATGCACATTCCTTGTGGACTGGACGACCTAATGAGCCTGAAAGTTGGACGTCTATTAATTCTGCTGCATGCATACACAAACTCTGAGTCTGAGATATTAATATTGCGAGCAGTAGCGAGCGAGTAGTTGTCGAGGGGAGTGGGAAGTGGGAAGTGGTCGGACGCAGGGTGCGGTGGAGAGAAGCCGCACGACGTGAGAGGTCGTAACCTGCTGTGATCGTGCTAGTAGAGCCGGAGGAGACTTTGGTATTAATTGAGATTTTTTTTTTCTTTTGTAATTTGCCTTTTTGCTGCACGTAGTTTTTGGTTGCTCGCGCACTGGAATGATTTTGTCAGGTTTGTGTGTGGATAGCCTCTGAGTCATATTCGTATCTTTGTTGTGGCCAGAAACGTGTTTATTGAGTATAGACATAGTAGAATAATGAAAAGCCTGAGTTAGGCTTGTCAGCATTTAAATCATCAATTTTATGAATCTAATAAATTAAAAATTTTTGCTGGTTTCTTTCATTGGTCTTCACATTGTTCAAGGATAGTTGACTTTCTTCCCCCCTCCACCCGACACCCCCCCCCCCCCCCCCCCCCCCCGATCACTCAATTTCTATGTTTAAAACTATGGTAGTAATTTCTGCAATTAGTCCATGCATTTCACTCTGCATGGATAGCACCATTGCTTTTTGAAATATTTTAGCATGTTGCTGATCACGCAGTGTAGCGGCAAGACGAGGTAAGTTGTCTGTTGCGTACAGAAGCTCTGCAAAACAGTTTTTAGGTGACGTTAGAGGGTATTTTAAAACTCGCAGTCAGAGGGTTGAGAACTGATTCCATTACAATTCATAGGAGGAGTAATTAATTTCTGTGTTGTACACAATCATTATTCCAATATTGTCTCGGTACATCTTTCGCAATAACTGTACCCACAGAGAACTTCATTTCTCAATAGTTACGTACCCCCCCCCCCCCCCCTTCTTTGCATATTGGTTCTTCCTGACTAGTATGCCAGCCTACTCTTCATCATTACTGATTTTGATTATAAAACTAAATAAGTAATGCTATATGATAACCTGCCAGTGAAAATCTATGGACTTTCCGTATTCTGTATTATGTCTTCTGTACGCTAAAAATAATTAAACGAGACTGAAAATTTGTTTTGTTTGTGATCTATGCTGTCGAGAAATGTGAAATGTAAGACCAAGTCGTGTGTGTTGTGACTGCATTGCCTTTTAATTGTGGTGCGTTTGCATTTGTCCTCTTCCCCCTCCCCGCACTGAGACAGCTTATCATGGCCGTGGGGGAAATGTGTAGTCAAACTAGGTACCATGCCACTCGTGCCAAGATGTGACACAATCCAAATTCCTGGGTGCTCTTGGCGTAGCTGGTAATTTTGCAAGTAGACATTACTCTTCTCACTTGTGTGTGTGTGTGGGGGGGGGGGGGAGGCACTATTAGAAGTCCCTGTGACTTTACATTTCAACACAATAATGCCAGTCCAGATATTCTCCAGGCCTCTCACCCATACCGAAAAGATCTGGTCATAGATCGCCGAGTGACCAGCATACCACTACTCTCCACCCACAATGATTGATCAATTCTAATATGCAGTTGAAGATATGAGGAGCGTTGCGCCAGTTCCTTCATTTTAGTTTTTTTTTGTTTTTTTGTTTTTGAGTCATTAGCCTTCTGACTGGTTTTTCTGCAGCCCGCAACGAATTCCTCTACTGTGCCAACATCTTCGTATCAACTGCAGCCGAAGTCCTCAATAATTTGCTGGATCTATTCCAGTCTCCATCTTTCTCCACAGTTTTCACCGTGTGCGTTTCACTTCACTGAGCTCCACTATAGCTAGACTTATGATTTGCATTTCGCTTTTCAGACATTCTAGCTCCCGTACCATGTTCAAGTTTCTGGCTTTCCACTCCCCGACTCACAGGACGTTTTCGTTTCCTTGGTTGTTCAATTTCTTTCTCATTGTCACTTTCTCCTTGTTTGTACGTATCAAAACACAATGAGACATCATGCCCAACCGACTCATACGCATTTCTGATGTCAGAGGTGCTACCGAGCAGGATAGCGCAATGGTTAGCCCACGGGGCTGGAATTCGGAAGGACAACGGTTCAAACCTCAGTCCGGTCATCCTGATTTAGGTTTTCCCTAAATCGCTTAAGGCAACCACCGCATGGTTTCTTCGAAAGGACACTGTCGATTTCTTTCTCCATCCTTCCCTAATCCGAGCCCGTGCTCCATCTCTCATCTCCTCATTGTCGATGGGTTGTTAAATACTACTCTACTCTTCCTCCGGAGGTGACAACTGTGTGTACTACATTTCTCATCCTGTGTGCCCACAAATCACCCATATACTAATCCTTTATTTCCGATTTTGTAGTGGATATCCTGGATAATTAAAATGTCGTTGATGGGTGTCCTTTCCTTGTGTTACGATTTTAATGGCCAGCTGTGTAGGTGCTATGAAAGACTTAAAATCTTGTTATTTATTCAGAGAGAAAGAAAGATTAGTTGTTAACGTCACATCGACTAAGAGATCATTAGAGATGGAGTACAATCAAGGATTAGGGAAGGATTCATCAGGAACAGGCTGTGCCCTTGAGAAGGTACAATCCCGACATTTGCCTTAAGCGATTAAGAGAAATCACGGAATAACTGTATCAGAATGGCCAGGAGCTGGTTTTCCTTTGTCCTCTGCGAGTCCAGTGTGCTAACCAACACGATGACTGGCTCAGTTATTTTTCGAAAACATTTTATTAGTCACAAAGAAAAACCAACAGGAGACTTCAGACTTCTTCGACTGCAGTTCCTCTGTGGAGTACTGTGAGGAAGTGTAACTTCTTTCGCCCTAGATCATTACGTCTACTGGTTTGCTGGTTAGCTGAATAACTTTCAAGTCCCTGAATTGAACATTAATTTGGTGCTCGACTTCAGTTACCAACATGTTTGATATCAGTTGCATAGAAAATGAATATGACTCATCCCTTTATAAGGACCAAAATCAAAATAAAAGATCTGTTAACAGAGAAGTTCATCAGTTCACATTTCTAGCAAGAATGAAAGTGCTGAAATCGAGCACATCAGCTTTTGAATTTTTAACATTAACCACTGTAGCTGTATACCACGATTTCTCCGAGCCGGCTGAGTACTTTACGTGTGCATATACTGGAAATGTATGACTGTTATACCTCCATTCGAAAGTTTTCGTCCTTTAAGTTGTCCTTCGAAGATTGTATTCCATGTAACGGTGCGACACAAGAACGAGGACAGAAGCTGACAACACCAGCATTAACAGCCTTTACATCACCTTACTATCCCAAAATGGAATATAAGCATAAAGTGGGAGATACTTGTGGTGGTGACGGTGAGGTGGCGAGGGGGGGGGGGGGGAGGAGACAGCATTGCTTTGGGAGGGCGGTCAGGGAGGATGGAATGATCAAATGCACTATGTACACTTCACCATACACAGTTAAATGGTGGAGTACGCTTATAGGTGTAGATTGTCCCACAAATTCTCAGAAGTAAGTACTAGCGAGACAGGGCTGGACGGGATAGAATTAATTGAATATCACACACTTTAATTAGTTACTAAACTGTCGTTCACAATTATATGGTATGAGAGGCAGTATCTCTCCAGAGACCTCCAGTCACTGTTGCTGGGAAGCCCCTTCCACAGACATAACATAGGTTATAGCAAGGGATATACTCTCTGTTTAGACACTACTGAACGCTGTTCGCGGAAGTAAACGTCCTGTCAATATCCAGATTGGACTAAAATTTAAAATAATGCTACAAAACTGTCAACGTTTCTAGCATTAGCTATGATTCAGTTAATTTTATCCCCCTCCAGATGTATGGAAGGAATTTATCTGGACGCATAATTAGAAAGTTTTTCTTTTTCTGATATATGAACTAAATTTATCTGGACACAGAATTGGAACTTATTTTCTTTTTGGCTCACTCATGCTTCTCGACAGCAAAATCATAGAGAGGCAACATACGAAGAAAGGGTAGATTCGGCCGGCAAGCTCTGGCAGTTACATTTCACCACTTAGCTAGTTTGCAGTCGCTGCAGCTGCGCTTCTAGATCACGGCTCTCAAAATGTTTTCCTTCAAATATTTACATTTAGATCATAAATTGTTTATGTACAGAAGATCCCGTTTCAGAAGATTAGTGACGCCAAAACTTTTATCCGAATTGTCCCACAAATTCTCAGAAGTAAGTACTAGCGAGACAGGGCTGGACGGGATAGAATTAATTGAATATCACACACTTTAATTAGTTACTAAACTGTCGTTCACAATTATATTTACACATATTTCGGAATTAATTAATATTCACACAACCTTATGAAACGTAAGTGCCCCGTTGTGGTTAAAACTGATGTAATAACATAGTGCTCTGCAAATCTCTCGCGTGCGTAATCGTCGCATGTTAATAACAGGCCTAACTCTTATTTGGCACGTTGCCTACGAACTCGTGCATGCAGATATGCAGTAAGTGCCCTAACAGAGTATCATAAATTATCTCCGTTGCAGATTATTTGTCCGTCGCAGCTTTTACGCAATATCCAGTGGAGGATTAAGTCTACCCATACCAGGGATCTTCCACTGTTCGTTATTTTCCATCACTTTCAACTAGCTCCTAGTTTTATTTATTTCTTTATTTTTGCAGTTCCCAAATTTTACCATCCTCTTTCCACTAGTCACGATGTATGGGATGACATCATTACTCGAGTACAGCTTTGTGCACACTAATCTCTCCTGTCCCAGGGCACCTACAGCCTGGAATATGGTCGAAAGACGTCATCCAGAGGTGTTGTGACCTTTGGTGTGGCGACGGATACTCATAAGAATATTTACGACGCACACCGGTGCCAGCAAGTACCTGGTTGTCAACTAAAACTATCCTACAAGACGTAAACTACAAAACATTGCTCTAGCTGAATCCCCAATGTGCATGCAAAGTTACGTGATAGACATAGTTCAACATCTCCAGGAATGCGAACCTTCTGCTGACGTGTGGCTTCTAATTCCGAAGAAGCTTGCCGTCTGTCTCCGAGTGCCGCCCCACATGATCGACCCAGGAATGCTCCATCACCTATTTCAGACATACTTTCCCAAACCAAAGACATATGCGATGAACTACACTCATGCTCATAAAATAGGGATAATGCTGACACATGGTGAAACAACGCTCTGGTGAGTGGTTTGCGGGTTAAATCACCTCGGGGTATGACCAAGCGGTGCATTTGACCTGCGGTCGTCGGATGGTGGTGCTGGCAACAATCCACATACGCAGAGGTATGTTGGTGCATGCCAGAGTACGGTGCAGAGAGTAAGTGTGCAGACGTTTTCAGATGTGGTGATGGTTACTGTGTATTGAAAATGGCTCAAAGAACACATATTGATGATGTTATGAAGGGTAGAATACTAGGGCGACTGCAGGCTGGTTAAACACAGCAGGTGGTGGCACGGGACCTCCGTGTGCCACGAAGTGTGATCTCAGGGTTACGGCTATGATTCCAGCAGAGAGAAATTGTGTCCAGGCGCTACAGTACGGGACGTTCACAGTGTACAAATCACATGAAGACCGATATCTCATCATCAGTGGCCGCAGGCGGCCAAGGAGTACTGCGGGTAGCCTTGCTCGGAACCTTACCGCAGCCACTGGAACAGTTGTCTCCAGACACACAGTCTACAGACAGCTGAACAGACATAGGTTATACGCCCGGAGACCTGCAATGTGCATTACACTGAACGCTGACCACAGGAGAGCGCGTTAAGCCTGGTGTCAAGAACACAGTACATGGTCATTGGAACAGTGGTCCCAGATTATGTTCAGGAACGAGTCCAGGTATAGTCTGAACAGTGATTCTCGCAGGGTATTCATCTGGCGTGAACCAGGAACCAGATACCAATACTTTAATGTCCATGAAAGGGACCTTTGTGGAGGTCATGGTTTGATGGTATGGGGTGGGATTATGATTGGTGCACGTACATCCCAGCATCTTTGACAGAGGAACTGTACCAGGTTAGGTGTATCGGGACGTCATTTTGCACCAGTATGCCCGCCTTTTCAGGGGTGCAGTGGGTCCCACCTTCCTCGAGATGGATGAGCTGTCATCGTGGAGAAGTACCTTGAAACAGAAGATATTGGGCGAATGGAGTTGCCTGCCTGTTCTCCAGACCTAATCTCCCTGGAACACGTCTGGGATTCTCTCGGTCGACGTATCACTGCAGGGCTTCAAACTCCTACGACACTTCAGGGGCTCCAACAGGCACTGGTGCAAGAATGGGAGGCTATATCCCAGCAGCTTCAGACCACCTGCTACAGAGTATGCCAACCCGTTGTGCGGCCTGTGTATGTGTGCATTGTAGTAATATCTCATATTGATGTCGGGGTACATGCGCAGGAAAGAGTGGCGTTTTGTAGCACATGTGTTTCGGGCCAGGTTTCTCAACTTATCACCAATACCATGGACTTACAGACCTGTGTCGTGTGTGTTCTCCATGTGCTTACGCTATTAGTGCCTTTTGTGTATTGGCACGTTGTGTGGCATAACATTCCTTGATAAATGAGCATCAGTGTAGATCAAAAGACATTCTGTGTTCAGTCTTTTCCGGGATGGTCTCAAAGATGTGCTTGATTTTAGGATTCTCTTACAGGAAAGATACAACCAATAGCAGTACAGTTCCATTTATCGTCAGACTTTTGATAATTACCTAAACAATATATAGAAAGATCCCCCTGCAGCTGGGTAGTACCGGGTAAAGAGTTGATTCAGGTGGACACTGATCTGAATCTCGAAATGGAATACTGAAGAAGACTGTATTCCAAGAAAAAGTACCCAAATCTCTATTGTGGAGAGTTGGTTCAGGACAGCTTATATTTCGTGACGTTCTCGAGTGGTCACCGTTTTTGTCCTGTGCTACCGGTTGTAATCCGTTTGGTTGTGTTCCGTTTTATATTGTTTACTAATAAATTTCAACGTTGTAACATAGAAAAAAATCGTTAATGCGACTGCTCTTGTAAAGTGGGAAATCCGGGCTCGAGTCCCGGTCCGGCACAAATTTTCACTGTCGTTATTCCCTTACACAGTTAATAGTTGTTCGTATTCTCAACTGAGAATACATTTTATGTATTTTCAAAATCATAATTTTTAGCTGTTTTACGGATTTTTTGTTAATGACGTGTCGCCTCTTTAGAATGAGGATTCGTTGAAAGGAATAGTCTACAACGGCTGTTAATTCGCTACAGTTTGCAGTGAGAGCTGAAAGATTGAATATTGGTAGCTTTAGAACGTCTTGAAGCTATACTGCATCTAATAATGCGTTTTGAGTGTGGAATAATCATCGTAGAGTTATATTACCTTTGCAGAAAAGCCAATATCTATTCCATCCTTATCCGAGGGAAGTAACTGCTGCGAGTTATCGGAGACTAAAGTAAAATTTCTTGAGAAATCTGGACTTCAGGATGAGTTTTGTCCACTGTATCTCAATTATGCTCATGCATAACGCGCATCAAAATAAATAATGTGGCTACAGACAGCCTCCAAGGGCATTCCATAGAAGTCCTATAGATGGAAGGAGAGTGGCTTTTCGAGACAAAGAATATTTTTTATTCTATTGTTCAGGCGTTGTTTATAAAACAACACAGAACATCACGGGCAGTGATGTATTTTTATAGAGCTGGCTATATAGCCCAAAGTTAAGTAGAGAAAATGTGTTTCTCGAGATCTATTTGATGTGATATTACCTTAACGCCAATTGTCAAATTGTATTCGACATCATCTGGCTTCCAGTACGTTGTGCTGTACCTGTAAATTTAAATCATATCGTGTTGTCCATAATCGCTTATATCCAACGTATGCCTGTTTCCGTCAAAGAGATATCATTCTGATATTCGTAAATAATGGATGTATAAATTTGAACAAAATTTCCTAATATAATATCAATTAGGTTAAGGTAATACATTAGAGAAAAAAAACATCATTTGAACGCTTGTGAAACTCTTGCATCTAATAATGGCATATTTAGACTCAACAGGCGTTTTAAGCAGTCGTTTCATATACAGGAACAGCCTAAGCAATCTCGCAGTCTTATTGCTAATTGCGGCATTACAGTTTTCTGAAAACTGAAGTTGCAGTTTAAGTGTTGGGTACCATTAAACATGTTATCCACATTCCGATTAATCCCAACCAACTGAACAGAAGCGTTAGCCAAGGCATAACGGCACAGGCACGGCTATTTTGTACCCGTCTGCTTCAGCTGTACGAACGTTCTTCAATGAGAACTTCTAACCATGACAAGAATTACACTCCTGGAAATTGAAATAAGAACACCGTGAATTCATTGTTCCAGGAAGGGGAAACTTTATTGACACATTCCTGGGGTCATATACATCACATGATCACACTGACAGAACCACAGGCACATAGACACAGGCAACAGAGCATGCACAATGTCGGCACTAGTACAGTGTATATCCACCTTTCGCAGCAATGCAGGCTGCTATTCTCCCATGGAGACGATCGTAGAGATGCTGGATGTAGTCCTGTGGAACGGCTTGCCATGCAATTTCCACCTGGCGCCTCAGTTGGACCAGCGTTCGTGCTGGACGTGCAGACCGCGTGAGACGACGCTTCATCCAGTCCCAAACATGCTCAATGGGGGACAGATCTGGAGATCTTGCTGGCCAGGGTAGTTGACTTACACCTTCTAGAGCACGTTGGGTGGCACGGGATACATGCGGACGTGCATTGTCCTGTTGGAACAGCAAGTTCCCTTGCCGGTCTAGGAATGGTATAACGATGGGTTCGATGACGGTTTGGATGTACCGTGCACTATTCAGTGTCCCCTCGACGATCACCAGTGGTGTACGGCCAGTGTAGGAGATCGCTCCTCACACCATGATGCCAGGTGTTGGCCCTGTGTGCCTCGGTCGTATGCAGTCCTGATTGTGGCACTCACCTGCACGGCGCCAAACACGCATACGACCATCATTGGCACCAAGGCAGAAGCGACTCTCATCGCTGAAGACGACACGTCTCCATTCGTCCCTCCATTCACGCCTGTCGCGACACCACTGGAGGCGGGCTGCACGATGTTGGGGCGTGAGCGGAAGACGGCCTAACGGTGTGCGGGACCGTAGCCCAGCTTCATGGAGACGGTTCCCAATGGTCCTCGCCTATACCCCAGGAGCAACAGTGTCCCTAATTTGCTGGGAAGTGGCGGTGCGGTCCCCTATGGCACTGCGTAGGATCCTACGGTCTTGGCGTGCATCCGTGCGTCGCTGCGGTCCGGTCCCAGGTCGACGGGCAAGTGCACCTTCCGCCGACCACTGGCGACAACATCGATGTACTGTGGAGACCTCACGCCCCATGTGTTGAACAATTCGGCGGTACGTCCACCCGGCCTCCCGCATGCCCACTATACGCCCTCGCTCAAAGTCCGTCAACTGCACATACGGTTCACGCCCACGCTGTCGCGGCATGCTACCAGTGTTAAAGACTGCGATGGAGCTCCGTATGCCACGGCAAACTGGCTGACACTGATGGCGGCGGTGCACAAATGCTGCGCAGCTAGCGCCATTCGACGGCCAACACCGCGGTTCCTGGTGTGTCCGCTGTGCCGAACGTGTGATCATTGCTTGTACAGCCCTCTCGCAGTGTCCGGAGCAAGTATGGTGGGTCTGACACACCGGTGTCAATGTGTTCTTTTTTCCATTTCCAGGAGTGTATTTGATCAGTAGAGATCCTGTTCGTTGCGTTAGCTTGTGTTCCTGCCACCGCAAATCCAGTGGTGAAATGACTATACATCAAAATGAAACGAATGAAACAGGAACGAATATACCTCTCTTTTTTTTTTTTTTTTTTTTTTTTGGTCAGCAGTCAACTGACTGGTTTGATGCGGCCCGCCACGAATTCCTTTCCTGTGCTAACCTCTTCATCTCAGAGTAGCACTTGCAACCTACGTCGTCGTCAGTTATTTGCTTGACGTATTCCAATCTCTGTCTTCCTCTACAGTTTTGGCCCTCTACAGCTCCCTCTAGTACCATGAAAGTCATTCCCTCATGTCTTAGCACATGTCCTATCATCCTGTCCCTTCTCATTATCAGTGTTTTCCACATATTCCTTTCCTCTCCGATTCGTCGTAGAATCTCCTCATTGCTTACCTTATCAGTCCACCTATATTTCAACATTCGTCTATAGCACCACATCTCAAATGCTTCGATTCTCTTCTGTTCCGGTTTTCCCAACAGTCCATGTTTCACTACCATACAATGCTGTACTCCAGACGTACAGCCTATGAAACTTCTTCCTCAGATTAAGGCCGGTATTTGATATTAGTAGACTTCTCTTGGCCAGAAATTCCCTTTTTGCCATAGCGAGTCTGCTTTTCATGTCCTCCTTGCTCCGTCCGTCATTGGTTATTTTACTGCCTAGGTAGCAGATTTCCTTAACTTCATTGACTTCGCGACCATCAATCCTGATGTTAAGTTTCTCGCTGTTCTCATTTCTACTACTTCTCTTTACCTTCTTCTTTCTCCGATTTACTCTCAAACCATACTGTGTACTCATTAGACTGTTCATTCCGTTCTGCAGATCATTTAATTCTTCTTCGCTTTCACTCAGGATAGCAATGTCATCAGCGAATCGTATCATTGATATCCTTTCACCTTGTATTTTAATTCGACTCCTGAACCTTTCTTTTATTTCCATCATTGCTTCATCGATGTACAGATTGAAGAGTAGGGGCGAAAGGCTACAGCCTTGTCTTACACACTTCTTAATACGAGCACTTCGTTCTTGATCGTCCACTCTTATTATTCCCTCTTGGTTGTTGTACATATTGTATATGACCCGTCTCTCCCTATAGCTTACCCCTACTTTTTTCAGAATCTCGAACAGCTTGCACCATTTTATATTGTCGAACGTTTTTTCCAGGTCGACAAATCCTATGAAAGTGTCTTGATTTTCCTTTAGCCTTGCTTCCATTATTAGACGTAACGTCAGAATTGCCTATCTCGTCCCTTTACTTTTCCTGAAGCCAAACTGATCGTCACCTAGCGCATTCTCAGTTTTCTTTTCCATTCTTCTGTATATTATTCTTGTAAGCAGCTTCGATGCATGAGCTATCAAGCTGATTGTGCGATAATTCTCGCATTTGTCAGCTCTTGCCGTCTTCGGAACTGTGTGGATGATGCTTCTCCGAAAGTCAGATGGTATATCGCCAGACTCATATATTCTACACACCAACGTGAATAGTCGTTTTGTTGCCACTTCCCCCAATGATTTTAGAAATTCTGATGGAATGTTACCTATCCCTTCTGCCTTATTTGACCGTAAGTCCTCCAAAGCTCTTTTAAATTACGAATCTAATTCTGGATCCCCTATCTCTTCTAAATCGACTCCTATTTCTTCTTCTATCACATCAGAGAAATCTTCACCCTCATAGACGCTTTCAATGTATTCTTTCCACCTATCTGCTCTCTCCTCTGCATTTAACAGTGGAATTCCCGTTGCACTCTGCAGCCATTTCGTCTTAGCTTCCCTGCACTTCCTAATTATTTCATTCCTCGGCGACTTGTATTTCTGTATTCCTGATTTTCCCGGAACATATTTGTACTTCCTCCTTTCATCAATCAACTGAAGTATTTCTTCTGTTACCCATGGTTTCTTCGCAGCTACCTTCTTTGTACCTATGTTTTCCTTCCCAACTTCTGTGATGGCCCTTTTTAGAGATGTCCATTCCTCTTCAACTGTACTGCCTATTGCGCTATTCCATATTGCTGTATCTCTAGCGTTAGAGAACTTTAAACGTATCTCGTCATTCCTTAGTACTTCCGTATCCCACTTCTTTGCGTATTGATTCTTCCTGACTAATGTCTTGAAATTCAGCCTACTCTTCATCACTACTATATTGTGATCTGAGCCTATATCTGCTCCTGGGTACGCCCTACAGTCCAGTATCTGTTTTCGGAATCTCTGTCTGACCATGATGTAATCTAATTGAAATCTTCCCGTATCTCCCGGCCTCTTCCAAGTATACCTCCTCCTCTTGTGATTCTTGAACTGGGCATTCGCTATTACTAGCTGAAACTTGTTACAGAACTCAATTAGTCTTTCTCCTCTTTCATTCCTTGTCCCAAGCCCATATTCTCCTGTAACCTTTTCTTCTACTCCTTCTCCTACAACTGCCCATGACTATTAAATTATCGTCCCCCTTTACATACTGCATTACCTTTTCAATATCCTCATACACTTTCTCCATGTGTTCATCTTCAGCTTGCGACGTCGGCATGTATACCTGAACTATCGTTGTCGGTGTTGGTCTGCTGTCGAATCTGATTATAACGACCAGGTCACTGAACTGTTCACAGTAACACACCCTCTGCCCTACCTTCCTACTCATTACGAATCCTACACGTGTTATACCATTTTCTGCTGCTGTTGATATTACCCGATACTCATCTGACCAGAAATCCTTGTCTTCCTTCCACTTCACTTCACTGACCCCAACTATATCTGGATTGAGCCTTTGCATTTCCCATTTCAGATTTTCTAGTTTCCCTATCACGTTCAAGCTTCTGACATTCCACGCCCCGACTCGTAGAACGTTATCCTTTCGTAGATAATTCAATGTATTTCTCACGGTAACCTCCCCCTTGGCAGTGCCCTCCCGGAGATCCGAATGGGGGACTCGGAATCTTTTGCCAATGGAGAGAGCATCATGACACTTCTTCAATTACAGGCCACATTTCGTGTGGATACACGTTACGTGTCTTCAATGCAGTGGTTTCCATTGCCTTCTGCATCCTCATGTCGTTGATCATTGCTGATTCTTCCCCCTTTAGGGGCAATTTACCACCCCTAGATCAAGAGAGTGCCCTGAACCTCTATCCGCTCCTCCGCCATCTTTGACAAGGCCGTTGGCAGAATGAGGCTGACTTCTTATGCCGGAAGTCTTCGGCCGCCAATGCTGATTATTTATTAAAATTTAGGCAGTGGCGGGGATCGAACCCGGGACCGAAGACGTTTTGATTATGAATCAAAGACGCTACCCCTAGACCTATTATCAATAAAAAATAAAAACAGGCATTAGTAGAACAGTCCGCCCCGATAGTTGAATGGCCAGCACGGCGATCTGCCACACCAAGGGGGCCCGGGTTCGACTCCCACCAGGGTCGGAGATTTTCTCCGCTCAGGGAGTGGATGTTGTGTTGTACTCATTATCAATTCATCATCATCAATGGAAGGCAACGGGAAACCACCACTGGAATCACTTCCCTAGACGCTCATGAGGTGGACCTCTCTGACGAGGCGTCCCTCATGACAAGACCTGCCGTAAGGCAGAACACAAAATAGGTAAGTAGAACAACATATCTAGGAGAGTTCTAAACTAGAGGCACACCCAAGAAAACAGAGTTACAGACACCTATTACAGTACCTTTTTCACTGATCACGAAGGTGGTGCGTCTTGACTCACAATCACACACACTACTAGCTGTACTCTATGCTGTGTTATGCTACACAGCCACGTAGGCTGGAATGTTTTGTGATCGGATATCTAGGTCTCATGTACTTGTTTCTCCTCAGCGCATATTTTCCTTTTACGCCAAACTACATCTAATTAGTTGTATGTTTGAGGAGCACGCACGTAATGAGGTCCACAACACGTGATAAAGTACCGAGTATATTCTACCAGGAAAATCGAAAGATGTGAGCTGCACTGTTCACCACTGCCTTTATGACACTGGAGCTTCATACTTCTGCCGTGTGATCCATCTACAATACAATTACGCGTGTTGTCATACTGGTTAGGTACTCTGTTCGAGTCGTAGTACCGTAACCACACAAAATCACACTTCAGTTAGTTTTGAGGTCACTAAGTTACAACAGTCATTCAACTGGGATGAAGTCTGAGGTATGACAGACGAGAGGAGAGAAGAGAATGTCAAAATCCAGTGTTAACACTCGTGAGAAACAATCGCGTCGCCACTGAAATATCCTTGTCGAACTGAAATAACCTTGTCGAGAGGAGTGATCGTAGACAGTTGGAAAGAATAGTTTTATTAACCAAACGAAACTCAATTAGAACATCCTTTAGTGAATATCCATTCAACTACATACAACAGAAATGTGTCTCCTGTGCTACACAACGAACCCCTGAGTTGTGATAGGCGGTGGCGTGATGACCTTTGTCGCTACTGGGTCGGTGGTGGCGGCATATGACGGGTGACGTGCTACTGTTTTAACCCATGACAAACTGGGCAGGGTCTGCTGGCGTGAAGCACTATGACAAAACTGATGCTCTTCCCAGTTTAAAGCACTGCAACTGAACTGCTGATGCAGGCTGGCGGAACTGTTGTTACTGCTGACTTAAGGCGTAGGTTCTAACTGACTTCACACGGGCTCGCGGTTGGATGAATAGGCGTGACCGGATGGATATCCGCGTGGCAGTGCGAGGACACGTGACCTGGCGTAGAAAAATAGTGCCCTGCTGGAAGTACTTTCCGCTGCTACAGGCACGCTGTCTGTCGGCGAGATTGGCGTCCCCAGACGCTGTGGAGGCGACAGGAAATTCCAAGGCAGCCCAAGGAAAGTAACTGTTTTGAAGACAGCCGTTTACCCATGTCCTCCTGGTGGGACGGTTACCCGCACGGACAGTCTGGAATAGTTAGGAAATGACTACTAGGCGGAAGCCCATGTTCGTTAGTTACGTAACAGCTGGTGGTTACCTGGACGACACGACTGGGGAAATTACATTTTTCGTAATAAATTACTGATAGTGATACCGCTGAAACTACTGTAATGCACACAACTTTTATTGTGAACGGTTTGACCGTTTTCCAACAAAACGCAGAAATTTGCGTTTTTGCAGACCACGGCTTCAGCACTACACGTGGCGCTCACCACCAAGCTCACGCATGAGTCTTCTCAACAATTATATCATGCTTCCCTCTCTCGAGGGAAGCGACTTCCGATATCGTGAACGGACAACGATATTACAGAAGGCTTGCTGGTGGAGACATTCCAGATTTAAGCACAGCTATAGTTTAGTATTGTGAGTACTTAATAGATTCTCGAGTATCGCTTGTGGTCGTGCCACATAAATCAACTGTCACGTGATTATTCGAGCAGTTCACGATACCATATTGAGTTCTACGTCACATCGGGGTATTTCGGGCCTGTTTTAACAAAGGGATCATTCTTCAGCCGTAGTTCCGGTTGAACTCATGACGAACGAGGATCGGTGGTCTGGTGTGCCGCTCATGTATCATATTTTCGGAGCTCTGATGCGGAAACCATATTTCCATTTTAAAAGTGACGTGGTCGTGCATTGTCTCGCTGAAGCTGCAGATTGAGAATACAATTATATAGCCGTTTAGACGAATTCACATGATAGAAGGGACCTGTAATATTCTCTAGCGACAGACGATGTCAGCCCTTTTAAGTATTCCTCAAGTGAGAATATATACGGCACGAGTCGGAAAGGTGCTGCGTTGGCAAGCCAGCAAACTCGATGACGGGTGGAAGCCCAGACGCCAGAAGCCTGTAGATCCCATATGTGTTGGAATTTGTTTCTTCCTTATCTGAATTGCTTTTCGGATGGAAGTAAATGTCCTGTAGAAGTGCGGGAGTAATGCAAACAACTACCTTCCTGTCCCTGCCTTTTGTTGCTACCGATCCAATGACGCCGGCCCAGTCCACAGCTACTGGTCTAGTGCTGTTTGCGGATCATGGGGTCGCAGGTTCGTTTCCCTGGCCGGGTTGGGGACGTTCTCTGCCCGGGAATTGCGTGTTTGTTTTTCCCTCCCTATCATCCACTTTCGTGACTTGCTAGATTGAATTGTGAAAAAAAATTGTTCTATTTAAAAACTGGGACTTTGCACAGTCGCTGACGACGGCGCAGTTGAGCTAATATCATCACAATGACGCTGGCCCGTAGTCTTCGTAGAAACGTCATCCCGTCGCCCCACTTCTTTAAAACAAGCGCAGGAAAATCTTTAGAAGCGAATGTACCTGTGGCCTTCTACAGCGCTCAACTATCCAGACACACCGCAACAATGCGATGAACATTACAGAAGATGGGCCAGGACGTCGACTGCGAGGAAGAAATTTCAAGAAGACGTGTCCTAGCGACCTAGACAGTTTTGTCTTCTGTGACAAAGATCACGGCAGCCTGTAGACATATGTATTATATCTGTTATTAGATCATATGTTTGATTTTAAAACTCCACATTCTGCGAAATATAGTGTTTTTCCTACACTACCTACTATCTTCAATGTGTCTCGTTTTGTCTGTGTGAAAGTTTGGTTGGTCCCCTCTTTAGTCCTAAAAACTATAAAGAATCTGTAATGATGTTCGCAGACACCGAAAGAGGGCGAAAGGAGATACTAATTTCTGAAAAGCTCGGTGTGCTGAAAAGCTTTGTGTTCTTCTTATGTTGACTGGCACCACTCGGTTTCGCAAGCGTTGCCTGTCCGCTAGTGGCAGCAGCGGCGGTTATCGATATGTAGTAACTGTAGCCCTATCTTTTGGGCAAAGTCTTTGTTTTGCTGGGTAGTGCGAGTTCAGGTAGGGACTCTGGAGGATCCAGGTCCGCGCAGTGCGCGAACACTCCGGGACCGCATGGACTGTCAGAGGAAAGGGCAGTGGTCACGAGCATGCACAACCTCGTCGTAAACTGGATCTAGCAAGCTTTAAGATAAGTGCATTTCACTCCACGTAGCGCGGAGTCAGTCACCCGTGTGGGCCCCGTAGTCCATATGTGATGTTCTGACAGATTATCATCAAATGTGTGTGAAATCTTATGGGACTTAACTGCTAAGGTCATCAGTCCTTAAGCTTACACACTACTTAACCTAAATTATCCTAAGGACAAACACACGCACCCATGCCCGAGGGAGGACTCGAACCTCCACCGGGACTAGCCGCACAGTCCACGACTGCAGCGCCTTAGGCAGCTCGGCTAATCCCGCGCGGCAGAGCATCATCACGCCGTCATGCGCCGTTTAGTGGGTCTGCGTACCGCTTAGCACTTGTAGACCCTACTCTGTTAAAAGTACTTGGCTCAGTGATTAGACGGTGTGGTTACTCAACTGTGAATTAAGAACGCAGTGATAAGATTTGTTTCAGTCTGGCAACTGTCGTCAGAATTGTCACAGTGAGTTCGGTGTGCGTTTGTGTGCCTAAAGAGTTCGATGTCACTCATTTGGTACTTGGTTTTGGTTCGCTTTGCGATTGTTTCCGCAGTGACGTGTGGTCGCTGATTCTGGTTGGTTACATTTCGGTTTTGCCTCGCACGCAAATCGAGTGGGGTTTCAGTTACTGTTAGTTTGTCTAGTGGTCTGTACTGTGACTTGTTTGTTCAGATTTTCGGCTTTGTGGAATCGGGCGTAAATCTGGTAGTGGTTCCTTTCTCGTTCTGGGCGTTCTAAACATAGTATTCTGGGGACATAATGCAGAGGGCCGGTTCCGGCTTTGGTACATTATTCCATCGTTGCATTTGCTTTATCGGACGTCAGATAGCTTTAGAAAGATTATCATTAGTCATTCGTTGGACTGCCACTAGTCTGAGTTACCATCTTGTGAAGTGAATGCAAGTCTTGGCTGCCCGTCTCATCGGACGCGAAAGTTTTTGTTGCCGGACTTTCTCAGAGGTAGATTCCTGGAGTACCGTCTGGATCAGTTGCTTGTTTTTTAATTAACTTTTGCTGTTGTATTTGCTGTTTTACAGCACGCGTCAATTTTTTTTTTTATATTATGACCGTTCCAGCGTGTAAGGCCTTCAGCCGTTATTGTGGGTATTTGCCTCAAAATTCTATTTGGTATTTGTATCTACGCAGTAAGCCTTTAAAACCGTATGTACTGCCATTTCTGGCACCTCATGCTGTCTGCTGTGTTTGTGGTGATATGCCTTTAATAGTTCAGTACCTGTAATTTGTAAGTTGCAGCGAATTTTAAACAATTCTTAATTTATTGCCTTTCCTGGCATGTAAGGTCTACTGCCGAGATCACAGTGGCTTGATTTTAAAACATTATCTGTTGTATCTGTATTTAATGATGATTTGCTGAATTGTAACTCACAGAAAACATTATTATTCAAACAGTTGTTTATTCCTTCATTAATAATGTATGGTATTTTTTAATTTATTGTTGAGACTGGACTCATTGATAGAAAATAAATCTTGTGTAACTGTAAAAGGCAATTAATAGTAACTGATTACGGCCCCGTTCACAATCGTAAGCGAATCCTGCCTGCCCTTGACCACCAGGCCACAGTTTCCAAATAAATCAAACGGTAATTACATTCAACAGCTTTATTCTTCGTCTCTACATGTTTATTTTTAACATAGTCACCCTGTGGGTAACACATTTCTCCCATGAGGGACGAGTTTGTTGATACCGTCGCTACAGAATGTCTGAAATTCTTGACGTAGCCATAACCTTATCTCTACCTGTAACGCTGCATCGTTATAAAAGTGAAGTCCTCAAAGGCGTTTTCTACGTTAGATAGGGAGAAGCCCGGACTGATGGAGGATGATTGATGCAAGTGAACCTAAGGCGTCGGACTGTTGCAGATGTCACAGCACTCTTGTGTGATCTGGCATTGCCGAGCTGAATGGGAAATTGGTCCATGTGCGAACGAACTCTTCGAATTTGAAACTCTATTACAGCACGCTGTTTCTCACACACTGACACAATTACAGTGCTAGTACACATAACTACAATTCGGCGCCCGCTAACGGCAGAGGAACGCAAATACTTGTACATGAATGATAAATCTGTAGAATGGCCGGCCGCGGTGGTCTAGCGGTTCTAGGCGCTCAGTCCGGAACCGCGCGACTGCTACGGTCGCAGGTTCGAATCCTGCCTCGGGCATGGATGTGTGTGATGTCCTTAGGTTAGTTAGGTTTAAGTAGTTCTAAGTTCTAGGGGACTGATGACCACAGATGTTAACTCCCATAGTCCTCAGAGCCATTTGAACCATTTTTTATGTAGAATGTTAATAACGTTTGTTTCATTAAAAGAGCTTTCACATAAAAGATACAGAGGCATTAGCAGTCACAATTCCCTCACATTATAACTGACCATTACTGTCTGTAAAAATAATATTTTATACTAAAATTGGAAACACACACACACGCCAGGTGCTCTCAAAAAATTACTGGAAATATTTCACGATTGCAAGGATTGCGCCCCGTGTGATTTATTTGTCTCCAAAGGAGCAACCGAAAACGTTCGTGTATTCAATATTGACTCACTAGTCCATCATTGTAGCAGTAATTTAAAGTAATGACATTATAATGGACACTATGCTGAACTTGACTAAATGACTAACATGAAGTTGCCATTGACAGATCTGAGGTTACACTCTAATTGGTGAAAAGGAGTTCACTTTGATGTAGTATTTCTGTTATATGTTCTTCGTCAGTAGAGTTCTAATTGAGCCCCACGACATAAACCAATACATAGGCACATCCTTAACTTCGTAAGACTCTATAACCACGTAGTTACTCTTTATCTCGCTGCTAACGAAACGATTCATACGCAACAGTTTCACTCGAGATAAGGAACAAAGGCGAGATCGGCGGCAGGCGAAAAGCTGGCCTCGGGGCGGGATTTAACTCACTAGCAGGCTGCTGCTAACGGGGCTCTTCTGTCGAACTCCCTGCTCACACTGTTTCCTATCTCTTCAGCGCCTTCCTCCCTGGAGAATTGGTTTTCCTGCATGACAAGAGAAGCTCAAAAGAGATTGCAAGAGCGCCTCTGGCTGGAAGGCCTCAATACCAGGATCTATATTACCTAGCATACTCGGGCAACTTCAGCCCTTAGATTTTCAGACGCGTGTCGAGGGCGTGTTTAAGTCAATACACAAAAGATTATGTACTACCAGTGCGAATAAGTACCGTCATTGACTCAGCAATGAGCAAAAACGTAATTAAGGCTTCAGGCATCGGCTTATCTTAATCTGAATGTATCGAGACTGCGAGGGCAATTGAAATCGTATGTCGAAGGCTAAAAACCCTAAGAAAAAGATTATGATACATGTGCTTAGGGAACCTGGAGTCTACACTACTCAACAGTCATTTTACGATCAGAGGTCTAAAGGTGGTTGTTAGTGAATGGGTAAGCCTACGTGTTTCGCTGTTGACTGTCATTTTGTAGAGGTGTCAAACGTTTTAGCTTTAGCCTACTGGTCCGGGAGTGCTAGAATATCTACAAGTCATCGCTAAATGCAGGTGTGATAAAGATTATAAACTTTAGTCAATTGACGTTAAGATAATCCGTAGTATGAAGGAGTATGGTGTACTGCGTGTTGACACACGAATTCTCATCACTCTTATTTCGTCGCAAAAGTGTCTCGTGTGTATTTGTTACCTTAGTGAGTGTTTCTTATGAGAGATGGTGGAACTTTGTGGTGTTTAAAACCTACACTTAATTAAAATGGCACTGGCTAATGTCTTTGTTGCCTAAACCACGCCTCTGGAAAAGTCATTACAAAAGCTCGAAGAAAACCGTTCTCTGATTTAGTTAAGCTGGCGTAAAAACTAATTTTGAATGTCATGTTGGTGACTAAGAAAAAATTTTGCACCTCATATTGCATGCATAACCACTCTACAACGGAAAACAAATGGCTAAAGAAACACCCGGAGCCATGTCGTTCGCTCTTCCAGTGGTGTGGTGCGAGGCTGAAGCCAATTTTCCAGACTATTTCTTGTGTTTCACAAAAACTGCAGGGCATTCAGTGACAACATGAGATGGATTGTCGGAATATAGCAGATGTGCTCTAAAATAAATGATTGCCTGTTTTGTCGTTAACTAGCAAGACAGTCTTACAGGAAGTGTTCACCAAAAACTGTTGTTTTTTGACCCTATAAAACAGTCGTTAAATCAGGAACCACTCTACAATCAAGGAATGGAGTATAAGAATCAAATACGTTTCAAAAGAAAGTCATTGAAAAACGCTCCATTAGTTGAGCCCAGTTAACTCAGGCTGCGACTTCTTCATCTCAAATAGGGTTTTATGAAGAACTTTGTAAGAGCTATCGATAAAAGAGGCCGAGTATTCAATCATTCGAATGTAAAGTTTCCTAAATTGAGTGAAGCGATGCTGATAGAAGATGTACTCGCTGGGCTACAAATAATCCATAGTTGCGCCATCGTGTCATAAACACAAAATCAGCTGGGGTAGCAGCGGGCTGTTGCACCAAATAACGTAGCGCGAGGTCAAGGGCTTCTGCTGCGTCACTGTGTGGCACCAGTCCTCCCTTGTCGCCTTCAGGCTCATTGTCATTTCGGTCACAGCAGTCCACTTCTTCCTTGTCTTGAGTCACAACATCAACGAAATCAGCATCAGTAAGGTTCTTCACACATGCCCCATCCCCTGCCATCCACTCATCTACGTCTCCTTAACTAGCTTCTTCACATCCAGGGATTGTATGATTTGTAGTAGATTCTCCTCTTTAGTTTCAACTAGGTAGTCCTGAAATTCAAGAGATGGCCACAGTTTTCTCTACGATTTTTTCGGAGTATTTTCTGAAATATTCTGCCATGCCTCAGCGCCCCAATAAACAACATCCTTCACATCGGTCTTTTTATTTTGTCTACTAAAGGAATGGTACCATCTTGCATCAGCATTCTCAAAAATTGCTTTCTTTAAATGAGTTTTAATGCCTGCAGTACCCCCTGGTCCATCGGCTGTAGATGTGGTGTAACATTCGGCGGCCAAAACGTAGCCACAAGTTCTCCATCACGTAATTTGTGGGAAGATCTCATGGGACCAAACTACTGAGATCATCGGTGCCGAAGGTTACACATTACTTAATGTAGCTTAAACTAACTTACGCTAAGGACGACACACACACACACACACACACACACACACACACACCCGTGCTTGAGGGAGGACTCGAACCTCCGACGTGGGGAGCCTCGCGGACCGTGACAAGGCGCCCAAACCGCACGGCTACCCCACGGCTGCTCACGTAATTCCTCAGTGCTGGGGTGAGATGGCGCGTTATCAGTCAATAGGATTGCAGGGGGAGACAAATGATCTTCCCTAGAAAACCGTTGAACAGAGGAAACAAAAGGGCCATGAAAGCATTCTTTGAACAGTTTACCATCCATCCATGCATTTTTCTGGCTGCGATATTATACGAGCGGAAACTTGCCGATCAGCATTAAGGGCAACTTGTGATTACCAAAGTCACTCCATATTTGCGCATTTTAAAACCGGGCGCATGGTCTTCTGCTTTGCTGCCAGGCTTTTTGTTGTCAATGCCCTATAATTAAGGTCAGTCTCGTCAGCGTTATAAATTTGTTGGGGAGAATACTTTCCGTCAATTTTCACTTTTTTTCAAATTCACCCAAACATTCCTTGTGCCAGCCGCTGTGGTCGAGCGGTTCTAGGTGCTTCAGTCCGGAACCGCGCTGTTTCTACGGTCGCAGGTTCGAATCCTGCCTCGGCCATGGATGTGTGTGATGTCCTTAGGTTAGTTAGATTTAAGTAGTTCTAAGTCTAGGGGACTGAAGACCTCAGATGTTAAGTCCCATAGTGCTTAGAGCGATTTGAACGACGTATTCCTTCACTGCATCACGGTCAGAAGAAAGCTTCTCTCCAGTAATTGTTAGCTGACGAATTCCATGCCGGTCTTTGAATCTGTCCAACCAACCCGAACTCGCACTAAAAGAGTCATCACTATTCATTAACTTGTTCAGGTAAACAGCCTTCTCCTGAACCCAGTGCTCCACTCAAGAGAGCTCCTCTTTCTCTAGCCTGCGTAAACCAAAGGAAAAGAGCTTCATCCACTTTCATGTACTGGGACTGTTTCAAAGTCTGCCGAATTTCGAGTATTTTTCCCGAAGACGTTGCACAGGACTTCACTCGGTTCTTCTTCCAATCACAAATGGTTGCTTTAGCAACACCCAGTTCCATTGCCAGTATAGATACTGACCATTGTCTATCCGCTTCAAAGCATTCAATTCTTCTTTAAGAGTTAACGTTGTATGTTCCCCTTTAATCATGACGAAAATACGTGTACCACTACATCTGAACGAATACAATGCAACTGTTACGGGTGCCAGCGATCGATAACTAACACAAACAAGCGCTTTGCCAACCAACTGGCAGTGCACAGACCTCAGACACTACAACAGTCTCAACAATGGACAACAACAAGGGCAGGGAGTGAAAGTGAGCCATTGTTCCCACACTTGTTCCCATTTGTTACCATGGTGTTCCTACATAGCTGTTTAACATACTTCATTCTAGAAACTCGTCACCGTAATTCCGCCTTATCCGAACAAGTCGCTAATCCGAACATTGTCCAGTCCCAGTTAATTCGGATTAACGGGACTCTGCTGTATTTATAACTTCATGTGAGTAGCTCTAACTTGGTGCCACATTAAGTAAAGAGGTGTAAGGCAACGCGTATGCTGGTGAGCTAATCGCCCGTCTTGAATTAATACGAGGTAAGATGAATTTGTTTGCGAAACTGTACGACGCCAGGGCCTATAGCACGACGCTGCTGGTGGGCTTCCACGGCCGCTCCAGGTGAGCCACGTGCGTTAGCATGGGACCGGATGTTGGGCAAATTCCATACGGAGAATTTGGACGACGCGTCGATCGCTTATGCTCACACTAATGGCGAGCTTCGAGACAAACTCTCTCTATGAGAGACTATAATAATTTACAATCAAACAATAATCCCGATCTAAATACATCGGTGACCCAAAAAAATTACGTGCATCCAGTAACACAAAAGTATTTCAATGTATTTAAAATTGGAGAAGTTAACATTTCACAGTGCATAAATATTTACATATTGAACGGCTGAATTATCAACTTTTCAACGCTGCATGCGATTTCAACAAACATTGTCTCAGATAATATGATATGTTTGGTTTATGGGGCGCTCAACTGCTGTCGTCAGCGACCGTATGAAGTCCCAATTGTGACACAGTCCAATTTTTTGCACAGTCTAATCAAGCCACTGTCGTGAATGATGGTGATGATGAAAAGATGAGGAAAACACAAACACCCAGTTCCCCGCCGAAGAAAAATCCTCATCCAGGTCGGCAATCGAACCCGGGACCCCGTGATCCAGAGGCAGCAATGTTAGCTATTAGACCACGAGCTGCGGTCATTTCAGATGTTATCACTGACCTAGAGCCATCGTCACTGACGCTATGAAGCTTGTAAGTGGGCTGTTTAGGTTTTTATGTTGGTAACGCCACGTAGCGCTCTGTATGAAAATCATTGACTGTGCTGTGTGCAGTCTGTGGCTGGTTTGCATTGTTGGAATTTTTGCTATTGTAGTGTTGGGCAGTTGGATGTGAACAGCGCGTAGCGTTGCGCAGTTGGAGGTGAGCCGCCAGCAGTGGTGGATGTGGGGAGCGAGAGCGGGTGATCTGGACGTGTGTGCATCAGGGAGAGTACATTTGTAAGACCGTATGTCATTAATATGATGACTTTTGAATATTATTAAGGTAAATACATTGTTTGTTCTCTATCAAAATCTTTCATTTGCTAACTATGCCTATCAGTAGCTAGTGCCTTCAGTAGTTAGAATCTTTTATTTAGCTGGCAGTATTGGCGCTCACTGTATTGCAGTAGTTCGAGTAACGAAGATTTTGGTGAGGTAAGTGATTCATTAAAGTTATAGGTTATTGTTAGTCAGGGCCATTTTTTGTAGGGATTTTTGAAAGTCAGATTGCGTTGCGCTAAAAATATTGTTTGTCAGTTTACTGTTGATCAGAATAAGTAAAGAGAGAAATGTCTAAGTATCTTAAGTTTTGCTCAGCTGTTTGAAAATTAAATAAAGTAGAGGTTTTCCAGCACTGTCATTTATACAATTTTTCTAAGGGTATGTTTCAAGCTGCACGTCTTCTGGCCGGCCAGAGTGGCCGTGCGGTTCTAGGCGCTGCAGCCCGGAGCCGGGCGACCGCTACGGACGCAGGTTCGAATCCTGCCTCGGGCATGGATGTGTGTGATGTCCTTAGGTTAGTTAGGTTTCATTAGTTCTAAATTCTAGGCGACTGATGACCTCAGAAGTTAAGTCGCATAGTGCTCAGAGCCATTTTTGTACGTCTTCTATATCTCTTTCATTATGCAGATGTTTAACAGAACATCGTATCCACCACAATTACAGTGTAAGTGAACACAGCTTCATTATCTCATATTCTCATACTTGTGTAGTTATTTCATGAACAGTTTACTATTTTGCCCTTAACTTTATTTTAAGGCTGAATCCAAGTGCTAATTTAATACAAGTCAATCGCGAGTGTTAATAGACACAACGAATAAAAAGAGATCCAAAAGATGCTTCTGTCAAGAAGGCATAAATAGGTGTTTAAAAATTATGAAGGGAGTCTTTTGTCATTTATCAAATGGTTCAAATGGCTCTGAGCACTATGGGACCTAACTTCTGAGGTCATCAGTCCCCTAGAACTTAGAACTACTTAAACCTAACTAACCTAAGGACGTCACACACATCCATGCCCGAGACAGGATTCGAACCTGCGACCGCAGCGGTCACTCGGGTCCAGACTGTAGCGCCTAGAACGGCTCGGCCACCCCGGCCGGCTGTCATTTATCGCGAGCATACTTGCGCAAGAATACAGGCTTATTTATCCATAAACGACTATTACCTATATTTATTGTAAATGGTCTTAATGCAAACGCTTGTTTACAACTTTTCATTTATTTAAATTTTGTTATAATATTTATTTCAGTACGGGAATATGGTCAAGGTGAGTCAAATCATGAATGTAGAACCTGAGCACGATGTATTTTTGGTTGGGATGGCCTTAGGCCAATGAGATTTGACAGTAGCTGACCACTGCTGGAGTCAAGTGGGGAATGGAAATTTCCGAGTGAATTGCTCAAGGGAGTGTTTCCAGACACTTACACGCCAGCTGTGGAAGGAGGTGGACCTGCCCGTGATAACAAGTGGTATTCGATTATAGAGGTGAATATGGTTCTAGGAGATGAACGGCCGCTCCCATGCCTCAGCCTTTGAAGGGATTTATATTTCGAGAGGTTTAAATGTGCTCCAGAGTAGGAGAATAGGCAGAGTATGAGTTACTGTTCTTCGTACTACGTGCGTTAGTTTGTGAATCATCGAGTTTGAATATTTTGAGCTGGTAAATCTTCCGTGTCTTGCGATCAAGAATGAACTCTTTGATTACTATTTAGTTTTCGCTATCATTCTCATATTGCTCTCAATGCAACTTTTCTGCATCTGATACCGTATTTTCCATCTGCACTTTAAATGAATATAGCAGGACGACTTCCCCTTTTATTTGAGATGTCCTTTCTTGAATAACCATTATTCAACATATTTCTCTGTCGTCTACATCATTCACAGACGTCATAGAATCATTGAGTTTGGAATATATCCAACATATAACAGAGGAAAACAGGTGCAAGTGCTATTTTGAGATAACTAGACTGGCAAAGTAGAGCAATTCGTGGCGTCAGACTATCACTCTGCTCCCTGCTATAGGTAAGTAACGAATGGTAAAGGATATTTAGAAAGTTGATTAAGTAATACATCTCAGAAGGCACTTAAAAATTTACTTTTTTGAGTGATGTATTTGCTCGAAAACTGATGCTCGCTAGCTATCTCACATAAGATGTAGGTAGAGCTATCTCATTAACAATAATGTCACGAAAGATTTATATAAAGGTATATATAAATTTTACAGCCGGCTGGGGTGGCCGAGCGGTTCTAGGCGCTACAGTCTGGAACCGCGCGACCGCTACGGTCGCAGGTTCGAATCCTGCCTCGGGCATGGATGTGTGTGACGTCCTTAGTTAGGTTTAAGTAGTTCTACGTTCTAGGGGACTGATGACCTCAGCAGTTAAGTCCCAGAGTGCTCAGAGCAATTTGAACCAGATTTTACAAATTTCGAGCAGTCCATACCATATTGAGACTAATATCTTTCTCGTGGCACGAAAATGTGGCTGACAACTTGATAAAATTCAAAAGCTTTGAAAAGTACCACCATCAAGAAATAGTGAGACCAGCTGTACTTCAATATTTGCTTGCGAAAAGGGAAATAATTTCATCACCGATAAGCCCGAGAAACAAATGCTGAAAAAAAAACAACGATGGGCTACCTATACGGGACCTATTAAATAAATTCAAAAGTAAAACCTGATATGCGACAAAAATCGTAGTAGGATTTTATGTTACAATCAAATCATTAAACATAGCATTGTATTCAGTCGCTCCATGAGCGTACTGACACTGAAGTTGATGATTACGGAGAAGCCGAAATACAGCATTCGGTCTTCCAAACCTGATGCGTCATGAAAAGTACGAGGTGCATTCAAGTTCTAAGGCCTCCGATACTTTTTCTCCGGACTGGAGAGAGATAGAAACGTGCGCATTGTTTTAAAATGAGGCCGCGTTCATTATCAATACGTCCCAGAGATGGCAGTACCGTACGGCAGATGGAATTTTACCGCCAGCGGCGAGAATGAGAACTGTTTTAAATACTTAAAATGGCGACGTTTTCCTTACTTGAACAGCGTGCAGTCATTCGTTTTCTGAATTTGCGTGGTGTGAAACCAATTGAAATTCATCGGCAGTTGAAGGAGACATGTGGTGATGGAGTTATGGATGTGTCGAAAGTGCGTTCGTGGGTGCGAGAGTTTAATGAAGTGAGAACATCGTGTGACAACAAACCGAAACAACCTCGGGCTCGCACAAGCTGGTCTGACGACATGATCGAGAAAGTGGAGAGAATTGTTTTGGGGAATCGCCGAATGACTGTTGAACAGATCGCCTCCAGAGTTGGCATTTCTGTGGGTTCTGTGCACACAATCCTGCATGACGACCTGAAAATGCGAAATGTGTCATCCAGGTGGGTGCCACGCATGCTGACAGACGACCACGTGGCTGCCCGTGTGGTTTGTTGCCAAGCAATGTTGACCCGCAACGACAGCATAAATGGGACTTTCTTTTCGTCGGTTGTGAGAATGGATGAGACGTGGATGCCATTTTTCAATCCAGAAACAAAGCGCCAGTCAGCTCAATGGAAGCACACAGATTCACCGCCACCAAAAAAATTTCGGGTAACCGCCAGTGCTGAAAAAATGATGGTGTCCATGTTCTGGGACAGCGAGGGCGCAATCCTTACCCATGGCGTTCCAAAGGGCACTACGGTACCAGGTGCATCCAACGAAAATGTTTTGAAGAACACATTCCTTCCTGCACTGCAACAAAAAGGTCCGGGATGGGCTGCGCTTGTGCTGTTTCATCTAGTCAACGCACCCGCACATCGAGCTAACGTTACGCTACAGTTTCTTCGTGATAACAACTTTCAAGTGATTCCTCATGCTCCCTACTCACCTGACCTGGTTCCTAGTGACTTTTGACTTTTTCCAACAATGAAAGAGACTCTCCGTGGCCGCACATTCACCAGCCATGCTGCTATTGCCTCAGCGATTTTTCAGTGGTCAAAACAGACTCCTAAAGAAGCCTTCGCCGCTGCCATGGAATCATGGCGTCAGCGTTGTGAAAAATGTGTACGTCTGCAGGGCGATTACGTCGACAAGTAACGCCAGTTTCATCGATTTCGAGTGAGTAGTTAACTAGAAAAAAAAATCGGAGGCCTTACAACTTGAATGCACCTCGTATTATGGATAAACCTCTCCATTACCACACAAATGCCAAAACTGGAAATCCGGAGATAAGCAGTTTATATTAGATCGCTTGAGATGCTAATGGTGCCAACAATTTGGAAAACAAGCTTTTGTTAGTCCCATTTTCACGAACGTTCGTGTCAAACACGTGCACATAATGACAGACCTTTGCTGACATTAATATGTTACAGGCATATGGAGGTCATATAACATGCATGTTTATATGGGGAAACGTAACACTATGGACAAGAGCTGGGACCTGGTAGCCAAGGGAAGGAAAGATGGGTAATTCCAGGCTCAACAATAAATAAAATATCACAAGTTATTAATGGAGGAATAAACAGCTCTAAATAATCGTGTTGTAATGGCAGCACAGTAGGATTTGCTGCTATATTTCTGAGCACACAAATAACAGCCAGGCATGGGAATGTTGACAGTAAGTTACGCTGATCAATAGTTGTGAAGTAGAATGGAGGCCATAGGGCCGTCGAACCACTGGAAAGCGTAAACGCAGCAATTTGCATGGCGCAAGTTACAGGCACAAGGGGCCCACTGGTGCAGCGTAGTTGTTGTATGTGACTCGGAGCGGTGTGTTAGCAAAACAGGAGCACACAGCCGAGTATAAATAGGTGCCGTTTTCTAATGAGACTCATTCAAGTGTGGCAGCTCTCGTGGATGGTGGGGCGTGTCACACCACCAGCTACACGCAGTAGCAGATGGGATGCCAGCATTGCGGTACACGGCGGGTCACTTGTTCGACCCTCTGAGCCTGACGTGGGGTCCGTAGCCAGCCAGCCAGCAACGGGCCACACTTCGGCTCGCTACCGTCGGCAGTCGTCCTGGCTTCCAACATACGCCGGAGGCATCCCGAGGCGAGGGCTGCAGCTTCGGACGCTGGATCACGGGCACTTGTGGTCGCCGCGATTTCAGATACGCCAGCGAGGAAGGACGCAGCTGCCGCTCAGCGGCTCCTAGAAGAGCGGCGCTGAGTCAACAGGGATGAAGACCAGCCCTGACGACGCAGCCCTACAAGGCCGACATACAGCAGCGCATTGCACTGGTTCGCTGGGGCGGTGGCCTCACCATTGTGCGACCATGTGACACTATCGAGGTGAATCGGGCACTGTAGTGGAAACAAATCATTTGGAAAGCCGGCACTACAGGGTTATCAGTGAGCTACAATTTAGCAAATCAACATTAAATACTAATACAACAGATAATGCTTTAAAAACAGAGGGCAGATATCTACAAACAGCACCAATGCGAGCGACAAAAAGGCTCAGGAGCCTACATGAATTCTCCAAACAGAAAACATGTAAAACGCAGCTCGTCCTGTTGGTCCATGAGATCCTGAACTCCATAGACTGTCGTCCAATTCGATGTGGTGATTTCTGATTTCCAGAAGGCACTAGAGAGAAGATGAAAGACCAACTGTTGTTCCAATGCATAGTTTGCGATCAATATCAGGTATTTGTATGAGCTGTTAAATAACATCTAGGACGCATGTGGTGCACATTTAATGAAAAGATTACATACATGAAGTTGCAGCAAAAAGCGGATCTCAGGCTGAAATTCGATGGAAGAATCTTGTGGATGTGTAATTTATTTATGAAAGCAGTTGTTACGTGTTTCTAATATTTCTTGCATGCTGCTGGTCAGTCAAACCTCACAGGGTAGGATTGACGCAGGAAATACAGAGGATTTTGTCACAGGTTCCTTTAGCAAATTCGGGAGTATTACAGGTGTGCTGGGCAACTTCAGGTTCCGATTCTTCAGGCACTGTGCACGAGAGCTTTACGTTTTCGTAATTGAATATGGATGTGTTATAGTGTTAAACATATTTTATCTGTTTGACATTTTTCCAGTGGTTAAAATATTCTTGTTTTTTCACGTGACACAATATTTGTGTTTATTATTTCTTCATCAGTGTATTTAATTTTTCTAACTATCATATTCTGATATTTATTTGTGGTAGCATCGTATTGATTTAGTGATAATTTGGAAACGTTTCTTGGAAACACCGAATGTACGCACTATTACACATCTGATAATAATACAGGCTCCACTGTAGCGCCCTTCATCTCCTGTGTGTGATTGCAACATGCATGCATATCTGAAAGGGTATTGTATCATTCTTCTAAATAACACAGGCACTGCAGTGTCTCATATAACAGGCCTGAATCATCCAATTTATTCATACTACTGCTTAAGAGTAAAGTTGGCCGTACTTCCTCCTTGAGGTACTGGCGTAGAAGCGCATTCTTTGATGGTACTCTCCATCAGTTATGGAGCAAATAAATTTCTTCGAGAGCAAATGAAAAATTTACTCCTGTAATAATATACTCCTTTAGTTCAGTACTCTCGATAGGAGCTCGCAAATTTCTTTCTCTCTCAGAAAATTTTGCTCTAGTTTGACTTACATTTGTTTGGGGCTAGCCGTCCTAAATATTATCCAACTGAAGGCGTACGAAACGGCAAGAGTCAATCAACATGTCACTTTCACATACAACTGTAATAATAAATGAACCCAACTGGAACACTGGAGATTTCTCGACAGTAGTTCCTACACCGTAGTATTGTCTATTGGAGTCGAAAAATGGGAGAACAAGGCGGAGGCACCAGTTCAAATGTGTATGAAATCGTATAGGGCTTAACTGCTAAGGTCATCAGTCCCTAAGCTTACACACTACTTAACCTAAACTATCCTAAGGACAAACACACACACACACACACACACACACACACACACACCCATGCCCGAGGGAGGTCTGGAACCTCCGCCGTTACCAGCCGCACAGTCCATGACTGCAGCGCTTTGACCGCATTTTTTTTATCTCATTTTGTTCGTTTTCTTTCGTTGTATCTGCTCGGTGCGGACGTCGAAAGACACCCATTTCAGTTCGTTGTTGATCCATTAACTCTGAACAAACACGCTGAGTTACCGTACCGGCATCGCTCGGCTAATCCCATGCGGCGAGGCACCCGTACCACTCGTCGCCACACATCACAAGGTGGCTTACAGAGTGTAACTGTGAACATATGTAGAGCTGTACTAAATATCGTATGTACACAGATTTCTGTTTTGTTATGCCGCGTTTCCCCACAACAACACGTAAACAATGTTGGCGCAGTAAGATGTGTGTAGTAATTGACAAGTAAACAAATGTGATTGATCTGATGTTGTAGTAATTCCCAACGAGTTGAACTGGTATTGAGTCTCCGAGTCACCAGCCTGCTTCATGAGTAGCTCACAATGCCTCCGATGGGTACACTGCATATATCAAGCCATTCATCGATTATCCTCCGTTGGTTCATAAGCAAATCACCGTGCACAACACTATGCATTTATGCTCTTTTCTGGCACATATTTTGCCAGAATTAATTAAATATTTGTAATTTTTTCGGCAATACGCTGTTGGTTGAAATCAACTATCAGAACTGGAAATCCCTTTCTAAATGGTCACCTTCTACGCCCCCCACTCCCCCCATAAATTTGCTAAGTATTCAACTGGAAAGGCCCTGGCTCTAAACTGGGCTGGATATTTAACAGCCGTTCTACGTCCAGTGGGAGTGATAAAGTATTAAAAAACAGATGCTTAGCCTTGATGAATGCCACTTACCAAAAAAAATAACATCTTTTCTACAAGCTAATCTCTCTGGAAACTATCTTCAGATCAGTCATCCGAAAAGAGGCGATAGGTGTGAATTATCCGACTATATTTGCTGCATTTCAGTCTCTGCCACATCATCAGCTTTATTATTGCCTGTTTATGTTTTTGCGTTAACGTTAGCCTACAATTGACACCAACCATTTGAATTTTGCTTAATCCGTAGAATAAGGAAACGAATAGGCTTCCTGCTCATTTAAAACTCGACGCCCTTGTACTATTAGTGTTTCGGTGCAATAGTTCTCTTGATTGATTTATTTTTGTAGAGAGCTGTAATTTACACCAAGATAGCAGCTATTCGTGGATAGGGTGCCTTGAAGCGTTCATGCAGAATTCAGAGGGTATGTTATAGTTAAGAAAGGGGATAGAGATTAGCAACGATTTCATGGTGTGGGAGGGGAAACTACTTAAAGTGCTTGAAACTACACTGGAAAAAGAATAGGAGATTTGAGAAAAATGAATTAACGACTGGGGGATGGCATGTAGGAAAGTTTCCCCGGGACGTGTCAGAAAAGTAACTGTATGGGGCTAAGGGGGTGGAGAGCTGGGATGTTGTAATGGTATGGTAATCGTAGAGAAGTAGAAGAAAGCAAAAGGAAATCAGAAGTTTTAAATTTCACGTTGAAGGAAACATTCACGCAGGAGTATCGTACAAATATACCATTAGTTAACAGGCGCACAGACTCTCGTATGGACAATGTAGTAATGGGAATCCCTTAAGCAGAAAATCAACAGAATGTGTTGAACAGAAATAAGTCGTTAAATCTGAATGGTATCCCGATTTGGAGTCGCAGAGAATATAGCAGTGGTTCCTTACTTAGTTTCAGTGTATCACGAATCTGTGGCCCAGTAAAAAGTCCCAGATGACGGGAAAAATGAGCAGGTGACTTCAGTATGTAAGGAAAGTAAAAGAATGGACTCGCAAAAGTACAGACCAATACCCTTAACATCGGTTTGCTGCAGAATTTCTGAAGATATTCTCCGTTCGGATATAATACGTTTCATTGTGACAGGAAAGCGTCCTGGGCCATGTGCGTTCCCTATCACTTACTGGGTAGTAGCCGATCACAACGAATGTCTCTGACCAGCTGCTGGGTAACCGATGTTTGTCTTCACTCCATGTGGGATGGAGGCGGCAGCAGGCGGAAATATATTAAGACCTTATTTATATAGTGGTACCAGTCCATTTTTGTTCATTCTGAGAGACAGAGTTAAAATTAAATGAGCGCTGAAAAATTTGCAGTCGAGATATCAGAAATATATAAGTACGTTTACTTCAATATTTCCGGTATCTCAACTGCAGATTTTTCAACGCTCATTTAACTTTGGGACTCTGTATCTCAGAAGGAACAAAATTGGACTTGTATCACTATTGAAATAAGCCCTTCAAATGGACGTGTGCGGCATACTCGTGAGGCTTTATCGGCGGAACTGCGCCTAGTCTAGTGTCCGCTGTCGCTGAAGTAGTGTTGAGATCCCTCTTGGCTGAATACCGCCTGAAATCGGTAGCCCGGCGTGAGATGCGTGTTGCCAGCGCCGGGACGCCATTTGGAATTCAAACCCTAAGGCGCTCAACTATTTGGAGGAAGCAAACTTGGCTCGAGAATATGTCTGACCTGAGTATTGTGGATTTTATGGTGAGCTACAACACTAATTTAGCATTTGATAAACAGGTGTTGTGAGCATTTCTAGTTTGTGACTGATTTTCCTGTGGATGTCCTGATATACTGTGGGGTGTGTAAGCGACCCTTCGTTTCTGTACTGGGCTATCTGTAGTAGTTTCATACACGTTTCGTGACTTTCGACGATTGTGGGATAATCAATAAGTTTGCTATTGGTAATTTTGGCGTTATTTTGTCATACTGTTGGGTGGCGTGGCTTATTAGTTCTGCTTTTACATTGTCTATGGAGCTGCAAACTCGAGTAATTGCTCTATAACTTTCTTTGCATTTGTATATCATGTGCTAGCCACGATTGCCCCCTTCTTGGTTCACATTTCTTCGTGTTTCAGTGATATTGAGATTAATACAGTTTGTATGCTGCAGGGGTGATAATGGCCATTTCATAATTATTGTTATAGTGAATTCAAGAGGGAGCCCGGAAGTGGGCATTGCTGTATTTTCCAGTGGCCTCCGAATGGAACGAGGTTCACAGCTAATTAAAAACAAACAAAGGGAGGATCATGCACCTCGAGGTTCTGATTAACCATTGGAAGTAGGTATCTCCTGTCTTTCTAAGACATCTACGTACATTCTTTACTATACTTTGTTTACTGTTGTCCGCTATTCGAATGTGCTTGCCTGCTGTGCGGCTACTACTCTACGTGTTTGTTTGTAGATGTCTTCCTTTGCTGTTCCACTGAGTTGCATCGCTGGCCGTACACAGTGTTTAACTGTTTTAACTGTTAGTTCCTCTAACAGAGCATTTAACGTAATTTACTTGCCTTAAGGACGTTCTAGTTTAATCTCACTTTTGAGTTAAATTTTTGTTTAAGATGATTGACCTTTCCGCCATAATAGTTGTCTTTTGCAGTATAAAATTGTTTTCTTTAAGAGGTAACAAATTGTTATTTATGGTAATACGATTTAATTTTCCCACCACCTTGCCACTCCCCAACTAGCTCCATACCGCTACACTTCCGTCCACAGATCAGCATGGATTTAGAAAGCACCGCTCGTGTGAAGCTCAGCTTACCCTTTCCTCACATGTATCCTATGAACCATGCATGATGATCAACAGGCCGAATCCATATTCCTAAATTTACGGAAATTGTTTCACACGACGCTCCTCTGCAGACATTTAACAAAGGTACGAGTATAAGAACTACGTTCCCAGTCATCAAATGGTATCGTCAGGAGTGCTCCATGGAACTGTTATAGGAACGATCTTACTCTCTGTATTCATAAATGATCTGGCAGACAGGGTGAGCAGCACTCTGTGGCTCTTTACTGGTGAGGCTGTTATATACGGGAGTGTATCGTCATTACGTCGTTGCAGGAGCTTGCCACTTTATAAGAATTTCTATTTGATGTGATGAATTAGAACTTGCTCTAAATGAAACAAAAGTAACTTAATGCAGATCAGCAAGAGAAACAATCCATTTGTGTTCAATTACAGCGTTACTAGGGCGGTGCTTGACACAGCCATGTTGCTTACATATCTACACCTATCGCTACAAAGCGATATGTACTTAGAGACAGTAGTAAGAAACGCGAATAGTCGACTTCGATTTATTGGTAGAATTTCCGAAAAGTGTGCTTCGAATGTGAAAGAGTCTGTATAAAGAACATTTATGGCACCCTTTCTGGAGTGCTGATCGAGTGTTTGGAGTCCCCACCAGGTCGAATTAAAGAAAGACAGCGAAGGAGTTCAGAGGGAGGCTGCTAAGCAGGACCGATCAACACTCGAATGTTACGAAACTGCTTCCTGAACGAAAATGCGAAAATGTGGTGGGAAGACTAGGTTCTTTTTGCGGAACGCTACAGAGCAAATTTACAGAACTGTCACTTGAAACGATCTGCATTACCGCTCTGCTACAACCAACGTACATTTCGCGTGAGAACGACCACGAAGATAAGAAATTAGAGCACTTACAGAGGTATGTCGACGGTCATTTCTCCTGCACTCCTTTGGAAGTGGAGCAGGAAAGGAAATGATTAGTGGTGGTGTACGGTACACTACGCCATGCATCTTACGGTACCTAGCGGAGTACATATTCGGTTGTTGATGTAGTTTATAGTTAATAGTATGGTTAGACCTTGACAGAGGATGCATTAATGCAAAGGAAAAGTGTTAGAAACTCTACTGTAATATAAATGTTTGGTGATTTAAGAAACTTGTGAGGAAGTGATGAATCAATAGTAGGAAATAAGTTTTCTTAAGGAAATGAGAAAATTCGCAGTTGCGCTGAGATGGGATGTACTGATATCTTGACATGGAGTGGAACTCATCAGATTGTTTACAGTTAAGAGTGTAGACAGACCTCAGGAATGATTTCACGTTCTCCGACAATAAGACCTTTGAAATTACACCGGCAAAAGAGAGCTTCTAAATTTAATGGAGATGGGGGTAATAAAGGCCAAACAGGAGACCGGCTTCTAAAGGAAACATGCAGGCTTGCAGTTATGTGGCATTATTATGACCTTGAAGCTATAGGATAGGTTTTTAGTTGTGAGGAAGAACAAATCGCAGTTATGATTTCATATTCTGGGGAACGAACTACACTATCAGGAAATTAAAACAATTGGGATGTGGTGACGAAGATGTGACAGAAGACCAGAATTTGTAACTCTGTGTGGGGATACGGTTGGTTGTAGTCTTTATATTGAAGCAAATTGTAGGATAGGATGGACATATGTAGGGAGTGGTAACGTTAGCTGTGATAGGAAGCCATTGAACTTTCGTTCGTAAAGGAATTGGAATCTTAGGAAATTTAGGGGAAGTGCAATCTGCAGCGTTTGGAAATTTAGGGGAATCGCAATGCGATGAGAGAGGCGCTATAGGAGATCAAGTGCCGCAAGGGTATGTGCATTTTGCTACTTGTAGAAAAGAATTTTTACAGAAGGATATGGTTAAGACCATGGGGAGATATGAGGTTTGATTTCGTGTTGTCTGCGGAAGAACTTTGAAATTTGACTGTTAAAAATAATTACTGTTCGTAGATTTAAGAGACGATAGACGTGATGACCAGGCATGGAAAGGTGTCCGGTTCAACAAGTAAGCGGGTTGTATTGCGTTTGTGAATTAATATGACTGGTTGAAAGGTTTCGTATGGAATGTTAGGTGTAGGATAGGCTCTAGTTACGAAGATGGATGCATGATTGGATGATCTGATGTTCTGCGAGGTGTAAGTCTTTGACATTAAAATGTTTGATGTATTAAGTAACGTGCGTCGTTGTAATGGATGCCTGGGAGCAGAGGGTTTCTCAGAGATGCGCAAGAGATTAGAGCTGTACAGGTCTAGGATGGTCTGGAGCATTCATATCGATTGCGAGTCGTCGGGTGGAGTGAGGAGGATGGATAAATAGTAGGAATGGTCTGATGGCGTCGGAGGGAAAGAATTGGAAAATACGCGGGGAAACATATAAACAATATGAAGGTACACAAATGTGACAGATTACATGCTTCATTAGCAAAAAAAAAATTGATTTGGGCGACAGGCTAACAATTACGCAGTGATATGGATCTAAAAACAAACCATTGTAACAGCTCTCTATATAAATCAGTCATTGAAGAGGACTACTACATACAAAAGCAATACTGTAGAGATCTGTACGAGTTCACAACACTTATCAATGGGCACCAATTCTCTGCAAGTAAAAGAAAAAATAGAGGAAACAAAAACGTAAACTGACGTTAACACACCTCCCTAAACTACACGCACATGCACAAATACACATACACAAATCCATACAACCACATGCACTTCCATTAGTTTCAAAATCAGTTGTTCATACGTTCTGAATCACGAATCTTTACGTAAATAACAAGAGGAACAGATGAGAGCACAGCAAACAATGTAGCAGTTCGTGTTTTGTATGGAATGAACGAGTTTGAAAACCCGAAAACCACAAACAAGACTAAATTGAAGCAATAATTAAAAGTACCTTTTATATTCACGTGAAAGAAATTCAAAACTACTACACACGTGTTTGAATTGCCGAAAACCAATTTCCTGAACGAAGGAAACCAAAGGGAACCAATAAAAAAGTATGTTGTAAAAGGTAAGGTAATAATTCTTCACAGAAGGCGCAAAAACGTAGCCATAAGAACCACAGTACAAAATTGTGCCAATATCACTTTCTTTTGTTTTTACTTTTGTGTTTCGTTTAACAGGAAGTACACCCGAAGAAAAGAAAGTAGTCGTTAGTGGCCGTCTATATACATTCAGCTGTCATAAGGAAAGCATACACCTAACACAGTGAACATAATGTGGCTGGTAGCTAATTTCTCGTGATCTGGTCAGTGAAAATGGTGATAGCTTATACGTATTTGTTCGACTATTACTTAGATTATGCCGTAAAACAAAACGTACCACCTGGGTGATTACGAACCACATTGTCGAAATACGGTGCAAGAACGACGCTGATATCCGGCAGAATACCCGACAAGTCAAGATGTCGAAACCAGTTGCGTTTTCCTTATGGCGTAATTCTCTAATATTGTTTTAACCTGCAGTTTTGTTTTGTAATAAGTTACGTTGCTGTAGGTTTTCAAGTGAATAGAGCACAACAACTCAATATTTATATCTACTAGGGTCGTGCAATAAGTAATGTTCCACATTTTTTTAAAGAAGCCATTAATATAAGTAGACAAGTGACATTGTTGTTGCTTCACAACTGATGTTTGTTCTCTGCGCCGGTGAAGTTCCGAAACGTTCTGTCTGATGGTAGAGCCATAGTACAGTGTCAAAATGACATCTACATACGACTCACACTACAAGCAGCGTGCTGTTGCTGAATTCTTGTGTGCAGAAAAAGAAAGCCTGGTGAACATCCATAAACGTTTTTGTGCAGTGTTGGCGATGCTACAAGTGGCAACATACAGTTGGGGTTGGGTAAAGAAAGTTAAAGCCTCAGAAAATGTAGAAACAGCTGGCTCTACAGTTGTCGGCCAGCATTGGTAGTGCATCTGCAAGGATCAAGACTCTCGGATATTCAAAGAGGTACCCACGATAGGTTCCACGAATGCTCATAGCCAATCTCAAGATTCAAAGAAAGGCCAGTTCATATGAATTATTGGGGCGATTTGAGACCGTCGGAGAGGCCTTTCAGTCATGGATAGTCACGGGGGACGAAAGCTGGGCGCACCACTTAGAGACGGAAACTAAAAGGCAGTCCGTGGTGTGGCATCATCGTCAGTCCCCACAAAAGAAAAAACTTCGACAACCGCCTATCCCGGAAAAGTCATGGTGACAGTCTTCTGGGATTGTCATGACGACATTGTCGTTCATGTGATGCCAAGAGAGTCAACCATCAATTCAGAGACATACATGAAGACTCTGAATAAACTCAAGAACCGATTCCGACGTGTTCGATAGGAGAAGAATCCAGCAGAAATCTTGGTCCAACACGATAAAGCACGCCCACACACAAGTCTGAGAACACATCGTCAAATCGGGTTGGACATCATTGCCTCAACTATCCTACATTCCAGACACCCTTTGACTTCCATCTCCATGGAATGCTTAAAGATTCTCTAAGCGGAACACACTTTGAAGGTGACGAGAGTGTAAGTCCTGCGGTGAAAATATGACTACGGCTACAGGACAAGAGCTTTTGCCAGCAAGGAATACATGCTCTTACACAACGTTAGCTTACGACCATCGAACGTGAAGGAGACTACGTAGAAACATAGGACATGGAGAAAACATGTTCATGTATATTTTCACCAAATTCTGAGCCTTACCGATAAATACACTCTTGGTCATTAAAATTGCTACACCAAGATAAAATGCAGATGATAAACGGGTATTAAGTGGAAAAATATATTATACTAGAACTGACATGTGATTACATTTTCACGCAATTTGGGTGCATAGATCCTGAGGAATCAGTACCCAGAACAACCACCTCTGGCCGTAATAACGGCCTTGATACGCCTGGGCATTGAGTCAAAGAGAGCTTGGATGACGTGTACAGGTACAGCTGCCCACGAAGCTTCAACACGAAATCTCAGTTCATCAAGAGTAATGACTAGCACATTGTGACGAGCCAGTTGCTCGGCCACCAATGAGCAGACGTTTTCAGTTGGTGAGAGATCTGGAGAATGTGCTGGCCAGGGCAGCAGTCGAATATTATCTGTATCCAGAAAGGCCCGTACAGGACCTGCAACATGCGGTAGTGCATTATCCTGCTGAAGTGAAGGGTTTCGCAGGGATCGGATGAAGGGTAGAGCCACGGGTCGTAACACATCTGAAATGTAACGTCCACTTTTGAAATTGCCATCAATGCGAACAAGAGGTGACCAAGACGTGTAACCATGTTCACCCCATACCATCACGCCGGGTTATACGCCAGTATGGCGATGACGAATACACGCATCCAATGTGCGTTCACCGCGATGTCGCCAAACTCGGATGCGACCATCATGATGCTGTAAACAGAACCTGGATTCACCCGAAAAATGACTTTTTGCCATTCGTGCACCCAGGTTCGTCCTTCAGTATACCATCGCAGGCACTCCTGTCTGTGATTCAGCGTCAAGGGTAACCGCAGCCATGGTCTCCGAGCTGATAATCCATGCTGCTGCAAACGTCGTCGAACTGTTCGTGCAGATTGTTATTGTCTTGCAAACGTCCACATCTGTTGACTAAGGGATCGAGACGTGGCTGCACGATCCGTTACAGCCATGCGGATAAGATACCTGTCATCTCGACTGCTAGTGATTAGAGGCCGTTGGGATCCAGCACGGCGTTCCGTATTACCCTCTTGAACCCACCGATTCCATGTTCTGCAAACAGTCATTACATCTCGACCAACGCGAGCAGCAATGTCACGATACGATAAACCGCAGTTGCGATAGGCTACAATCCGACCTTTATCAAAATCGGAAACCTGATGGTACGCATTTCTCCTCCTTACACGAGGCCTCACAACAACGTCTCACCAGGCAACGCCGGTCAACTGCTGTTTGTGTATGAGAAAAAGGTTGGAAAATTTCTTCATGTCAGCACGTTGCAGGTGCCGCCACCGGCGTCAACCTTGTGTGAATGCTCCGAAAAGCTAATCATTTGCGTATGAAAGCATCTTCTTCCTGTCGGTTAAATTTCGCGTCTGTAGCACGTCATCTTCATAGTGTAGCAATTTTAATGACCAGTAGTGTATGTTCTCAGAAAAAATTTTGGGGCATTAATTACCGAACGAGCCTCGTACATGTAAAGGAGGTGACAAGAAGTATGGAAACAAGAACATCACAGGACGACAGGCTGACAATTAGATAGTGATACAGATCTAAAAGCAAAATAATAGCAAAACTCTCTATATAAATCAGTCATTTAACAGAACTACTACATTACCATGCCTAATACGATGCAAGTAAACCTTTGGCATTCAAAACAGTTTCCAGTGGCCCCGGAATGGATGAATACAGTTTCAGGGGAAACTTATGGCAATCTTGCAGCAAAACAGTGGCAAGTGCAGCTAACGATAACATATGTGGATAGCGATCACGTACCCTTCTCTCCGAAGTAGAATAAAATGTCTCCGTCGTCAAAGACAACAGCTCAAATGACAGGCCTCGCTAGTATCCGAATTTATGTTCAATCATGCATTTCTCGCGATGTTTCTATGTTATTGTCCGCCCCCTGTACTAGATACTCCGCTGGCCACTGTGTGGTGCATGTTAGAAGGTGCATTGTGCAAGTGCTGGTCATAATTTTTGTTGTTTCACAAGCAAATGGGACAAGGGGAAAAACGACAAACATGATTACACATGAGTAAAGCTGTGATGGAAGACACTGACTAAAATGCATCTACTAAATAATTGAGGAAGTTGTTTTCAAGTGCAAGGAGAAGAATTTGTGAAGGGCCACGTCAAACCAGTTAAAACCAATTTAAAAAAGGATCTTATTCCACATTCGTGAACCTTACGTGAACCTTAGCTAACTCATGGTTCAAGAATCATAAAAGAAGGTTGTATACACGGAAGAAACCTGGAGATACTAAACGGTATCAGATAGATTATATATTGGTAAGACAGAGATTTAGGAACCAGGTTTTAAATTGTAGGACATTTCCAGGGGCAAATGTGGACTCTGACCACAATCTATTGGTTATGAACTGTGGATTAAAACTGAAGAAATTGCAAAAAAGGTGCGAATTTAAAGAGATGGGACCTGGATAAACTGAAAGAACCAGAGGTTGTACAGAGTTTCAGGGAGAACATTAGGGAACAATTGACAGGAATGAGGGAAAGAAATTCAGTAGAAGACGAATGGGTAGCTCTGAGGGATGAAGTAGTGAAGGCAGCAGAGGATCTAGTAGGTAAAAATACGAGGGATAGTAGAAATCCTTGGGTAACAGAAGAAATATTGAATTTGATTGATGAAAAGAGAAAAAATAAAAATGCAGTAAATGAAGCAGGCAAAAAGGAATACAAGCGTCTCAAAAATGAGATCGATAGGAGGCGAAAAATGGCTAAGCAGGGATGGCTAGAGGACATATATAAGGATGTAGAGGCATATATCACTAGGGGCAAGATAGATACAGCATACAGGAAAATTAGAGGTTTGGAGAAAAGAGAGCCACTTGTATGAATATGAAGAGCTCAGATGGAAACCCAGTTTTAAGCAAAGAGGGGAAAGTAGAAAGGTGGAGGGAGTACATAGAGGGTCTATACAAGGTCGATGTACTTGAGGACAATATTACGGAAATGGATGAGGATGTAGATGAAGATGAAATGCGAGATACGATACTACGTGAAGAGTTTGACAGAGCACTGAAAGACCTGAGTCGAAACAAGGCCCCGGGAGTAGACAACATTCCATTAGAACTACTGACGGCCTTGGAAGAGCCAGACCTGACATAACTCGACCATCTGGTGAGCAAGATGTACGAGATAGGCGAAGTACCCTCAGACTTCAAGAAGAATATCATAATTCCAATCCCAAAGAAAGCAGGTGTTGACAGGTGGGAAAATTACCGAACTATCAGATTAATAAATCACAGCTGCAAAATACTAACACGAATTATTTACAGCTGAATGGAAAAACTGCTAGAAGTCGACCTCGGGGAAGATCAGTTTGGATTCCGTAGAAATGTTGGAACACGTGAGGCAATTCTGACCTTGCGACTTATCTTAGAAGAAAGATTAAGGAAAGGCAAACCTACGTTTCTAGCATTTGCAGATTTAGAGAAAGCTTTTGACAATGTTGACTGGACTACTCTCTTTCAAATTCTAAAGGTGGCAGGGGTAAAATACAGGGAGCGAAAGGCTATTTACAATTTGTACAGAAACCAGATGGCAGTTATAAGAGTCGAGGGACATGAAAGGGAAGCAGTGGTTGGGAAGGGAGTAAGACAGGATTGTAGCCTGTCCCCGATGTTGTTCAATCTGTATATTGAGCAAGCAGTATAGGAAACAAAAGAAAAATTTGGAGTAGGTATTAAAAACTTTGAGGTTCGCCGATGACATTGTAATTCTGTCAGAGACAGCAAAGGACTTGGAAGAGCAGTTGAATGGAATGGACAGTGTCTTGAAAGGAGGATATAAGATGAACATCAACAAAAGCAAAACAAGGATAATGGAATGTAGTCTAATTAAATCAGGTGATGCTGAGGGAATGAGATTAGGAAATGAGACACTTAAAGTAGTAAAGGAGTTTTGCTATTTGGGGAGCAAAATAACTGATGATGGTTGAAGTAGAGAGGATATAAAGTGTAGACTGGCAATGGCAAGGAAAGCGTTTCTGAAGAAGAGAAATTTGTTAACATTGGGTATAGATTTAAGTGTCAGGAAGTCGTTTCTGAAAGTATTTGTATGGAGTGTAGCCATGTATGGAAGTGAAACATGGACAATAAATAGTTTGGACAAGAAGAGAATAGAAGCTTTCGAAATGTAGTGCCACAGAAGAATGTTGAAGATCAGGTAGGTAGATCACGTAACTAAAGAGGAGGTATTGAATAGGATTGGGGAGAAGAGAAGTTTGTGGCACAACTTGACTAGAAGAAGGGATCGGTTGGTAGGACATGTCCTGAGGCATCAAGGGATCACAAATTTAGCATTGGAGAGCAGCGTGGAGGATAAAAATCGTAGAGGGAGACCAAGAGATGAATACACTAAGCAGATTCAGAAATATGTAGGTTGAAGTAGGTACTGGGAGATGAAGCAGCTTGCACAGGATAGATTAGCATGGAGAACTGCATCTAACCAGTCTCAGGACTGAAGACCACTACAACAACAACAACACGTGAGATGTGCATTGGTGGCGGTCGAGATTCGTTCTGTCACAAATGCTGGCTCTCTAGTGTTACGCTGTAGTGTTTCACGGAAAGAACATCTTCTTGTCTACAGGTATTCCCAACTTATTTAATAGAACATTTTAGTAATATTCGTGTGCTGATCGAACCTACCGGTAAAAAATCTAACAGTAAGAATCTGAATTTCTATAATGACTCCCATTAATCAGACTTGGTGGGTTCAAAAAGAGTCACGCAATACACAATTGGCACAAGTATCCTTAAGTTGTCTCATTTGTAGATGACAACAATCTACTAGGATTATCCAAATAGACTGATCGTGTACCATCCCTATAAAATGGCTTACGTGCACTTTCCACTTCATGTAGCTTTGCAACGTTACGCCTAGATATACATATAATGGACGTCAGTGTGTCATGCAGCGCACCACAAATACTGTATTCCGAAAATAAAGAATTTTATTTACTCTTTATCAGCAAATGACTTACATTTACCATATTTAGTGAGGTTCGTCATTCATCACACTAAACAGTAATCATCCAACGAGTACAATCACTCAACAACAACAAACAACAACACTTCTCACTCAAACAGTCGCAGCTTGCTCATCATTCTGTACAACAAAATATGCATGTACACTAAAAAAGAAAAAAAAACGCTCTAAGAATTAATTATGCAATCGGTTACAAATTGATATTCATAAAAGCATCGCCGGATTATGCTAAACTGTAGGCGGCCGATGGATGAATGTGTAATGCTGCTGCGCAGTTTGACCGCGCAGATGGAATGTAGAGTGAACAGGGGACATGTCAACACCAGGGCATAAATTCTTTACGAATTTCGTTTTGCACATCTAGTCGGACGGCAAGGATACCTCGTAGACAGGCTTGTGAATCACATTTGCATTTAAGAATGGACATGTAGCTGGACTCAAAGTAGCCGGTTGAAGTAAGAGGCGAATCGCTCTACGTTTGAATAGGAGCGATGCCTCTAATCGACGATTTTGACTGGAATGGGGTATACATGGCCTAATACAACGTCAAGAAGGAAGCGGTCGACGTAGAGAGACGGCAGAAAGTGAGGATCAAGAAATCTTCAGACACGCACACAGAGCCCCGGATTCATCATTATCTTCGATCGGACGTGCAACTGGTGCTCCAGTGACCACAAAGACCATTAACAGGCTGCTCAAAGAAAGGCAGTTTTCACGTCGCTCCATGTGCCGACCACAAGTGACCTCTGTACACCAACAAGCCCGTCTGCAGTTATGTCTGTCACATTCGTCCCAGAATCTTACTGACTGGAGTAGTATTGTCTTCGAATGACCAGCGGAGACGTGCCTGGAAACGGCCGGCCGGTGTGGCCGAGCGGTTCTAGGCGCTACAGTCTGGAACTGCGCAACCGCTACGGTCGCAGGCTCGAATCCTGCCTCGGGCATGCATGTGTGTGACGCCCTTGGGTTAGTTAGGTTTAAGTAGTTCTAAGTTCTAAGGGACTGATGACCTCAGAAGTTAAGTCCCATAGTGCTCAGAGCTATTTGAACCATTTTTGTCTGGAAACTTCCCTGACAGGAGTTGGATATCAACCTGACTATTGCCCGCCACAAGCCCCGACAACCATGAGTGATGGTCTGGGGATACATTTCATTTCATTTCATAACAGGACCCCTTTGGCTGTTACCCGCAGCACCCTTACAGCACAGCGCTACATCGGCGATATCCTACGCCCCGAGGGTCTCTACTTATTGTCCTCTTGCTTGCCAAACCCTGCCTTGGACAGCAAGGTCAGCGGATCTCTATAGAATCGAGAACGTTTGGAGCGTAATGGGAATTAAACATCCAACAACTCTGTCAATCAGTGCGATACCGAATAGCTGCTTGCATGAGGACCAGAGGTCGACCAACGATTTTTAGCTTACTCAGTTAGTGAAGCTCTTTATCTTGAATAAATCACGCAGTACATCTGAAGTTGTAATCATTTGTATGTCTGTATGTACATCAAATCAACTGATTCCCACCTCATTTGGATAATTCTTTCGTGGAGCGCCGTGTTGTCTACTTACAGTGTATGTCGAGAGCCATAGGGTCCTGTCACTTTTCACTGGATCAGTCCTGACAAAAATTTTTACCTCAGTGATATTTGCTGTTTATTTCTTAAAAATCTTCGAGCCAGTCACATAGCCACTCACATATATAAGTGTGTTCTGTGTGTGCTCGAATCTTCGTTAAAAATTGCAGTGTGTCAATGTGTCGAATGCTTTCCGGAACTAGAGGAATGCGGTATCAGCTTGTTACCATTCATCTACAGTACGAAAATACCGTGCGATAAAACTTGCAAGGTACGTTTCAAACGATATCTGCTTCTAAATCCGTGACGGTTTGTGGCAGAAGCTTTTCTGTCTAAAGGAAATTTATTATGCTCATGTGTAGAATGTGCTCAAGAATTCTGTAACACATCTGTCTTATTGACATCGGTTTTCAATTTGTGGGTCCGTTCCATTATCCTTCTTATTTATGGTAGTCTTTTACAGTCGTTTGGGACTTCATTATGGACGAGAGATTCGTTATCAATGCAACCTCACTCTAAAATGACAAGTATTCTCTGTGAAATCAAATTAGGATTTCGCCCACATTTAGTGACTTATTTTCAAATTTTCCGCTTGCGTTCCAAGGCTAGCATTTCACGTTTCTGTGTCCTCCCTAGGGGAGTTCCCTGTGGCGGTCAAATAGTGACATGTTCGTATGATTTTCCTGCATGAATGATAAAAAAGTGACAATTAAAACTTCAGGTTTGCCTTTACTGTGTCCTGTTGCCACGCCTAACCAGTCAGCGTCGTACTGAACAGAAGCCTTCGATAGGCTTAATACACTCCTGGAAATTGAAATAAGAACACCGTGAATTCATTGTCCCAGGAAGGGGAAACTTTATTGACACATTCCTGGGGTCAGATACATCACATGATCACACTGACAGAACCACAGGCACACAGACACAGGCAACAGAGCATGCACAATGTCGGCACTAGTACAGTGTATATCCACCTTTCGCAGCAATGCAGGCTGCTATTCTCCCATGGAGACGATCGTAGAGATGCTGGATGTAGTCCTGTGGAACGGCTTGCCATGCCATTTCCACCTGGCGCCTCAGTTGGACCAGCTTTCGTGCTGGACGTGGAGACCGCGTGAGACGACGCTTCATCCATTCCCAAACATGCTCAATGGGGGACAGATCCGGAGATCTTGCTGGCCAGGGTAGTTGACTTACACCTTCTAGAGCACGTTGGGTGGCACGGGATACATGCGGACGTGCATTGTCCTGTTGGAACAGCAAGTTCCCTTGCCGGTCTAGGAATGGTAGAACGATGGGTTCGATGATGGTTTGGATGTACCGTGCACTATTCAGTGTCCCCTCGACGATCACCAGTGGTGTACGGCCAGTGTAGGAGATCGCTCCCCACACCATGATGCCGGGTGTTGGCCCTGTGTGCCTCGGTCGTATGCAGTCCTGATTGTGGCGCTCACCTGCACGGCGCCAAACACGCATACGACCATCATTGGCACCAAGGCAGAAGCGACTCTCATCGCTGAAGACGACACGTCTCCATTCGTCCCTCCATTCACGCCTGTCGCGACACCACTGGAGGCGGGCTGCACGATGTTGGGGCGTGAGCGGAAGACGGCCTAACGGTGTGCGGGACCGTAGCCCAGCTTCATGGAGACGGTTGCGAATGGTCCTCGCCTATACCCCAGGAGCAACAGTGTCCCTAATTTGCTGGGAAGTGGCGGTGCGGTCCCCTACGGCACTGCGTAGGATTCTACGGTCTTGGCGTGCATCCGTGCGTCGCTGCGGTCCGGTCCCAGGTCGACGGGCACGTGCCCCTTCCACCGACCACTGGCGACAACATCGATGTACTGTGGAGACCTCACGCCCCACGTGTTGAGCAATTCGGCGGCACGTCCACCCGGCCTCCCGCATGCCCACTATACGCCCTCGCTCAAAGTCCGTCAACTGCACATACGGTTCACGTCCACGCTGTCGCGGCATGCTACCAGTGTTAAAGACTGCGATGGAGCTCAATATGCCACGGCAAACTGGCTGACACTGACGGCGGCGGTGCACAAATGCTGCACAGCTAGCGCCATTCGACGGCCAACACCGCGGTTCCTGGTGTGTCCGCTGTGCCGCGCGTGTGATCATTGCTTGTACAGCCCTCTCGCAGTGTCCGGAGCAAGTATGGTGGGTCTGACACACCGGTGTCAATGTGTTCTTTTTTCCATTTCCAGGAGTGTAATTTTACGTAAGATCAGGATTTTCTACAGTTCTCGGCGACATACCTTCGATTACGTATGACGCTGGAAGAAGTGTGCTTCGTCCAGTTAACCTTTCTATAGATCTGCGAAGTCCTATTAATTTTTGGCACTTGACATTTCTAAGTTCACTTTTCGAATCGAGAGTTCACAGTTTCTGTTTTCTTGCTATTTTCAGAATGTTGTTATTAAACCACATTGATCTCTTTCATCCAGTTACTGTAGTATTAAATTTTGCATAGCCTCAGCGTTCATTCATTCACATATCGTGTTCTTCAGATCCAGCAATGAAAAACGAATACCTGCAAACACAATCGCTGCATGTTAAAATATGTATGGCAGTGATTAATATACTCACAGTGAATTCTGTGGAACATATTTCTACATTGCTCCATTTATGTACACTAGGAGAAAAACACCTTCACGGAAAAAAATACATGTTCGTGATTTCCTGTGAAACAGATGATTCTCTGCTGGTTCCTATGCCAAAGCCTTCATCCCATAGAAGGTCCAGCTCAGTCCCTAATTACCTTATTAAACGCTAATATACCTTACTTCCTTTTTATCCCTGTATTTGTATCTCTAAACCGTTGGTAAACAGTCATTGTTTCTGACAGAATTTTACTGAGCTTTTACATTAGGAGAAGAAATTAATATCGTAACGCAATTTAGTTGCACCAAATGTATTGAACTAAAGCTGTAGATATTGCTCTCGAAAGGAAGGCAATCGTATTCCCGAAGAAAGCGTGATGTAGTATATCTCCAGATATCCACCAGCGCTTTGTATATAATGCTTTTATTCACGGTCCTTGAGGTAGTGGATGGCTATTATTCATATTAAACCGTTCAGCTAAAGTGGAATGGCGAGATAGTTTCGTCATGGGACGGTATATGACGATGTACGCTATGTGATCAAAAGCATCCGTACACCCCCAAAAACATACGTTTTTCACATTAGGTGCATTGTGCTGCCACCTACTGTCAGGTACTCCATCTCAGCGACCTCATTAATCATGAGATATCGTGAAAGAGCAGAAGGGGCGCTCCGCGGAACTCACAGACTTCCAACGTGGTCAGGTAATTGAGTGTCACTTGTGTCATACGTTTGTACGCAAGATTTCCACATCCCTAAACATGCCTAGGTCCACTGTTCTGATGTGATAGTGAGGTGGAAACTAGAAGGGACACGTACAGCACAAAAGCGAACAGGCCGACCTCGTCTGTTTACTAACAGAGACCGCCGACTGTTGAAGAGGGTCGTAATGAATAATAGGCAGACATTTGTCCGGACTACAAACTGCTTGAGGATCCACTGCAAGTACTATGACAGTTAGGCAGGAGGTGAGAAAACTGGGATTTCATGGTCGAGCGGCTGCTCATAAGCCACAAATCACGCCTGTAAATGCCAAACGACGTCTCGCTTGGTGTAAGGAACGTAATCATTGGACGACTGAACAGTGGAAAAATGTTGTATAGAGTGACGACTCACGGTACACAATGTGGCCATCCGATGGCAGAGTGTGGGTGTGGCGAATACCCGGTGAACGTCATCTCCCATCGTGTGTAGTGCCATCAGTAAAATTCGGAGGCTGTGGTGTTATGGTGTAGTCGAGTGTTTCATGGAGGGGGCTTGCACCCCTTGTTATTTTGCGTGACACTATCACAGCACAGGCCTTCAATGATGTCTTAAGTACGTAGTTGTTTCCCTCTGTTGAATAGCAATTCGGGAAAGGCGATATCATCTTTCAACACGATCGAGCACCTGTTCATAATGCACGGCCTGTGGCGGCGCGGTTACACGACAATACAATCCATGTAATGGACTGGTTTGCACAGAGTCCTGTCCTGAATCCTATAGAACACCTTTGAGATGCTTTGGGACGCCGTATTCGTACCATGCCTCACCGACAGACATCGATACCTATCCTCAGTGCAGCACTCTGTGAAGAATGGCATTCCCCAAGAAACCTTCCAGTAACTGATTGAATGTATTCCTGTGAGAGTGGAAACTGCCATCAAGATTAAGGTTGGGCCAACACCATATTGAATTCCAGCCTTACCGATGGAGGGCGGCACGAACTTTTAAGTCATTTTCAGCTAATTGTCCGGATACTTTTGATCACATAGTGTTTAGCTGTCTGTAAAGGATTATCGTCTCACTTGTTACTTGGGATGATGATGACACGAGACTGAAATTATTCTTCGTTTTTACCAATTTCAAGCGAATGAGAGAAACAGGTTAGAATCCTTTAAGAAATGAGCTCCATGATGTTTATCCATTTAACAGCCTTGCTTCTGACGTTACTAGACGGGCATAAGCATTTCGTTTCCACGCGTGTGTCCCTAGCGTGACTGCGGAGCGGTCATTACATGACTGGCTTCTTACCCTCTGCAGCCGTTGTCTTTTTCTGTTCAGCAGAAACCTACGCTATCTGTGTAGGCGTAATGGAGGCCATAATTCACACGGAATTTATTCGTACACGCCATGCTTTGAGGCAATGCGTGCAGGGTGCTGGATTATCGCTTTTTCAGCCAATGAAACTACCATTTGTCACTGTTAGCGTGTAGGGCTGCACCAAATGTGTTTTCCCCGTGAATTATCTCCTCCATTCTTACGTTATTTTGGTAGTGTTCAACATTCTTTGCGTTCTCCGCATATTCGTATCAGTTTCTAATTTATTTTCATGTTGATAGTTTCTGCGCATAATAACTGAAGACAATTAATTAAATAATTGAAGAGCTGGTCTTCTGGAACTGTTTTCCATTTGTTAACCATTTTTTACTTGCCTTCTCTCCGTTGTAATAGCAAACATAATGTCATTAGAGGTAGCTCAATTGCAGCGTCTCATATACACGTATAATCCGAAACCGCAGCCCCTGTCCTGTAATACACTCAAGATTGCGCTCTATTTGCTAACCATCCTACCTTCCATATATTCACATATTACCTACAACTCCACCTCAGTAGTGCCATATCCCTGTGTGTCACTTCAGAAAACCTGCACAATTATAACTACATATCGTTAAAACCAAATGGGTGTGTTGCACGCGGGACCTATATCTATCAATCAGAAATCAATACACATTACTGAAAAAACATACATGTAGGAATATCATTTGATTAATTGGTAATTGAGGATACACAGTTGCTAATCATTCCAATAAATCCTTCAATGGAAAATCGTTAAACCAGCCCGCTAAAGTCCACGATCACCAGCCGTGTATAAAAGACCGTCATTCACCAATCGCCACCCATTCAGTGGTGCAGTATGGACCTCCACAACCTCCTAGTTTTAACATTCTAATTTGTTGAACGATATGCATGTCCCTTACTTTTCATATCATAATACCTTCTCCCACCTTGATCCTGTACCAGCGCACAAGAGTTTTCGTATAGTTTTAAGCACGTGTAACACCTTCAAAATGGTTAAAATGGCTCTAAGCTCTATGGGACTTAACATCTGAGGTCATCAGTCCCCTAGACATAGAACTACCCTAAGGACATCACACACACCCGTGACTGAAGCTCCTAGAACCGCTAGGCCACAGAGGCCGGCTTGTAACACCTTCCACCATCGTTTACTCATGAACCTGACTTCCAGCACTCTCCTCCACAGTCATTAACAGTCCTTCGTTGCCAGAATACCAACCTCTCTTTCATCGGCTTAACTTCCACATTCTATCCTGGACAGTTTTAAACAAGTCCCGTACACAGTCCATAAGCTAATGTAGCAGACTATAAAGCCTGAACAGCGACAGGCTGGGTATATAATTCTAAAAATAAGACATCTTCAGCTGCAAGTGCTTTATTTACAGGCACGATCGGTTTTGCAGCAGTTTAGCTTCATCGTCAGGCATAATAAAATCGAGTCATGTTCCAGTCGGAAGAGGAGAAAGGGATGATCCAGCGTTCATAGCAGTTTTTTGCTACGTAGCGGACGTCAAACATAAAATAACATAGAACGTTCCCCTGATTCTCCTCCTGTTGTTACAAATCCAGTGTACAAGCTTGTGGTGGTAGGTGTAGACTCTAGCCGAGTGGCTTTGTAATGCGTTGTCTTCTATCCATTAAGCTATTTAGGTACACGAGGCACCGTGAGCTGCCTAATTTTTTACAATGCCATAGATGAATATAAACGGTCGGATTTTGATGGCGTTTTCGGTACATGGGAACTCGTTAGACCGAGCGATGTGGTGCATTGGTTAACACACTGGACTCGCTTTCGGAAGGACATCGGTTCTATTTCGCATGCGGTCATCCAGATTAAGGTTTTATGATTTCTCTAAATCGCTCGTTGCAAATACCAGGATGGTTCCTTTGAAAGGGTACGTCGAATTTCCTTACCCGTTCTTGAAATTTTACGAGCTTTTGCTCCGTCTCTAATGACTTAATTGATACAATAAAAATGCTGCGAAATGGGTGGCGCCAAGAAATTAAGGGCTTAACACCTGAAACAGTCGTAAGATAATGGCTGATTCATGCGTCCTACTCAGAATGAGGGCTCCTTCAAACTGTTATCACTCCAGCTAACTATCGCTTCCATCATCAACATGAGTCATCAGAGTTATCATATTTCCTCAATTTTCTTCCTGGCTCAGTTTTATTAATTGATTCACCAGGAGCCCAAGCCATGATAATCCTAATCGTCGTTATCAACAACGCTTTAATAGGAAGAGGAATTATACCAACATAATCAGAGGCCGGTTTCATTTGTTTTAATGGAAATTCTGTTCTCCTTTAATTTGTAGATCAAAGGCATAAGAGTAGTAACTTACCTGCCGCCAGCCTGTGACTAACAGGGTGTACCTAAGTCACAGACAAAAAACTGAAAAAGATGTAACCGAGGTATTTTTGGAGGAATGTAGCTTCAAAAACACACACACACACACACACACACACACACACACACACACAGTGGTCCTAAGCTTTTCTAGTGGTCTCTACGGTTTTCTCCTACTGATTAATAATTACATCAGGATACTGAAAGAAGTCTGAGTTATTACATGGAGTAATCTATATGCACGTGTGCTCTACAGCAATAAATATCAGAAAAAGACTGACGTACATAAGAAAAATTCACCACATTATCTTCTATAATGGATTGTGCTACATTATTTCCTTCTGAATATTTTTCGGGTGGCCTGTCTCAGTTATCAGCCGCCTCCTATCTTATACTGAGCTCCCTCGTACGATTCGTCATGCGCATTTCCTCTTTTGTTTCGGCAGTTATTTGCAATTCTATTTTTGCAATGTCATGTGAAACAAATACTACTCATCATGTCTTTTATCCGCCTCCCACTACTGACGGAGGAAGTCAGTTTGTTTCCTATCGCAAACAAAATACTAAATGCTTTTTAAAGTAGTTCAAATGCTGATTTGATAGTATTTTTAAACAGTTAACAAACTAAGCAATTTATCAAATACTAACAGGTTATAATTTATCAATAATCAAAATCTTAATTTTTACAAAATTTTTCAATTGACTTTTAAATATTGTATAATACCTTAAATGAGTGCTGCAGCTTTGTTAGCAACAGCAGTAACAGAAGCAATGCGTCACTTCCGTTAGTGACATTAGTTCAGATCCCGGAGGTTATGCAGATACAATTCACCCCCGTGACGGGCGGGATATCCCGATGGAGACAGTGGGCCTGTGAAGTGGATTGCACAGGTCGCGTACAGTGTGAGCTACAACAGACAAAAAACTAACCTCGGAATCTAGTAACAGAGCCAAACATAAATAAATTTCCCCGAAATAGGAGAGAGAGTGTCACGGGCACGGACAGGATTTGGGGTGGACAACATTAAAACAAAGGCGTTTTTCGTTGCGGTGGAATCTTCTCACGAAATTACAATCACCAACTTTCTCCTCAGAGTGCGAAAATATTTTGTTGATGCCCATCAACATAGAGAAAAACGATCATCATAATAAAGTGAGGGTAATCAGAGCTCGCACGGGATGATATGGGTGTTCGTTATTTTCTCGCACTGTTCGAGATTGGAATAATAGAGAATTATTGTGAAGGTTGTTCGATGAGCGGTCTGTCGGACTCTTAAGTGCGATTTGCATGGTATCCATGCGGATGACGTAGATCTAGATGAAATATACAAACATCTATCCAATCAGCGAGTATGGTGATAAACAACAAAGCACTTAACAACTCATTAGCACTCTGATTACAGGAATGAGGAAACCAGTGAGGCTCACGTGTTCCAAAAATTAATTGACAAGCAGCTACTTGTCTGGTCATGCAGCGGTACAGTGATTACATACTATTTTGAAACGGAAGAAAATTTAAACTCGTTGATTTCTAATATCTTTTGCAGACGATACTAAACGTAAGTAACGAATCAGGCAGCTCTTACTAACGTAAACTCCATTACTTCAAATAATTAACTAACCGTATTTCAGACGACAAACTTTGTTCACCAGGCTGCATGTAACAATTACAGTGGAACAGTACATTCCTTTTTTAACAGAATTTACCATACAAAATCTCAGGGCAGGTCACCTATCAAACCCACCAAAGTTTTTGACGAACACTTAATTAAAATGGTAGCAGTGAAAAGGCACTCCGATTAAATTAGACTCACCCCACTAAAATGTTATACAAACGCTTAACTGAAATGATTACAAAGAAAATTCACTCTAATTAAATTACACTCACCCCACTAAAGTATTTTACACTTGCTTAACAGAAACAATTACAATGAAAAGGCACTCAGTTTAAATTAGACTAAAACGCCTTGTAAATGATTAACTAAAAAGATAGCAGTGAAAACCACTATGATTAAATTACACTCATCCTACTGAAATGTTTTACACGTGTTTAACAGAAATGATTACAATGAAGAGACACTCTGTTTACACTAACCCCACTGAAATGTCTTGCAAAAGCTTAACTAAAATGATTACAGTGAAAGGCACTTTAAATAAGTTAGACTTCACTGAAATTGAAAGGAGGAACAACACATACCTCAGACCTCAACATGATGCATGGTAAGCCACCCGAAATGTGACCAATTTAAACAGGCAGTTCTGATTAAAATACCTCATCTAGCTCTGTAACACACATTTCACAAACAGCAACGACTAACGTCTATAATGAAACACAGTTGCTTCCATTAAGATACTCTTCAGTTATTTTGAAGGGAACACCCTTAACGGTAAATACAGCAGACCTTCTGGGAATGAGAAAGTTGTCGCAGCACAACGATTTAACGTAAGGAGGTACAGAAGCTACAGAAAAAATCTCACAAAAATATTTTATGGAAGCAAACGCGAAATGGCACTCAAAACCTCCACACTCTCGGCTCAGTCAAATTTCCAGAGTTCCAGCGCCATCACAACCAACAAAGAACATCGTCTTATGGGATGGGGGTCTGTGCTCTGCAAAAGGCATTTACTGTCAGCGACCTCCTGCCCCGCACTTTCTCCTTCCAATTAGGCCCGCAAATACTGTCAACCTTCATGGGGTCAAAGCTCCTCGTGCGGAGATTCAGCTAAGACCATACTCTATGACTGCAATCTAGCAATCAGGTGGTAGATGCGAGTCGGCATGTCTCAACAAGTATCAACAGTTCCTATGTCGTATTCTGCAAGAATTATTGGAATATATCCCGCTGGGTGTACGTCACTGTATATGGCAATCACACAAAATATTTACAAATATTCGTAACTCGACGTTTGGAGATCAGCAAACGCAAATAAATTAGCACACTTTCGTCTGCAATTTTATCTACACAGAAGATAACAGTTGGAGACAGTCAGTATGACTTTGGCCAAGGTAAGCAGGGATTAACTCGTAAAGCTAGATTACCAAAACAGCAATAGTGCTTCTCCGCTTCGCGAGTATCAACGCGTGGAAGATTATGAAGAGTCCTCTTTTTGTAACAGGATTGAAGCACATGATTCGGGAGTTGCACTGGCGATATGGCAACTGCTCCTGGGACAGGCCGAGGTCCAATTGTGCTACATATTGTTGAAGAAGTTACTGTTGCCATAGCTGAGATTTCTGGAAGTTATGTGTGTTCTTGAAACAGCACACGACCTGCATCACAACAGCAGAACATTCCGCAGTCAACCGTTCGAAATGTGCTCCGGACAATTGTGATATGTTATCTCTGGTGCGGTTAAAGGCTTTTTTGGATGCAGATGGGCGCCACACTGAGCAACGTTTATAGCCTGGAACATAAATATGACACGAATTTCACAAACGTTAATCTCTCACATGGAGAATAAAATGTGTTTCTTTGAACGGTTTATTTTTATTGATCTTCCACATGTTCCTATGAAGTAATGTTTCCGTGGAGTTTCATTCTCCTATGATCAGTCGTTTTCCATGTTGGTATTCCCAATTATCAAAACTGTAACAACAATCACCCTGTATATACCAGCAATCAAGGTCATCATTTTGAGCACTTGGTTTGAGTGATAATAATGAAAATACAACCTGAACCCGAGTAACATGTTACAATACCATACGCATGGTGGCGTTGACGTTTATTTGCGGTGGTGTTACAAGTTACTATTTGAAGAAAGTTAGGCTAAGAAGGTAATGGAATCGTTTGAGATGTGGTGCTACAGGAGGATATTGAAAACCAGGTAGATGGATATGGTAACAGAAGGTGAAGTTCCTCATAGAATCAGCAAAAGAGGTAACATAGGGAATACCCTGACAAGAAGGACATATTGCTACCACATGTGTTAAGATGTAAGGGAATGACGTTCGTGGCACTAGACAGCAGAGATGGATGATCAGTTCCAGTATGGACTCAAAGCCAGATCATTCTAAGGAGTAAGCAGTCAGTGAAGAAAGTCTCTCTGGCGACATTAAAGAGATGAATGAAGATTCTGCAGCTGGTTTCCCACAACAGCACCACACAGTCTGCTGGAGGACATATTTTCAAAGCTGGAAAAAAATAGTGCACTGTCGATTATGCACATACATGGATTCAAATATCTAGCTAATGTGTGCAGCTTTCCTCAGGCCTCATAAAATAGAAAATGTCGAAAGATACAATGTTCCGAATAACACATTATTGCAGAAAACAGTTTGCCATGTTGTACTGTCTGAATGATAACTCTTTTACAATGTGCTACAGATGGATAGAGGAATTCCAGAAAAATCTCTTTGTATGGGACACTTGTGATCTGTCACGTCAGAAAACTAATTGGCCTGTAAACACTATGGAAGGTAAAGAGCATGTGTCTTGAGTGAGACCATCTTCTCTCGACAGCTTTGTGGATACTATGCAGCCTACATAATAATATGAAAAAGAGTAATTGTGTAGAAATTTTAGTGTAGTTTAATTTTGTTGTGGGATAGGTTTTCGCAACGGAACTGTGTTTCCGAAGTTATTTAAGAAAAGCTTACAAAAGTGGCCTTCACTCTCACCCCCACTTCCACTCTCGCATTTAGCCCTCACCAGTAGAGATATCTAATGTGTTACACATGACAATGCCCCACCCCCCCTATCAATGTACAGTAATGTACTGTCATACATATTATTTCCCATACTCGAACTCCTTCAGGCTTTATTGTATTGTGCTATTACACTCTAGCTTAGTTGTTCAGTTTAGAATTGCAATGCTGACTTTTTGTAAATTTCTTCTCACAGTTTTCTGATTTTTACCACCATAACATTAATAATTAATTCGTTTTCTTTTATCTCACGTTATGACTACGAAACTGGTGTGCTTGTATGGGTTAACATTTACATCGAACTGTAAACGTAGTTAGTTTCTGCATAATGTTTATAAAAATTTTTCTTTCTGCCCTTACCTACACAGGAAACCTTAAATAGCTGCTTAACCCCAAGGTGTAATAGCCCAGTCAAAGAAAGCCAAAAAGAATCGAATCTAGTTTTAAAGGATTCCAAACCGGCTCTTCCTGCATTATTACAAGCAACGAAAGCTACAGTTAGCCATCCGTTACCCAAACTGGAACAAGGAGAAACGTTCATTATAGAAAAATTTAACTTCGCACCACAAAGTAAAGTAGATCCATGAATAAGAACAAATTGAGTAGTTTTACCTACTCTTCTGACTTCGTCCTTTTTACCCTTCGCAGAAGATGTCGAAGCACCAAGAGTGCCGTCCACACTAATAATATATATGAAGGTAAAAAAAATCCTTTTTTTTATAATTTCAATGTCTTAAACAATAATGTCTCTTGGTCACAGGTTCAGTCAACAAAGCATCTGGCTCGTGTTCTTGTATTAGACTGTATTTCTGGTTTCTATGTGCAATTATACTATTGCTGGTTTTTCTTAATTACTTCAGTATAAATGGTGTTTAAAATATCTGGTCTTATTGAGGAAGAACCGTGCCAGATGTGTACGTTAAATCACACTTCCACACACAGAACAGCTACACTTGTGTTTTGTTGTTTCGTAGGTTTTATAGTTGCTGGGGACTTAATTAATTAATTGTATTAACGGAAGTTTTCTCTCATTCGTTGTTGTTATTCTATGCAGTCAGATTGCGTACAAATACCAGTCAGGGGCAACCGTTTACGAGACTGCGTGACCGTACAGTCAGCTACTAAATCAAAAAATTAAAATTATTTGCATTATATTTAATTAAGCCCCAATAACAACAACGAATGAGAGAAAACTTTCGTTAACACAATTAATTAATTAATATATATTCACGAAAAGCACATTACAGCATTCCTAATCCCACAACATCTGGTGTCTAGCCCATCAAAACAATACTTCAAGTTCTGAACAAGCACTCTCCATGGGAACTTCTCAACAACGACTCACCACTGCTACATCTCAACAAGCACTCTCCACCACGACTTCTCGATAAGAACTCTCCTCTACCACATCTCAACAAGCACTCTCCACTACGACTTCTCGACAAGAACTGCCAGTGGAGGCGGCTGAATAATACTCTTTGGCGCAATCTCTGGCGCTGTGGGTCAGTGTAGCCACCTTTCAACATGCTCTTTAATCTGCTCGTTTATGCTTTTCACTTCCTGTAATTTTCTAGTGTCAGCATTCATCCTCTTCTTAGTAATCGGACCTGCAATGCTTGTATTCTTCATTCATTGCTTTTCATTACAGTCAGCGACTCACTTCCTAATTTTATATAGTTGGTACTTACACCGTTTCTAGAACGTTTGTAGAATTTCATTTCTTCCCTTACTTTAGAAGATTCTGTAGTTTGTATGTCGGTTTCTGTTACGAATGAGATAGTATTCCCTATGATCTTGAATGTGATTACTCTTTCTGTTTTCAGATCATTTGTTATTATTTGCATTGAAACTGACTCTTAGCGCCTCAAGACCATAATTTCTGTGTACTTTGGAAATACAAACAGATTAGATGTTGGGATTAAATATTAACAACTGTTTTGAATTTGTTCCCTCCACAAAGGAAGTCACGACCTTGGACGTGTGGCGATTATTCAGCTAGACACGTATTTTTCTCAATCATAGTTTCTTTCTTTAGTACATATGTTGGCATACTGACTGTAAATTATAGCTATAGATAAATTAATTGCCGTTATCCTAGAGTTACTTTATTGTATTCCCCAATAAAAGCAGGAAAACATAAAAAGAATCAGTCATATTTTTAAAATTTTCCGACATGATAAAAAGTATTCATGATTTCGTTGTAGTATTTATAATTTCAACAACAGATGAAATATCGAAAATTTAAGTCTAAAATCTGCTACAGATGTAAGAAAATCTTGTTACTTCTCGTTCTATCGTCTTAAAAAAAAAAAAAAAAGAAACTGAATCAGATTAAACGCAGATATAGTGAAAAGGCAAGATGACTTCCTTCTACATATTTTTGTGAGTTATAGTAAGTGTTTAGTAACGAAAAGAGCTAGTGAAGGAGCAGATCTTATCTGATCTCTGAAAATAACCGTGACGTCTATCTTTAGAGAATGCTGTACAGGGAAGAACTGTAGAGGAAGATAGTGATTGGAATACATGTAACAAATAATAGTTCATTCCAGAGAAGGAGCAGTTGTGACCCAATCTCTGAAATTAATGGTTTTGTCCATCTTTAGAGGGTGTTGTACAGGGATTACGGAAAATTTTGGGTGCAGGGGACTAGAAGATGAAAGTGACTGGAATACATACAACAAATAAATCAAATAAATGAAGATGTTGGGTGCAAATGCTGTACTAAGATGAGGGCTTTGGTAAGGAGAGGAGATTTTAGCAGGCTGCCTAAAACCTGTCAGAAGACTGATAGAAAGAAAGGGCGAAACAATGTGTGTGTGCATGTGGGGCAGAGAGAGAGAGAGAGAGAGAGAGAGAGAGAGAGAGAGAGAGATAGAGTAACTGATAGAGTTCTGCACATATTATGTTGTTCGTTGTTCAGTCTTTCCAACGCCAGAAAAAATAATTTTATTTCTCGTAACGAAAGACGTTTGTTCAGAATCTATAATCGTTAAAATTATTTCCACATGTTAGAAAACTCGGCACATTTTGCACTGCAAAAGGAAAATCAAATCCTATTATAGACCATTATACTGTTTTAGATAGACTCTAACTGCCTAATACAGAGCGAAAATTTTGTTAGTCCTGATATCATTTTCTGCTGAGCTGTAGCACATTTGCGGTTTTCACGGATTGCGTTTTGTGCAGTGAGATGAAAAAAGTGATCTAATGCCAATTCGAAACGCATACTCTGTGCATATAATACCCCAGAAGAAAGCATAGATACACGAAAATTTTAGAAAAATTAAACTATGTGACATATCAAAAGGATAAGTTTATAAATTGAAAATTTGAATGTGCTTGGTTAGAAAGAAGAAAAAAACTGCAGCATAAGAAAGAATTATTCTCAACTACGCGACAAACACTATAGACACCGCATTCAGAAAATTCTAGTGGGGTAGAGTTATTGAAACGTATCGCTATCATTACTTATTCTACCACAAAATGTTTCAGTTTCAGTTTGGCGACTGTATACAGGCGGATAACGATTCCAAATAATTGTCAGAAACGATCTGTACTGTATCACAGTTTAAAAGCAATTAACATTCTTGGGATGGCAACACACTATACCTCAAATATAGATATTAGTACGAAAGCGAAGATATAGGAGGTCACATAACCATGTTCCTTGTCATTCAAAATTACCGTAAGGCACTTGAGACATCTTTACAAGCACGTTACGGAATCAGCATTATATGTGTATACACTGTTGTAGAAATATCAGAGCAATAGGGTCACAAAATAAATTGATTTTAAAATCAGTCTTAATTAATTTATAAGTTACTTAGGGTGCCTTATATCACTTATTTTCTGCTGACCTGTAGTACTCAGTTATCAGTACTGTTGGCCTGTAGATCAAACTCAGCCTTTGGAAAAAACCGGTATTTTGCTGTATGTGACAGTTTTCGGAGCCAAAAGTTATAGATGCATTCTTGTTTGTGAAATAATTGGCAGATGTCACTTCATCTTTTGATTCTGATCCCTAGCTAAGATATTTATTTAATAGAATTTTTTTTGGGATGTAATACTGAAATACAGTATTATTAGTAAAATAAACGTTATTCTAATTTGGTAACAATTCATTATATTTACGTACTTCCGTTATGACTTTGTTCTAGAAACGTGCTACTGATACAAGGTGATTTTAATTTTCCCTCAGATATAACTGTCGTATAATGAAGAATGTAGTACTTTGTAATCTAGCATGGCAGTATTTTTCCTCTTTTCACTAAATATATGCAGTTCTTACATTATCTTATGAATCGGATTTCAAGTACATATCGCGTAGAAATTCCTCTCACAACGCTCCTAACAATGGACGAAATCTTTTAATCACATTCATTTTTGTGAGAAATATTTCTACTCATTGTTTAGAGATTGGGGCCACTATCAAGTTGTAGATCACTTGTGATACCAGTAAGACTTATTCATTGTACTGTTGACTCACTCTTTTGTACATACCGTTACTAACGAACATTTCTGATCTTTACACACGTCTAAAGCTTGTAATTGCACTTAATCTTTCTTTAGATTGTTGAACCTGCTGTTTGAACTGATTGCACGATACCTCTATGCCTATCCTGCTTCCCTTCGCATGGTAATGCCCGATATTTCTTCATTTGCTTGTCTGTTACATGCACGGAAGCAATGTCATTAACAGCCTCAGTGTGTCATCTTGCGTTGATGTTTTGGCAAGTCTAGTAGTGCAAATATTTTTTAAAATACCTAGAGCTTGTTTCTTATTATTGCTTCATTGTTTGTAGCTTGCAACGTCTGTAGTGTAGCTTAGCACTAGCTGCCGAGTTAAGGTTGTATAGTTTTTAATATAGTAACGTAATCACCGGTAATCGTATTTTCTTGTCAGTGTACAGTGAAGAAGCGTCACTGTAGCACCTTTTACTTATTTTTGGGGAAGTGACGGTTGAAACTCAACTCAGGAACTCACCTCAGGCCATCCTGATTTAGGAGTCCCGTGATTTCCGTAAATCGCTTCAGATAAATGCAGGGATGGTTGCTGTGAAAGGGCACGGCTGACTTTCTTTCCTAACCGCTGTTTGGAAACTCCCCCCCCCCCCCCTCCCCCGAATCAGCCCATCGCCCAACTTATTTTTGCAGAAAGTTTCGTTGCGCTTATACCTATTTACATCTACACCAAACTCCACAAAACACCAGACTTTGTGTGTAGGAGGATACATATGGTACAACTAACTGATCCCCCATCCCTATTCCACTCGCGAATGGTGTGTGGGAAGAATTATTGTTGTTAAGTCTCCCAGTTAGTTCTAATATCTCGACCTTCATCGTGGTCATTTAGTGAGGAGGATGTGTGAGGAATTGATACAAGGATGTTGTCCGACTCTTTAAGGGATGAACTCTCTGGATATTTCAATAGTAAAAAATTGTGTGATACACAACGCCTCTCTGCTTGCGTCAACAAGTGGAGTTTGTTTAACATCTCTCGCACCCACGATCCCGTGACGTAGCGCGCTGTCTTAGTTTGGTCTTCTCTACTTCTATCAATCCTACATTGCAAAGACATAGGCTGACGAGCAGTGCTGAAATATTCGTGGAATAAGTGCCTTGAAAATCCAGTTTCTTAGTGGGTGAGTCACATTTCCTTATGTCTCTCTATGAATTTCAGTCCAATATATGTTTTCCTACTACTTGTTTATGTCGTCATTCCACTTAAGGTCGCTCTGGATAGTTACTTGTAGGTATTTTACTATTTGAAATTAGTTCCACCAATTTGTCATCAATAGTGCAGTTGTAAAGTGGTGGATTTACTTTCCTACGCACGCACAATGTATTACATTTACTTACGTTCCTCAACTGCCACAGACTGTACCATTCATCGTTCTCCAAAAACGAAAATTATCTGTATCAAAATCTTGAGCAAAGTTCCACAACAGATGATGTCAACGATTTATGTCTGTAATTATGTCCTTCTATCCTACGACTCTCCTTGAAAACGCGAATGATGCGTGTTATTCTCCAATTGCTAGGCAGCCTTCGTTGCTCCAGAATAGAGAAACATATGCAAGTATAGGCCACATTTCAGGAATGGCCAATACATTGGCATGAGATAATGCGTAATGTTCCCTGCCTTACCCAGGTATTGGTTCTGAGATCTGTATTTCTATTTTGAGACTCATAGTCCAGAATGACTTGGGAGTTTAGCCAAGTTATACTTGTGCTGTAATGGTTCCCAATGACAGACATGTCATTATAATCATGTTTCATATTTCCTACTCAGTATAAAAGCCTATCAAATTTTCTAATTCTTTTTCTATTAACATTACGTTTTTCCACTGTGAAAATATCAATATCGCTAAGATTATTGTTAAAGTTAGTTTAACTGTAGTGTAAGTGCAGCATCCCACTATTCAATGTTAGTTTTGGTGATGTTGGTCGTTCGGTCGGTCGTATCAGTGGACGACGTGTATCTGGACTTTCTACCGTTTCTGTGTTCTTAGCTTTCATGTATTTGTGCAGTTCGTTTTGTTGCTGAACAGTGACTGTTTTAGCATTGTCTGAGTTGTTTGTGGAATTGTCTTTTGCGGTTACATGTGCATCTAATCAGATTTTGAATACACAGTTTGGTCTTAACCCTGTTTGCGTACTAGGATTTGGTGGAGCAACTTGTGTAATTAAATGCTTGTCATTTGACTGTGCTAACGCTTATTCTATCGTGGTATAAGTTATCGCATCTTAGGTGGTTTTTGCGAGTGTGTTGGTCGGCGTTTGAGCTGTCCCTAGTTCGAGTTGGCAGCCCGTTAAGTGAGCATGGCTCTTGGCTGCCTAACTCACCGCTTACGCAGCTGTAGGGATTTTTCTCAGGTCGATCCTTGGAGTACTGTCTGTGGATCATTTCCTTCTTTATTTGGTCTGATTGCGTCAATTGTTTAAAAATAATATTTTGTTTAAATTATTTCTATTGCTCGTGGCCTTCAGCCGACAAATAATTTGTATTCTTTCGTAATAAGGCCTTCAGCCGTCAGTGTAGTCTGTGTTACATTTTTTTAAACAATTGTTTTTAAAAAATTATTTCCTTAAATAAAATGTATGTGTTTACTGTTCAACCAACGGTAACCGATTAGGCCCCGTCCACACCATTTCCTGCCTTCCCTAAGTCCCACGCATCAATTACGTGTATGGTTATTTGAAGGAATAGGATCGATATGGAATTGTAACATATAATATGGCAGTAATACTTCAGTTCTACTAACCACTAACTAGTGAAACACAAAATTTATATTATGATCGCTATGGTATTTCTACAATTTCTGGCAAGGAAATAAGCAAAACCTTGATCAGAATCAATTTACAAATTCCTGGTAACGCTTGATTGCTGAGAATCTGAGTGCTTTGTGAAGACAGGCTTCTGAGTGTAATTTAGCAGTAATTCCGGTGCGATGTTGGAAGTTGGAGATGTAGTATGCCATGGACGGCAGTGAAGCATAACTTTGAGAATTTTCGATGTCAGGGCGTCGACATGAAGAGGGAGTCGGAAAATTTCACCAACTGTCTGTCGGCTCTTTAGCTCACGACCGTGAGGGATGATGTACCTTGCCCACAAGAGAAACCTAGGCTGTGAAGATGAGGAGCATCCTACTGGATGCTCATGTCCACCTTCAGTTAAACATAGTGTGCAAAAGGAACAGAACAGGCTAAAGAAAATGGCTCGCTAATGCTTACAAAAATTTCTGGCGCAACGCCTCATTAACTTAATTATTTTTGAATAGCGGAACCGCACGACTGCTACGGTCGCTCAAGTTTGAATCCTGCCTCAGGCATGGATGTGTGTGATGTCGTTTGGTTAGTTCGGTTCAAGTAGTCCTAAGTTGTAGGGGACAGATGACATCAGATGTTAAGTCCCATAGTGTTCGGAGCCATTTTGAATAGACCATACGATTTTACGGCTGCATCACTAACGCAGATAATTTTTATGCAAGGCGATGCTACATCATACGTGTCCAATTTTATGCCTTGTGCTAAAGTACTCATTTATTGCTGTTATTATTTTGTGGCAGTTCATACTTTTAGCTTTTGACGACACTTCGTGCTTAATTAATTCCTCACAGTTTTGTAATTTATGTATCAATTTCCCAGCAATATAGGTAATGAACTGTAATATTGGTAGTTGCCGAAGTTAGAAGTTGATGATAGCCGAGAAGGAACTATGCCTTCATTGATAAATCGCAATCTAAATTCGATAACATGTGTAAATAAACGCAAATATTACAGCGACAGCGGCATTGCCCTAAGTATTCTTTCATCATGAGAGTCGATATTATACAAACTGACAACTAAATCACAGTAGGGGTTTGTGACAATTTATAGACATTAATAAACAATATTTCAGTTTGTTCGAATATTGTATTACTTAATAAGGTGTGTATGCAATATTGAGCACCAGTCATCAACAAATATGTGTTAAATTTGAGTAGTGGTTAGCACTCATTTAATACAATACGATATGAGTATCATTGCAAATATACGTAAAGAGCTGGTGGTGTAACTCTTTTAATTGGGTTAGAATGCCCATTCAACACATACAAGTGATTGGACGATATTTCTGATATTTGACTCGGTAACACTGAATATGAATGTGATTTGGCTAAGGTTATTGATGTTCTCCATGGTTCTGTGATTCGTGGTGCACGTACTCATTTTGCTTTAACTAATGTATCTGTCGAAGTTGGCTAACAGTTGCCATCGTATGTACTGATTCTGCACTTCGTTGTTGACAACGAGGCTGCAGAATTTTCTGCCAGGTAATCTTATTGCATACAGTAAATTTATGGAAACGCATTTTTATGGTTCTATCAGTGCATATATGTCTGCTTATTGACCTTTTCGCATGCAGACATTTATGATAACTCAAGCTCATCCTTCTACGAGAACCGAAGTCTACTAATTTTTATTGACAATCATGTATTTGTAAGGACGATGGTAAGGTATAGTATTCGTAAGCAAGGCACATGGACTGCTGGAGTGGAATGCTGTCCCCATTTGAGGATGCAAAAATTTATTTTCACCACGTTAATTAAAACAGGGCACTGGTAACAACACAATGACTAATTAACGTTTGCAAATTGCGGTTACCTACACTGCTTATTCAATTGTATAAAAGCAATGAGATTAATTCAAAAAAATTAACAGAAATACAGCCTTATATCTCCAATTTTAAATTAATAAAAAATTACTTTGCACAAATATTACTTTAACATAACTGCAGACCTGACCTCACTAGTTCTGAAATTAAGTTAATTATCAGCCCTTGTGAATATGAAAAATAGGAATTTGTAAGGGCTATTAAGTTCCAAAAATACTAAAATAGCAAGATATCGTAAATATACGTGAATTAACTATTATGGGAAACATTTTGCAATATGATGTTATGATAGCCTGAACACAACAATCAGCACATCGTCGACATTTGGTGTTCACATCGGCCGTGCATCTGTATTCCATGCTCGATAGCTCAAGTGACAACAACAGGCAGGAGAGCCTGCGCATACCAATAACGGCTTCTAGAACGCACAAACCCAGTATTAACTCAGAGCTCACTAAAATACTAAAACCTAAAACCAGACACTGTGTAGCGCCAAATGCAAGGAAGAGATGTTAAAAGTTATAGTGTGACAACCGCAGTTAGTATTAAAGCAGCAGTTCATTAGACATTCTCCAATGACGTGAAACGTCACTTGATATATTTATAAACCACATTCAATGAAGGCTTTCACGACCACGTGTTTCAGCTACCGAGAATTCTTCCGGGTTTTATGACCGTGGTCCATGGAACTTTCCTATCCCCGACGTTTCGTCCACGGTTGTTGAGGACTGAAGCTATGTGTCCCAGCCTTTTATGGCCTACCAAAAGTTCATAAGATTAACCTTCCTCTGAGACCCATTGTTAGTGCTATTAATTCACCAACGTACCTAATAGCAAGATATCTGGCATCTTGTTTACGACCACATATTGGACGAACTGATTCTTATGTAAAAGACTAAAGTCATTTCATTGAGAAACTGAAGGGAGTAAATTTGGCTCCTGAGGATATTCTTGTCAGTTTTGACGTAGTGTCTTTATTTACAATGATTCCGCTTAACGAAGTTATGGTTTACGTAGCTAATGTTTTCCGATCAGATTTGACGGCTCTTTTCAGACACTGTTTCATCTCTGTTCAGTTCCAATGGGAGGATGAGTTTTATGAGCAGGTTGATGGTGTGGCTATGGGTAACCCATTGAGTCCTACGATCGTACGATCGCCAATTTTTACACAGAAAAATTCGAACAATTATCTCTGGATAAAGCGAATAAGAAATCATATCGATGGCATCGATACGTGGATGATACATTTGTGGTTTGATCACAGCCGGCCGCGGTGGTCTTGCGGTTCTAGGCGCTACAGTCCGGAACCGCGGGACTGCTACGGTCGCAGGTTCGAATCCTGCCTCGGGCATGGATGTGTGTGATGTCCTTAGGTTAGTTAGGTTTAAGTAGTTCTAAGTTCTAGGGGACTGATGACCTAAGATGTTAAGTCCCATAGTGCTCAGAGCCATTTGAGCCATTTGAGCGTTTGATCACATGGCAAGCTTTAGACAAATTCTTCTGTTATTTATATATGGTACAAATCCGAAAATCCGGTTTACCACGGACATCGAGAAAGACAATTTCATATCCTTCTTGGATGTCTTCGTTATGAGACAGACTGAAGACAGCTTGAAACATAAAGTCTTCCAGAGGTTTACACAAACCTACAGATATCTGCATAAAGATTAAAATCATCATCTACAACAGAAAAGAGGTGTAATTAAAAGTCTTGTGGACTCAGCTAAAAGGATTTGTGCGCCGGAATACCAGGACGCCGAGTTAGAACATCTAAAGCAGACTTTTGAGAAGAATGAGTGCTCTAGTAAGGAAATAAATAGAGTTTAGCGACCGAATAACAGGAGGCCTAAGGACAACGATAGGACACAGCGATGGAAGAACACGGTTTCTCTACACTTCATCAAAAAAGTAAGAGATGAAATCGGCACGATTTTAAGGAAACATAACGTTCGAAAGATTTTCAGATCAACTAAGAAAATGGGCGAAGCACTTCGTTCCGTTAAGGATAAACGTCCCCCCCCCCCCCCCCCCACACCCGTCTGCAAGTGGTGTATAACATTCCGTGCACATGTGGTAGGGTCTTCATTGGAACTACTAAGAGAAGTGTGAATACACGGCTGAAGGAACATAAAAGTCTTCGCCGACTAGGGAAAACAGACTTGTCAGCCGTGGTGGAACTTGCACTGCATTCGGCTGATTACGTTGTGAAATTTTCGGAAACTGAAGTTTTATGTACTATGACGAATTATTATCCACGGATTTACAGAGAAGCAATCGAAATATAGAAACATGGGAATTATTTTAACAGAAAAGTAGAAGCTATGAAACTCAGCGACATATGGAGAGTGGCGCTACAGAATCGATGAGAAATTTTTATCTTTGATGTACTATGATCGACAGTTATATTTTATCCTTGACAAAATTTATCTCTGCTATCACGTGAAATCCAGACCACGCCAACTTTCCATGATATTTAGCCCGTTCTTCGACGTCCGATCCGTCAGTCGGCAAGACTCTGCAAAACCAGAAGCACCTCCGAAGATGTCAAATGTAGTTTTGGGCGAAACGTCAGGGATAGAAGAGTTGCATGGACCACGGCCATACAACCAGGAAGAGTTCTCGGCAGTTTTAAACAACAACTAGCCCAAGGAGATAATGACCAGACAATCCGCACATAATCTTAAATACCACAGCATTGTTACCATTATAGTTGCTACATAGAAGAAGTTTGCAAATCCAATTTAAATTATCGGCTGAAGTTTTATCCAAAGAATAAACTTTGATTCATAAAATTTACCACTTAAAATATCAACAATAATAACAGAAAACGGAATCGCCGAATATCGTCCATACTTGTAACTCAAGATAAATGCAACAGAACCGGGGCACAGCGCAGTTACAAGAACTTGCAAAACCAAGTATCCGTGACCTAAGTCCACGTGGTTTAAGGAAGTACTAGTGAAAATCAAAAATTGGCTACATGGAGCAATCACATAGGAAAGTTCCACCATAGAATGGCTCACCAATTAAAGTTAGTCCAATGTCTCGCTGTTAGCATGCACGTCAGGTTAAACTCCCGCGCTCTCTTTAGGATTCGAAATAGACACGACACTTAAACAGAGCCTATGTTGACCGGTAACTGCTTCCGCACTCCAGTTCCGCTAGCCACCACTCTCCGGCGCCGAAATGTCAACACTGTGGGTCCTCGCAGTACATCAAGCGCCGACTGACTACTCGCGATGCCCCGTGTGCTCTCTTTCCTCTGTCACTGGCTCCGATCAAGTCTCCGTCACTGCCCCCGATCGAGTCTCACCGAGCGAGCCGTGGCCGTCCTAAACGGCGCTAGCCAACCAGGACGCAGCACAGCGTGTAACTTCGACAGAGAAACTATGATGCCAAGAGCATTGCTGGAATTCACTGCTCAGACGAGACATATACTACCTTTGTTAGCAAAACTCCACATACCCGGTAAAGATCCTAGCTCCTATCAAAATAGTCCCCTTTGCTCTCTATATACGTTTGCCGACGTTCCTGGAGCTCTTGGAAGCAAACAGGGAAATTTTCAACTGCGATGCTTGTAAGTTCGTTTGACAATCCATTGAATATCTGCGACATCTCGATGAAGCTTTCCTTCCAGCTGCCTTTTAACTCGGGAAAACTAGAGAAAATCGCAAGGTGAGAGGTCGGGGGAATACGGCGGGGGAGAGATGGCAATAACGGAATGTGTGGCGAGATACTCGGTAGCCGATAGAGCAGTACGAACCATTCTTGAGTACCCCAGAAATCAGGGTGGCGGCTCGAATTGTTTGTTTGCAATCGTTTCAAACCTTCAATGTAAAGAGTTGTCTCACTGTTTGACTTTGAGGATCCAACCCTTTATTATCAAAGAATACGATCAACATGGTCTTCGCTCGCGAAGGTAATCGTTTGACTTTCTTCGCGGCTGATGATTCAGTACTCCTCCATTCAGCACCTTTACACTCCTTGTGAGGGTCATAATGGAAGCACCAGCATTCCGCCTCAGCAATAATCTTTTACAGAAATGTGGCATCACGTCTGAATCAGTCTCGTAGGTCTGCAGAAATTCTTCATCTTTCTTCTCCATGTTCGCCTGGTGGTCTGTGGAGGATGAGGTTTGCATTAAGTTTCTCTTTCCCTAAATCTTCGTGTAAAATATTATGACACTTCACCACGATTCAAATTAAGTTCTTACATTGCATGCACAGTTACATGACGATCTTCTAGTAATAACTGACTTACACACTCCACACTTGCATCGGAATGTGCTGTGGACGGACGATCAGCTCAGGGATCGTCTTGTACTGCCTTCACGAAACCTCCAGTGTCACTTGAAGAGAACAACTTCTTGAAAGTGCCTCACCCTCATTTGTCTGCTTAATCAGTGTCCACAATTAACTGGGGGATTTGCCGAGATTAACGCAGAACGTATTGTTCACTCTTTGCTCAGAATCAGCACCCACTATGTCACCGTAACTAATGCGCATAAAACTCTCACATTGGGTTGCTATGCACTGTTCTGCGACCTAGTGTGTTTGCTGGGAAACATGGCAAAGTAGATTGAAGGACGAACATACACTCCTGGAAATTGAAATAAGAACACCGTGAATTCATTGTCGCAGGAAGGGGAAACTTTATTGACACATTCCTGGGGTCAGATACATCACATGATCACACTGACAGAACCACAGGCACATAGACACAGGCAACAGAGCATGCACAATGTCGGCACTAGTACAGTGTATATCCACCTTTCGCAGCAATGCAGGCTGCTATTCTCCCATGGAGACGATCGTAGCGATGCTGAATGTAGTCCTGTGGAACGGCTTGCCATGCCATTTCCACCTGGCGCCTCAGTTGGACCAGCGTTCGTGCTGGACGTGCAGACCGCGTGAGACGACGCTTCATCCAGTCCCAAACATGCTCAATGGGGGACAGATCCGGAGATCTTGCTGGCCAGGGTAGTTGACTTACACCTTCTAGAGCACGTTGGGTGGCACGGGATACATGCGGACGTGCATTGTCCTGTTGGAACAGCAAGTTCCCTTGCCGGTCTAGGAATGGTAGAACGATGGGTTCGATGACGGTTTGGATGTACCGTGCACTATTCAGTGTCCCCTCGACGATCACCAGTGGTGTACGGCCAGTGTAGGAGATCGCTCCCCACACCATGATGCCGGGTGTTGGCCCTGTGTGCCTCGGTCGTATGCAGTCCTGATTGTGGCGCTCACCTGCACGGCGCCAAACACGCATACGACCATCATTGGCACCAAGGCAGAAGCGACTCTCATCGCTGAAGACGACACGTCTCCATTCGTCCCTCCATTCACGCCTGTCGCGACACCACTGGAGGCGGGCTGCACGATGTTGGGGCGTGAGCGGAAGACGGCCTAACGGTGTGCGGGACCGTAGCCCAGCTTCATGGAGACGGTTGCGAATGGTCCTCGCCGATACCCCAGGAGCAACAGTGTCCCTAATTTGCTGGGAAGTAGCGGTGCGGTCCCCTACGGCACTGCGTAGGATCCTACGGTCTTGGCGTGCATCCGTGCGTCGCTGCGGTCCGGTCCCAGGTCGACGGGCACGTGCACCTTCCGCCGACCACTGGCGACAACATCGATGTACTGTGGAGACCTCACGCCCCACGTGTTGAGCAATTCGGCGGTACGTCCACCCGGCCTCCCGCATGCCCACTATACGCCCTCGCTCAAAGTCCGTCAACTACACATACGGTTCACGTCCACGCTGTCGCGGCACGCTACCAGTGTTAAAGACTGCGATGGAGCTCCGTATGCCACGGCTAACTGGCTGACACTGACGGCGGCGATGCACAAATGCTGCGCAGCTAGCGCCATTCGACGGCCAACACCGCGGTTCTTGGTGTGTCCGCTGTGCCGTGCGTGTGATCATTGCTTGTACAGCCCTCTCGCAGTGTCCGGAGCAAGTATGGTGGGTCTGACACACCGGTGTCAATGTGTTCTTTTTTCCATTTCCAGGGGTGTATATCAGGTAACACAAAACAAACATATGTTTCTTTTTAGTATTGTAGACTTTTAAATAAAAAATTCTATCCTGGAACCTTCCTGGCAAACTGAGTACGGAAAGTGTCGAAAGAAACTGGATACCATATAGCATTATATATGCATTTACTGTATTATTATTATGAAAACCATGTAGCACATAAATTTATACATAAATGTAGTGTATTATTTTATCATATTGGGATATGGTATCAATTTATTGACATAATATGATTGTACCAAGACAGTGTCTACAGTGAATCTTCATAATACACACTAAATATATAATCTAGCAATTTTGTCTGTAGAAAGTAAACTTTCACGGCAGGAATTGTCACAATTAATAAAATAATCTGGCTATTATGCCATGGTCGAAGGGATTTCGCTTAAAAACACAGCGTTTCGTCACCATCTGCGGAGGACATTTTCCAGGGTGCTCGTAAGCGTTGTTGAATGTCCGATCCACACCCTGGCTCGCTACTGATCAAAAGAGGTACGACCACCCTTGAAAATGTCCTCCACAGTTGGGGACGAAATGCCGGACATAAAGTTAAATCCCTTCGACCGCGACATAATAGCCCGGAATGTTTTGCTAATAGCGAAAATTTTATTTAAATTTAAAATAAGTCTGTGCGTGTTTTGAAACCTTTATACTTTAACCACTTCATTTTTCATATAATTGTATCTTAACGTGAAATTTGTCATTAAGTATCATATAATGCACGACTTCGAAACTTTGTATGCGCAATAGTAATTAATGGTTGAAACAATTTCAGTGCGAAAGTTCCTGTCACTGCTGAGAATCTTTTAATACCTTTATTGTTAAAAAGACTGTCTCTAATTGTGGAGTTTAATAAACTCTTTTTTGAAGAACTTTTGCTGTGTGGAAACCAGTCTCTAGCCAAATAAATAGTTATTCATACATGGAAATCTGAATATACTTCAGACTTAAATACGAAATCGTTCCACCACAGCGGTACAGTACATTCTGTTTTAAAATGATATATTTGCAAAGATATATTGTGTAAGTATTATACGAGGTACGGTAACGTTTACTAGAAAATCTACAGATTTTTGGGGATTCTTCTCAGTGCCGCTGCAGATAGACTAGTATGTGCTCTTCATGTCGCGGTGCCTGTAAGAGCACTGCGAGTAAGCCTGTTGACTAGGCGTCAGTCGGCAGACCATTGGAAGCGCACCGCTGGGGAGCCTATGCGCGCGGCGGCAGGGGCAGACAGCACGGCGCCTGCGCCCGCGCCTGGCGGGAATCTGGCGGCAGCGCCGGCGGAGCGTCAGTGCTCGGCCCGGCCTGGCCCGCGTCGCGACGCTTGTCTGCATGCTACCAGCGGACGGGCGAAGAGCGCCTCGGAACGCCGACAGGTGCAATAGCCGCGCCAGAATTCCTGGCACGGTGGCACCACTCCCCTGTTAGCTGGGTACGTACTTGGGTTGTCAGGTGTCATAGTTACGAACATTTCATCAGCACAGTGTCAAAATACCTTAGTAGCTCATCAAATGTCCGACAGATCAGTCATAACGACACAGGTGTAAATTTGTGTAAAATATTTCCAGAAGACGTAATTCTTAGTTCATGTATTACGTCTGTAGAAAAAAAAACACAGATTCATCAGTACAAAGTCTAAAAATCTCATACCCCTGAGAATACATCTTAGGTAGGGCTGCGGTTTTTGTTTGGTTTTCTTTTTGCATATTAAGTCAACAGTCAAACGTTATAAGTAACTCATCGAAAATTTTGTTTAAAATAGAGGTTTATGACTCTAAGCTCATATTACCATGGCAAAATTTCATTTTTCTTCTACTTGTGGCTGTTACAGGAACTCTACTAATTTCGGTTATCGGAAAGCTAAAAATAATTGATACACGTGTATTGTTTCTGAAGAGGCAGGGATTTACTGATACGAAATAAATATCTCAGTAGTCTGTACGCGCTAAATAGTGCTTGTAGGGGAAATAATACAATCAGTACTTTTTCAAGCCATAGCTCAATAACATACGTGGTTCCTAGCTTATACTTCTTTTAGTTTATTACTGCACGAAATGGAGTAGTGGTTAAACCACTGGACGTCCATGTTTCAGCTCGGCTGCGTTGTGATTCTGAAACATAATTCTGAAACTGTGACAGTTCATAATATAAAACACAAATGAAATCAGTTATCTGTGACAGTCAAATGCTTGTCACAGACAACTGTTTTAATTTTACCCTGGTCTTGCATTTTGGGAAGCGATTCTCAAAATATTATCCATTCAGTCTAAATTATATCACTTTTTCTATATTTCGTAATATTTCCGAATGCCAGGGTAGAAGGCTTATCAGGGGTACGTCATATTCAGTTAGTGTACTATCACACATTATCAAAGACTTCGTTATTTTCCTCCCATTTTTCCATATGTTAATTTAATCTAAATAGCAGAAGAATGCAAAACTTGATTAACTCTCATACTCGTTTATTCCAATCGAAGGACAATCGTGATTTGCTCTCCTTGGGTCACATTGCGTGCTAAAGTATTATGTAAACTATAAAGTATTTGTAGTATGAACAAGAATACTTGTAGTCACAGCTAATAAAGTTTTCGTGTATGAAACTACTTCGCCACCACCTCCAAATTATTCTGCAGCATATATTCCTGTAATAAGTGGACATTTTCTGGAATTAGTGCAGGTCCACATTTTCTGTTGAGAAATAGGCAAAATTCAGAATGTATGAAATTTGCGAAGCACTCCACGTTCCGGTAGTAGTAGAGTGTGCTATAGGGACGTTACTATAATGTGTAGAGCCGGGTCTCCACTAGCGAAAGTGGGCGGGGGCGCGGCCTGCGTGCCAGGGTTGCGAGATCCCGGCCGTTGCGCCTCGAGCAGCAAGTGGCATTCAGCTCTGCATCATAACACTGTACCCTTCCCCGTACCTAGCTTCCCGTTTTTCACAATTCTCTAAAGGGTCTATATCCTGAAACCTTGACATAAACGAATTTCTATCGACCTGTTTTCGTTTTTCTACATGTTATTTTCTAATTTGTTTCTAAGGAAGAAACCCCTCACATCACATTCGCTACGAATTGGATTCAGCATTTAATTTTTCCATACATACTAGCGAAACAAGTAACTGCCAACTAACTGTTGGCGAAACAGCGTTTAATTATGCTCTTTCACTTCGAATGTGATTATGCTAGCCCGAGTGTTTAACGTTAAAACTATGGAGCGAAGTACCTGAACCACTGAAACCAGCATATTTTATTTCAATGGCGTAAGGCGTTTTCGGAGTTTTGTTATGATTATTAACAGATGGATTCAGTTTTAACGGATTTTATGTGTTGAATTTTGTAAGACATTGGAAATTGGAAACATAAACAATATTTTAAGAATACTTTCATATGAAAGTTTTTATTGATTTTTGTGCTTATGCCAAATGTTTACATACCTTCTAATTACCTTCTTGTGTCCGCAGACTACATTCCAAAAGCATATGTAGACTACATGCTTGTTTTCAGACAGTAATATTGCAGAGATAATGTATAAGTACACAGCGTTTTCATAGACCTCACTCATACGTTAGAAAGAAATATGCTACATGTACCTCACAATTATAGGCGGTAAATCTTTTGCTGTTAATTATCGACAATAGTTTGACTTTTGTGAAGTGAAGGATACAACGTATATACGCTTCCGGATACCTCATAGCGACCAGTGTATTACTATTTATAAATGCAATAGTGTATTGAAGCATGTTTCTGTGTAGGTTTACTGCTGTACATCTCTTAAAAGAAGTCATTTCCAGCGTTGATCCTTCATGTATTTTGACATTTTATTTTATTATTTTGCCAATATCCAACTTTTGCTCTATCAAGTTACAACACACAATGTTTGGTATGTTCACATGACGCTTACGCTATGTTATTTCTCACATTAGCTTAGAGAGAAACGATTTGTGTTGAAGTCCCTTACAAACGATTCACACAAATATTGAAATTACAAGAATAACAATCAGAAATATCCAGATGTATAATGGAAAAGGTGCTAAACTTGTATGTCGTATGTTAATGTGGTAGAAAATATATCTAACACAACTAAATATGCTAGTGTAACTATTAAACGGGAAACACTCATGGTGTGGTCAACGTCTTAAAACCAAATAGTATCTTACTGTCAGTATCAAAGACTCCCTGAAATGAATTAACAAAAATGCACTTATTTTTCGTTACTTTTATCCAATAGTGAGTAGTATAATGCGGACAAGTAAATGAAGCTGTAATAATTTACAATAATTTGCGTCGATAAAATTATACGATGTATAGAAAGACATCTATTATACAATCCAACAATTAGGATGAATTACACTAAGTCCTTTAAACCATGCTGTCGTTATCATCATTTAATTGCTCTTATGCTTAACAAGAGTTTACAAAACCACAGCTAGTTGATATGTACTGTGCATCTTCATCATGTGATTGTTCATGCAATACTAATATTCTCAGGAAAACCTAAGTATCCCATATTACAGTTTCAGAATTTATGTTGTTACCTTTGCATGGTACCCGTAATGCTTGTAATGAAATTGTCGAATATTTAAATGGTTTTACTTAATACTGTTGTGTTTTCTCAAGTCGTTTCTGTATTGCAGGCCATTCACCATTACAGAATTATAATAAGGTAAACGCTGCAGGGTACTCTATTGCGACGGAAACTGTGACAATGAAAACCGAAGTAGCTTTAACGGTCAATTACATGAGCACTTACTTCTCCATACCACCCCAAATTGAAACAAAGCTGCTATCGACAAAATGTATCAGTTTCACAGCAGACCTTTCACTAATACAATGCAAATGTCCAGTTTCAAAACTATGAATATTTCAAAGAATTTATGAACCTGTTGTTACATAATAGGTCGCAAACAGTTTTTTGCTAATTCTTTGTATTCCATTCGCTGCTTTCCATTCACGAAGTGAAACGTATATACTACAGAATGTCTGTCTGAAGTGTAGGTCCACCTTGTTTCTTTTCTGCACGACGGTAGATTAATATTTGCTCGTAATATGACGTGAAATGAGGAGTGCTTTAATAAAACTTGTTGAAGTCGATAGGTTATTCAAATTGACATGTAGGAGGTCTGTAACACAGAAACTTACTGTAACGTTAAGATGACGATAAACAATTATTATGACACCATTCTGATTGTAAAATTTAAATAAACCTCTTTTTCTACTACTACTACTACTACTACTACTACTACTACTTCTACAATTACAAGTATAAAGGACCTGTAATAACACCAGATCGCATTTTCTGATTTTAAGTAAAGTACGAGAGAGGAGAAGTAGGAATTGCAGACAGGATTTCTACATTTTGAATTCAGTAATCGGTAAGGCTGCTGTGATCAGATTGTGACACTAGCCGCATACCTTTCACGAATACAGTCTTTTATTTGTTGACATTTCCCAAGTGACAGTACGTAATACCATGCATCAGTATTATGTGTTTGGTGATTTCATAAACTTTTATATGGATGTTGCATATTAGCAATAAACTTTACTAGCGCAGAACAGATGCTATGATATGACACAAGTTGCTGTAAAAATTCATACAGGCAAATATCATCTATACGTCCTGTAAATAAGATTTATTATAGCAGTTCATAACTTATGTAAACAGAATTATAGAGGATAATGGGTCAAATCAATATAGGCACAGACAATTTGTTCTCACTGTAAAATTAAATTATAATCTAACAGTTAACAGCGCAGGTATTTTCTAAGTCTGTAATTGGTGGCAATGGCCTTGTTCTCATGTTCAGTTTGTTCAAAATTAATACAAACTAGATGCATTTGTATTCCTTTTGGTTCAAATGGTTCAAATGGCTCTGAGCACTATGGGACTCAACTGCTGAGGTCATTAGTCCCCTAGAACTTAGAACTAGTTAAACCTAAGGACAACACAAACATCCATGCCCGAGGCAGGATTCGAACCTGCGACCGTAGCGGTCTTGCGGTTCCAGACTGCAGCGCCTTTAACCGCACGGCCACTTCGGCCGGCCAATTCCTTTTGAGATGGATTTCTTTATCTATTTGAGATGATGAGATCTGCCCTCCACTTTCTGTCTTCTTTTACATCCATGGCTCTTCTTTATCAGTACTCTTTCACTGTTTGTACTCGCCGGCCACGGTGGCCGCGCGGTTCTGGCGCTGCAGTCCGGAACCGCGGGACTGCTACGGTCGCAGGTTCGAATCCTGCCTCGGGCATGGGTGTGTGTGATGTCCTTAGGTTAGTTAGGTTCAAGTAGTTCTAAGTTCTAGGGGACTTATGACCTAAGATGTTGAGTCCCATAGTGCTCAGAGCCATTTGAACAATTTTTTGTACTCACAGCTTTATTTCGCAGATGCTATAGAAAATTACAAAGTATCGATTCAGTATTTTCTGCATACCACCAATTTCGTAACATACATTTATACTTAGAAACGGTATTTGTGGATTTCGGCCTATTCGGTCACCTACGTCTGTCTGTTAGAACTTGAACTTCCAAAGATATCTTAATTTCACTTGCAGATCAACACGAACTGTACCTTCCAAGTGCAATTTATTAAGTTATGTAAGTCATAAGAGTGGCAGGTGGACTGGCCGTATAGCGCTAGGAGCAGCTAGCTGGGATCCGATACAGGGAGTTTGGCCGGAGCCGCATCGAATTAGCACGACGGAATAACGGCCATAGGCTAGTACACTTCTCAGCCCGTATGTGGTATCTGGCGTGGTCTGCCACGCTCGCTTCAGTAAATGCTGGTCTGGTCTCCTGTATAACCCCCGAGAACACGATAAGCGAACTGGTAAATTACGATAACACACAGGACAAAGATTACACGATTAACTGCCGGACTGCACGAACGGTTTCCTTCCCTTAGTGCACCCTGACGACTGAGACGTCAGGAATGGCGTCGAGTCACAATGCCAAACAACAGAATAAAATTTGCCTGCTTCTGAAAATGCTGACCTCACGCGAAACGGTATGAACGCTAGAAAACAAAGTCACGTGTCTGAAAGGCAGGTAGTAACGTACGTTTTAGCGTGTGAAGCACTTGGAACCATTAGTGTCTCGTACCTTGTATAGTATATCGCACTGCTTAAAGTTTCCTGTTACCTTTATCATTATTATTTATCCAGTACCAATTAGTTTATTCAGAACAATTTATAATTCAATAGATTTTAACGCTAAGTTCATCACTTACACTGAGTTACAACTACCTGTTCGTGAATTACCTAGTACGAAACAGAAAGGATTAAGAACTGTTGTTTTACCTATTAATTTGAAATGTGATTTGACATCTACATCCTTGATGACCTCCTCACAATGTACGAAGAGTACATATAATTTGTTTTTCATGTGACCAATGGAACAAATTTGCTCAGGTTGCTAGTGAACTATTTTTTGCGGCGTATTTGTATGCAGTTGTTACTTGCTGTAAAACCGCGATAGGTTTCACTAACAATAAACTATTAAGAGGTAGTACACGAGCAGTTTAGTGTTTACCGATTTTTGGTTACCTTCTACTTATATTTTCCTTAGATTTGAATGGAGATTTCGGCGCATCTAGTAGATGGAAATTCTAAACAAGTGGTGCTTTCCAAATGAGCCTTCTACACAAAAATTTTTAAAGTAGCCCCATTAACACATGCCTGGATTCCAGAGCCACAACATTACACCTTGATACACTGTTGTAATTATCAGGATGAATTTCCACCCATGAAACCCCAGCTGCAAGATTCCATCCTGACACTGTAAACTTGAGTATATATTTGAATAATAAGCATATTGTTGAAATGCAATAACTATAAATAAATGACTTTTTCTTCCCTTTAGAAACATGAAAAATATTTTAAATTTATTGTTCTAGGTTGTGCTACCTAGTTCAACGTAAATATTTTGCACTACCGAGATTTGTGTACCCACCTGGTAGTAAGACGTACGCATTACGTGCCATATGTAGACATAGACTAGCATAGATGTAATGAACAATATTATACCTGTTATAGCATACTTACATGTACACTTGATAATGGCAAAGAGCTCGTCGTGTAATTTGTATCACTACGAGTAAGTAAATAGGCCAACAAAGCACATGTGCCAAATATGAAATGGGTCGTTCTTCAACCTTATGCTGGGGTTCCATTGGAAAGGAAATTGTGAATCCAGAGATAATAGATATAATATGAACTTTGATGCCTTTGTGACAGTGCAACATTTTACCAAGAGTACAACTCGATAGATCTGTGAAGGAACCCTTTTAATTCAAGGACAGAGAGAGCTGTTAATCTTTCCGTTCACATTACTTAATGGCACTTCTTTTAGTGTGACTGAATGTTCTACTTCTCAATAATTCCTCTTTTTCACACCAGTCTGCGACGTATACAGCAGTGTACGATTCACCGAAAAGCTCTCTTAGTAATGAAAGCTCTCATCGCCTGATACTGAATTTTATGTCTCTTTACTTGTGTAACGATAGCACACAGTGAGTCAGTCCAAACATCACTCTGGTTATACTGCACACCACGATGCTAGTGTTTGGTGGTGCACTTCGATCAGAGGTCTTAAAAACTGATTCGATTATTTTTGTGTTAGATTACACGAAAAGTAAATTGTGAAACATATAAATGGAATAATGAATTTCTATACTGACTGAATACGATTGGATTGAGCACATTTCCTGACCTACGCTTAACGTTTAAACACTGCACTATGTACAGTGAAGGAATTTTCTGTTCTTGAAACGTATTAAACTCCTTTATCGTTAATGATGTATCACAGAAAATGTTCCAGAAAATTTGTTTTACATCTCCCGACTTTGTACATAAAATTTTGTAGAATGTAACGCAAAGGGTAGGATTCAGCAATCACATTGTGTCTCGAAGCATATAGAGGTAGTGCTCCCTCTTGTATCTCACTGATACCTCAATTTCACATCTGTTTGTCGTTCAACATAGTGATATCGCCCTATAAATTGGGCTTCCCCTGAAATCATTTTGTTATACACAATTCATTTTCCTGTATTTTAATATTTGTTAATATTTATTAATATTAAAACTAATTGAACGACTCTTAGTTTCTGCATTAACTAGCATTCAGTCTTCCGCAAATGATTTCAACACCAATACCCACAGATATTCCTCTCATATGAAATGTCCACAGTTGTTCCTTTGCTTTGATCGTTCACCAATAGTCCGCAGTACCAGCTGCGATGCACAGCTGAAGCGAAGATGTTAATAATAGGCAGATTTACCATTCCTTAATTGTTGACCTTGCAAATTATGGACTTGTAACAACTATGACCTCCAGAAAGTACAGGACTACGAAAACGTGGAGAGAATGCTGCATGTGCAGTGAGGTCGGTGATTGTCCCATTTTTCGGAAATGACCTAGAATCGTTTACGTTAGCAGTGAGGATGCAGGGGAAATATAGCCGCTACTTACACAACTAATTGATGAATTATTGAAAGAAATCTCTGTTGCATAATAACAAAAGAAATATGTGTAGTGTACTACGTGAAGTGCTCTCGCTTGGTAAACATTATAAAGCAGTTTCATTAGAAAGCACAATACCTTTGATATTTAAATGTTAAAGAAAATAATCTGGGATACAGCAAGAAGAGTCCACGATATTTTCAATAACGTAACGGGAAAACCGACCACAAGACGAAAACAAAAACTCATAGACGTGCTTCGCAGGAAGTTAAGTCTGTCATTGGCGTAAAAGTATTGTCCGAACATTTGTAACTTACATAGAGAACAAAATGAAAACTAACGAACTAAAATTGTATTCGGAATCCAGGAGATCCTTCGCAAAAGGATATCAACACTAGCTGAATGTTCGTCCCTGTGCAAACTGTAGACGATGTAATTAAAATTTTCAGTGAATGGTGTTACAACTGACGTAAAACGTAAGCATTTGACTTTAAAGTGAACGAAATTATACACATTTCTTTTCTGTGGTGATAAAAGAGTGGTAAAAATCTTCAGTGACGATTTCCCTTGGATTAGGGACGCACATCCGAGGAGCACAGTTATTTTTTTAGAGTAGTTTCGCGGCATTTAGACAAGAAATTACGTAGTACATAATTTTAAACGCATGGTTTTCAATGTTGTACAATGAACTTCATAGACTCGTTCTCTGCACGAACGTACCAGATGACAAGGTGTAAGTGCTTTAAAACTTCATCGGGCATTTCAGAGTTGATCGAGTGACCAATAGTTATGATGTCCACTAACATCACTCGGCTGCTTTCGAAAGTGAAGACAAACACGGTTTTCAAGACTGGACTTTATCAGAAGAATCATTTTGTATAATGAGAACTGCGTTGAGAAACATCAAATTGTCCTCAGTTCTGGACTTGTAAGACGCATCCACAGATGACATTGAAGAAACAGTGAGTGACATTGTGACTTTGCATTGAGCCAGTAAGTTCTATGTTTCATTGTGTGGAATGATTAATTGCTGACATCTCCCGGTGGCACTAAGTTACACCTAATGAAATATTGTCAATAACGCTGTAACACATGGGCATGACATATCATGAAAAATTTACTGTTACTCAGAGAAGCTGCTGAACCAATCTGTAGCTCATTCGATGTTCTCTGCAATCGTTCTAATGTCCGACAGATTGCCATGTGTTACCAGTATTCACATTCACCATGTCGGACTGCTCAAACCATACGACATTACTCGATATTGCGACATCCATTGTAACAATTCAATCACAGAAATTTTGAAGGTTGCTCTTTGAAATACCAAAACTAATTGTGTCAGGAAACTGTCGTAAGCAGTAAATATCTCCAAGTCAGTTATCCTAATGGAATCGTCACTGGTTGTAAAATTGCTTTTCAAGTAATTCTTCTCCGCTTAGCCGTATTTTATAGAAGGTCGCTTAAGTAAAGTGTCCATTGGTAATGGACATCGGTCAGATCCATTGACACAACTCAGAAGAAGTGATTCATAGAATTAGCGAACTCAGTCATTTACCTATATGAATCTCTATCCAAATAATTTTCGGTTTACCTTTCTGATTCATAACTATCATAGCCACATTTCAGTCGTGACAGAGACCTTACGATTATTGTTGCCATACAGGTGTTTGTCGGATGGTACAAAAGTGATGACTCGAATAAAGTATGGGCATTCTTTTGGACTGCTGCCTTTGCCGGGAGCGCTAATGTAGCCGGAAAAGGCTACAGATCCGCGACGTAGTAGTGCAACATTCTTTTATTCTAAATGTGTATTACACTCATGTCAAAAGATACGAAAATTCGATACCACTGGGTATTAGTTACTTCTATGTTTTATAGATAATTTGAACAATTCTTCTTTTCAAAAACAATGGGAAACGAAACGGTTAACGGTATGTATACACATGATTAATTTCTATGCCAACCTAAGGTGGTGGCCAGTTACAAGTTAATAAGTCGCACTATGGTCTAATTTAAAAATAATGAGCGCAATATTTTTCTGAATTGATGGACAGAATTTTCTTTTACAGAGTAACAATTTTCAAACAAAAATTAGTTTATGGAATAGAATGCGTTGCCCAAACGATCTGACTTTAGGTTAAATTTAAGCCTTGTGTTACTGCAGTCAGACCGTTTATCTTATGGAGCAAACGATAAGTGATCTTAAATGTTAATTAATATAGGAACAAAGGGGGTATTTTTCTCATTTGAAGTATAGGATGTAGAGACTGGGTTAGAAGGACAATTTAGGGTATGAGCCCGGTGGTGTCTATATAAATAACATCTATTTTTCTCAAAATATTGTTTATGGGATTTGAAACCTAATGGCTTTGATACGGCTATCAGTGCCCCATATCCCATGTCCGGAAATTTACATCTGAAAGTAACATGAGATTAAAGGTATGATGACTTCCAAATCTCCCGTGTCATGGTACGGAAACACAGCGGAGACATAAGGTGTGACCTGTGCGCTTTAGAAGAGTGTGGAGCACTCGTCGTCATGTTCTCTTCTACTTGACGAGGGACGTCCTCTTCGAGACCGGTCCGCAGCTCGTGGTCTTGTGGACAAAGAGCTGACTGGCCTCTGTAATAAAAAACTGAGTCACTGATGTCACCTGACGTCCGCTACCATCAGATACAGCGAACAGTTACGACAAAATAAGTGGCTAGCGTTGCTGCTTCGGGGCCATGGAGTCCCGGGTTTGATATCCGGCTGGGTCGGGGATTTTTTTCCGCACAGGGACAGGGTGTTAGTGTTGTCCTCATCATACCATCATCGCTCTGGAAGTGCCTAGACTAGAAGTAGAAAGATTTGGGCGCTGATGACCACGATCTTAAGCACCCCACCATCCAGCATCATCATCTTCGAAACCGGCAGCGCAGCGCCTCCATTTAACCCTCCTATTTGCAGACGTACCCGGTTCTTGCATCTGTTATTGTAGTAGGTCGAAAATGCTATGCGACATCGTAATTACAATAAGAGCTGATGATGGCACACTCATAGGTGTTTCTGTGAGTTTGTGAAGCGGAAAATTTGGAACTGATCCGATCTCCAAATTTGTTTTGCATCCAACTATACATTTCCTGCCATTTGTTCCTGGCCTTTAGCAGCCTGTAAGAGGAATTGTGGAACAACTTGCATACACATTTTGAAAATTCAACTACAGTCCCTAACCGGTAGAACGGATTTCCCAGACATGATTGAGGGTGAACACCAAATACTGCTGTTATTGCTCAAATTTGTGGACTCAGTTCTCTCTGAAGAATATCCTCTGATAATTAATCGATAAGACATTATCTACTGGAAATAGGCAAATTCTGTTACGAGAAGGATTAGTTTGCTTCCAACATTACTAGCTCGACCGCTTCAGCAGTTTAGCAGTATGTTTCTTCCAGTTCAAGTTTTCGACAACTTGTAAATATAAAAATTTGTTTACCTCGTTACCGCTTCGGGCTGTTATATTGTGCCAAGATCGTGCATCTCCCGTCGGAGGTTCGAGTACTTCCTTGGGCATGGGCGTGTGTGTTGTCCTTAGCGTAAGTTCGTTTAAGTTAGCTTAAGCAAAGTGTAAGCTTAGGGACCGACGACCTCAACAGTTTGGTCCCATAAGACCTTACAACAAATTTCAAAAAAAAAAAAAATGGTGTATCTAAGAGGTACTCATGTTCCTCTCTAGTACAGTGATTTCAAACCTTTCTGAAACCCCTACCCGAAGAGCAATCAGATATTAGCCACACTCCTCCCCTCCACCCCCCCCCTCCCCTCGCCACCACAATCATCACCGTTAGCGCCAAACTAAACCAAAAATTTAAAATGAAAGTAAGATTTTCTTTGGACACTTATGTTTTTAAACGATAAGAGTTACATGATATTTTGTTTTCATGTCTGTTTTATTCTGCCACAAACTAATAAATTCATGAGACAATAGGTGCTTTACTAGTGGGATTGCAGTTACTTTGAGTATCACATTCACACCCTGACTCGCTACTGACTGCAGTAAAATTCCGTTTACACATGCTTACGCCCAGTGGCGTGAGGTCACAGGTTTTCATTACCTAACGCCATTGGACATTGCCGATTGCCGTCGTCCTCTGTTGCTATCACCACATGGTGAAAATCTGGTACACATCTTCTTCAGCTGTTCATACCCCTCTCCTTCGTACTGTAGTTTATGGGGCGTTTTCAGTTTGAATGGTTTACTGTTTAGCCTTGCATGATACCCGCTCGTAGCTGCCAGTACTTCAGCCCCGTCAATACGTGTACGTTGCTCTCCCGACAGCAAAGCAAGCTCCGTAACGGTTGACCTTTCAGTCTCGCCCCCCCCCCCCTTCTGCAAATGCCCATTTCTTCTCCCTCTCGTCTTTGGGACGTTCCTTTTGTAGTACCCACCTACGTTATTCTGAAGATTTTGAGTGACTGGGCAGCTCGGCCAAGGCACAGCGGGTTTTTAAACGGACGGAAGTGCCCTTACAACGAGAATGGATTCAATAGACCCGCTGGGACCCGGCAAGCACAGACTTTAACTTAATGTCTCTCCATATTGCTATCAGCAACAATTAGTTTAGCAGTGAATGGGATATGATTTCACAGTACTATTAGAAAGCATTTGTTGAGACCATCTAAAAGACAAAAGAAGAAATTTGATGATTTACAACCTAACCAGACAACCCGCCATTTTCACGCTTTCTACACGGTTATAAATTTATCCAGACGTTCATTATCTGAAGTGATCTGAGCATGCCAGGGATGGAAATTTCGCATTTAGTCCGCGAGTTGTGTCCACAGAGGAAATAGTATGTGCGGACATGATTACAGCTGAGAAAATCCGTATAGAAGCTGTAAGAGTACTGCCTCACGAAAAGCCTTCAAAAAGTAATTAATTGTGGATGAGGGGAATGCCATAACACGCCTGAATGAGGACGGTAGTATTATCTTTCCTCCATGCTGACAAGGGAAGTGCGACGACTGTTTTGATTGGGACCGACTATCATGAATGGTAGATCCGCAGAAATGCAGGAAATGTAGCTGTTATTCGGTTGATAATAAAGTCCACTACCGAAAAGAGCGTTCAGAAAAGTGTCTTCGATTCAGTTGCGCTACCATCAAGACTTTATGGGTTGCAGGATGTGCATAATATTATGTTCCTCTAAGACCTACAGTGAGTGCTAATGGTTCGCAAGCCAATTCGATTGTCAAGCTTTTGACAACGTTATTACGACCGTATATGGACCGACCGGGTTCGTACATCAAGAATTCGGCACGTTTTCTCAGTGAATTGACCGGCAGTGTGTCCAGCTGTAGGACATTTTGGCATCGCTATTTACCATACGGCCGCCCAGTGAACAGCTGAATCAGAATTTCTTCCTGATATTGTAGAACTGCTTAAATATTTTTTTTACAACCACGTGTTTCAAATGGAACGATGAATTCTGTGAACAGACGGATGCTGTCACTATGGGGATCCGTTTAAGCCCAGTTATAGCAAATTTCCTCATGGGAAAATTCGAGGAGCAGCTATTGGAAACTTCTAAAGAGAAACGAAATATTTGCTTCCAGTAACTGGGTGAGACGTTTGTGTAGTGGAAGCGTGGCAGAGAGGAACTAAGTCGTTTCGTTTTCACAAGCATCTCAGTGGGACTAATTCGAAGATTCAGTTTAGCATGGGGGAAGAGGCAGACTGTATATTAAATTTTTTGATGTGCTGGTTCTCGAGAAAGAAAATGGTAGCTTAGGCCACACAGTTTACTGAAAACCGATGCACACTGACGGTTACCTACACCAGGATTCGAACCACCACCCACCATGAAAGCGATGGATCATGAAAACGTCGACGGATATAGCAAGGTACATCTGTGAACCAATTATTGACGCGGAATTAGAACATCTCACATATGTATAGCTCAAGAATGGTTATGCGTCCTCCGAGGTAGTAAGAATAGCGTTAAGACCACCGCACAGAATTCATAGCGATGCACTCGCGCCTGTGGAATCCGAAGTTTCCTCTCTTTCATTAAGGACATTACTGACCGTATACAAAAAAATCTTGAAAAATCGTAACATTGCGGTAATCACCAAACCGACCCAGAGCATACAACTTCAGCTAAAAATCGCCAAGGATGTCCTCAAACCGCTCTAAATAGCAGGAATTTACAGGATTCCGTGTAATACTGTGTAGGTGTGCGTGGGTGCTACAAAGCTGAAGGTCAAAGTAACGACTAGAAGAACATAAGGGATATATTAGCTGTTGTGGAACATGCCTTACCGCCATGATACCACCATATTCATTTTGATATGATTCAAGTACTGGTAGCCACAAGTGGATACCACGAAAGGCTATGCGGAGGGGCTATGCAGGTTGGAAAGACGTCCCAGAAATCCCAGTCGGATGGAGGAGGGTATGAAACTGAATGACATTTGAATAACGGTGCTCAAGAAGATGTGTACCAGTCTTCCAGCATCGGCTCACAACAACAGCTGACGACGGTGATCTATAAAGTACAGTTCCGCTCGGGTATTCCAAACATGGGACCTCGCGCCACTGCGGGGAAGCAGGCGTAAACCAAATTTTGCTGCAGTCAGTAAAGAGTCAGGGTGTGATTCGACACTCAAAGAAGCTACGATACCCTCCGCAGATGGGGACGAAACGTTTGGTTTAAGGGTGAAATCCAATTGACCATGGCACAATAGCCCGGGACATTTTATTCATTCCGATTTTATTCATAAGTAATTTGATTGTAGGAATTCTTACATTTATTACATCTGAACCCACAGAAATTGGAGGACTTTGCGTATGACCAGAGTCACTAATAATAGCAACAATAAAAATGATTATAATAATAATAATAATAATAATAATAATAATAATAATAATAAGAAGAAGAAGAAGAAGTCATATATAATGCTATGTGAGCCCTAACCATTATCATAGCCACTAATCTAGTTTCTGTTTTGCTGTGCTGTCAATTAATTCGAAGGAATTGGAGGATTCTGTGTACGACCAGAAGCATTAGTTTAGCCACTAACATAGTTACTGATGTGCTGTCAAATAGTACGAAAATCCGCTTGGAATCGAATAATAAAACAATTTGGTCCATCGTGGGAATTACTTACAAATTTGAGAGGGCATTTCTATTAAATATTTAAGCATATGTAATGTATATAATTCACGTTTACTGCCAAAGACGCATAGTACTAACTATGTGTATAGTGGGCTTACTGTGGGAGAAAGAAGACGTTTCACAAGCTGCAACCTTCACCACAGTGTGTGATGAGTTAATCCCAGTATTTGAAAAAAGCAATTACTGGTAACTTACGAAATCGGTATTATAGGCTCACAACATAGTGATTTAAGTAAAGATCTTAAAGAACAACTCAGATTCGAGACAGAAATATCGAACCCCTTTGTTTCTACCTTTAATAAAATTTCGTTTTGCCCATCAGGGAGTAATTACAACTGGGTTGGGAGCCAGTGCTCTAGCTTCTCCTAAGTCTTTCATACATTTACTCATCCGTGAGATTCACTCACGCTGTGCGCGTTTCCGTGTGGCTGCGGAGCGTGCTCGGAATGAGGCATAATAAATGTGCGAGTGAGTGAAAGGAGCTCTTGCTGGCAGACGGAACTCGTTACTTATAAAATCGCGCGCCTCGCGGCCGCACAAGCGGCCCGGACAAAGGGCGGACCGCGAGGGGACCTTTGTTTGCGCAGCAGCGGCGGTGGCAGCAGCAGCAGCAGCAGCAGCAGCAGCACTAGCGGCGGCGGCAGAGGCAACTCGTGCCGGCGCTGCGCACCCACCTTTGTTTACGCCGCCGAGCAACTGCCGTCTGCACCACCCTGGGCGGCAAACACACACGCATACAAACTCAGACTGGCTCACCAGAGTTCTGACTTATTCTGCCACGAGCTAAGGATATGAAACTAGCATATATTACCACATTTTCATTAACTCGCTTTCTTGTCTGCTTGTCTGTTTGGTACAGATGATGCAGCTGATATTAAACTAGGTTCCCGAAGTGGTAGAGATTTTATACTTTGAACATAACTCAGAATTGGTAGATAATAAAATACTGAATCGCTTTCTTGTTGGTCTGTTCGGTAGGGGTGATGGTGCAGATGATAAGGGTTAGTAGCGCCTGAGATCTAGGCAACCCTGCATGACCAGACTGTTGAGCAGGTGGAATTGGAATGTGTTTCAGATGGTACATATGTGGATTGGTTCTCCCAACGTTATCAGTAGTTTAAATGGAATGTTGTCTACACCCGGGGTCTTGTTTCGACTTAAACTTTTCGGTGCTCTGTCAAACTCTTCACGCACTATCATATCCCCCATTTCATCTTCATCTACGTCCTCTTTCATTTCCATAATATTGCCCTCAAGTAAGTCGCCCTTATATAGACCCTCTAAATACTCCTTCCACCTTTCTTCTTTCTGTTCTTTGCTTAGAGCTGGGTTTCCATCTGAGCTCTTGATATTATACAAGTGGTTCTCTTTTCTCCAAAGGTCTCTTTAATTTTGCTGTAGGCAGTATCTGTCTTACCCCTAGTGATATATGCCTCTATATCCTTATATTTGTCCCCTAGCCATCCTTGCTTAGCCACCTTTCACGTCCTATCGATGTCATGTTTGAGACATCTGTATTCGTTTTTGCCTGCTTCATTTACTGCATTTTTATATTTTCTCCTTTCATCAATTACACTTATTTATTCTGTTATCCAAGGATTTTTACTAGCCCTCGTCTTTTTACCTACTTGATCCTCTGCTGCCTTCACTATTTCATCTGCCAAAGCTACCCATTCTTTTTCTGCTGTATTTCTCCCCCCCCCCCCCCCCCCATTCTGGTCAATCGTTCCCTAATGCTCTCCCTGAGACTCTCTACGACATCTGGTCTTCCCGTTGGCCCTCCAGAGTGGCCGAGCCCTTCTAGGCGCTACAATTCAGAACCGCGTGACCGCTACGGTCGTAGGTTCAAACCTGCCTCGGGCATGGATGTGTGTGATGTCCTTAGGTTAGTTAGGTTTAAGTAGTTCCAAGTTCTAGGGGACTGATGACCTCAGACGTTAAATTACATAGTGCTCAGAGCCATTTGAACCATTTTATTTGTTTATGTTTATCCACGTCCCATCTTCTTTAATTCCCACCTTTAAGCATTTTTTTCAGTTTTAATCTACTGTTCATAACCAATAGATTGCGGTCAGAGTACACATCTGCCACTGGAAATGTCTTACTATTTAAAACCTGCTTCCTAAGTCTCTGTCTTACTATTATATAATCTATCTGAAACCTTCCAGCGTCTCCAGGACTCTTCCAGAACTATGTATTCACAAAATGTACGATTTAACTTGTTTGTACTACAGCGAGGAGCTGTTTTTTAGAAAGTGCCCCATTCATTTTATACCTTCATCTGCCTGACCATTCACTGCATCCAATGTGACAACCATAAGTGTGTCTATCATCCACATATATGATGTATATGCATTCTTGAGGCTATTTCTGATGTTATTCGTAAAGTCAATATGTTTACGTCGTACAGCAAACGAACGTTTAAAGGTATAAGTACTATAGGAACAGATAAATAGAAACTTTCTGGTAGATTAAAGCTTTGAGAGAACTTGGGACTTGGCCTTTTGCGGGCAAATACTCTGCATCTGACCTACCAAGCACGACTCAGCACCTGTTCTCGCAGCTTTACATTCACCGGTAAGTCATCTCCTACCTTCCAAACTTCACAGAAGTTCTCCTGTGAAGCTTCCAGAACTAGCACTCCTGAAAGAAGATTGAAACATGTCTATTAACGATCTTAGTGCTCAGATATCTTCTTTATATAACGTATTTTCTATTATTAGTGGAACTACTTGACTTGGAGGTCTGACACTGTTAATGTGGTACGGGAAAATCGTGTATAAGTATCCACGGAACTTGTTCATCAATATCGCTTAAATGTACAATTTCTCATAGTTCTTCTGGTTCTTGCCTGGAGTATAGTAGCCTTGAGATGTACCTGTAGCTGCGTTATTCCTGCCCCCCCCCCCTCCCGTCTTTGTTATATTTATTAGGCGATGGGGAAAGCAAGTGTCTGATGGAAGACTCTATAGCACGTTTTTCAGTGGGATCTTTACTCCTGATCTAAATCTTTCAACACAAATTTTCCGACACAGCACACAGTCCCCTGAGCACGACAAAAAGTAATTCCGCTGCACCTACAGCGCGTGGAGACTGCGATGCCGTTCCGTACAGAACAGATACCAACAAGAACGTTTTAAGTTCACAAGTTGACTGGCGACGGGCCGTTGGTAACGGAGGTAGCTTCCATTAACAGACAGAGCGTACATATCAGCAGGTGACAAGCATCTCAAGCAGCCCCACTGCACAACATATAAATGGACTGGCCCCGCCATCAGAACGACAATGTTTCCGTTGTGTTATTTATTTACCATAATCCGACAATAATACCGGAACTACAGAAATAAACAGCCTGATAATTACGAATTACTGTGCTATGTGCTATAATGCCTGGGAGATTAGTGAGTCTTCTTCCAACATAGACACATAAAGACTTCATTCCAAGCCTTCGTTTCATCTTCGTATGGTGTCACCGCCAGACAACACACTTTATAGGTGTGGCCGCGGTCAGTTAGTATACGTCGGACCGGCGTGTCGCCACTATCAGTGATTGAAGACCAAGCGCCGCCACACGGCAGGTCCAGAGAGACTTCCTAGCACTCGCCCCAGTTGTACAACCGACTTTGCTAGCGACGGTTCACTGACAAAATACACTCCTGGAAATGGAAAAAAGAACACATTGACACCGGTGTGTCAGACCCACCATACCTGCTCCGGACACTGCGAGAGAGCTGTACAAGCAATGATCACACGCACGGCACAGCGGACACACCAGGAACCGCGGTGTTGGCCGTCGAATGGCGCTAGCTGCGCAGCATTTGTGCACCGCCGCCGTCAGTGTCAGCCAGTTTGCCGTGGCATACGGAGCTCCATCGCAGTCTTTAACACTGGTAGCATGCCGCGACAGCGTGGACGTGAACCGTATGTGCAGTTGACGGACTTTGAGCAAGGGCGGGAGGCCGGGTGGACGTACCGCCGAATTGCTCAACACGTGGGGCGTGAGGTCTCCACAGTACATCGATGTTGTCGCCAGTGGTCGGCGGAAGGTGCACGTGCCCTTCGACCTGGGACTGGACAGCAGCGACGCACGGATGCACGCCAAGACCGTAGGATCCTACGCAGTGCCGTAGGGGACCGCACCGCCACTTCCCAGCAAATTAGGGACACTGTTGCTCCTGGGGTATCGGCGAGGACCATTCGCAACCGTCTCCATGAAGCTGGGCTACGGTCCCGCACACCGTTAGGCCGTCTTCCGCTCACGCCCCAACATCGTGCAGCCCGCTTCCAGTGGTGTCGCGTCAGGCGTGAATGGAGGGACGAATGGAGACGTGTCGTCTTCAGCGATGAGAGTCGCTTCTGCCTTGGTGCCAATGATGGTCGTATGCGTGTTTGGCGCCGTGCAGGTGAGCGCCACAATCAGGACTGCATACGACCGAGGCACACAGGGCCAACACCCGGCATCATGGTGTGGGGAGCGATCTCCTACACTGGCCGTACACCACTGGTGATCGTCGAGGGGACACTGAATAGTGCACGGTACATCCAAACCGTCATCGAACCCATCGTTCTACCATTCCTAGACCGGCAAGGGAACTTGCTGTTCCAACAGGACAATGCACGTCCGCATGTATCTCGTGCCACCCAACGTGCTCTAGAAGGTGTAAGTCAACTACCCTGGCCAGCAAGATCTCCGGATCTGTCCCCCATTGAGCATGTTTGGGACTGGATGAAGCGTCGTCTCACGCGGTCTGCACGTCCAGCACGAACGCTGGTCCAACTGAGGTGCCAGGTGGAAATGGCATGGCAAGCTGTTCCACAGGACTACATCCAGCATCTCTACGATCGTCTCCATGGGAGAATAGCAGCCTGCATTGCTGCGAAAGGTGGATATACACTGTACTAGTGCCGACATTGTGCATGCTCTGTTGCCTGTGTCTTTGTGCCTGTGGTTCTGTCAGTGTGATCATGTGATGTATCTGACCCCAGGAATGTGTCAATAAAGTTTCCCCTTCCTGGGACAATGAATTCACGGTGTTCTTATTTCAATTTCCAGGAGTGTACGCTCTCATTTGCCGGGACGATAGTTAGCATGGCCTTCAGCTACGTCACTTGCTACGACCTAGCAAGGCGCCATTACCAGTTACTATTGATATTATGAATCATGTACCGTCAAGACCGACGTTCACCATTTATGGATTAAAGTTAAGTATACCACCGGCTACGTTCGTTTTTTCTACATTCTAATTTCCTTGCCCTGTTCCAGACCTCACGCCAGCCTGCGTGAGCTAAAACGCGTGTCTTTCGGCTTCCTGTAGTAACACGGTGTTGGCCCTCCTGCCAACCCACAACACTTCGCTGCTCCAAAGATATGTCTTTTTACAGTCAACGCCTAACACCTGATGTTAGCACAATCTGTATTGCTTTGCGGACCGCAATACACGCAGTACCATTTTCACGTGCCGATATAAGCATTCAGACCGATGCACTGCGCTGTACGCCAACCAGGACTCGACTCACTCTCTGGTGTCGGGCGTAGCGTGCAATCGCTGTCCACATTTTTCTTTAGCGCGTTTGTGGCCATGAAGAGCAGGAGACTGCCCCTTACCTCTGGGTTTTCTTTCCAAGCGGCACTCCAGTCGTACTACATAATAACCATTAATTGTTACAAGTTGTCAGGAAGGAATACTCCAAAATATGCAATAATTAATACAAAATTATTTTACAAGTTTCATTCAAAAGAGTAATGCCGTGTGGCTAGGGTTTCCCATAAGGCAAACCGTTCGCTCGTTCAGGTCTTTCGAGTTGACGCCACTTCAGCGACTAGCTTGTTGATGGGGATGAAATGATGATGATAAGGACAATACAACATCCAGTCCCTGAGCGGAGAAAATCCCCGACCCAGCCGGGAATCGAACCCGGGCCGTTAGGTATTAAAATCCGTCGCGCTGACCACTGACCTACCAGGAGCGGACAAAAGAGTAATGAAGAAATTTCATTATATGTGTGAAGAACAAATGGCAGTTCTACAGGCTGGTCACGTTAGATACGAATTTTCGGTGACATTTTGTGTAAAACTCTTGACTGTTTTGTCAGGTACGTCGAAGATACCATAATGCTGTTGGTTTGTTAAGATAAAAAGGTGTCTACGGAATCAACGCTACTATAAGATAGATTGCGTATCATACTTTCGGGTACAATGTTATTAATAACGAAATATAAGGACCACATTTTTTAATATTTTCTAACCTAGAGAGAGCATGAGTGAACGTTTATTGTAAAAAGGGCAATACTTCTGTAAATGTGAGTCCAGACAGCGCTGAAAAAGGGAACACAAACACATTTTAAAGTCTCTTTTTTGTGAACAATCCCTGGCGGTAAAATTACTGTATGTGAGTTTCTGTACAATAATTAAACACTGTCTGCTACTTGAACGATAACCGCGAATCAATAATTTTCGCTTTTTGCGAATTTTATTACATCGTTACTAATTACACAAGGACAACCACGTACCTTTACAATAATACGTCAATAGGTGTACTGAATCATAATATCATGACATGTTAACAAAACTAACACAATAATATTCGTTTTCCATCAGCGACAATATCTTCGGGGGTAATATTGTCGATAGCAGAGGTGGAAAACAATGTCCGACTGGGCCTTGTTCTGCACGCTGGCTGTCACCTAGCACCTGGCAGTGGTTGGCTTGCCGTATCTGATGGCGGTGGAAACGAAGATGCTGCCGTCAGCATATTTCTGCACTCTTCCTCACGGCATGAAAGAGACAAAAACAATTACCTACACACAACTATCTATATACAAAATTATCTTGACGATATATTGAAATAAGAAATTCAATTCAGAATCTAAGTACATTGGGGTGACAAAAGTCATGGTACAGTGATATGCACATATACAGGTTAAGGTAGTATAGAATACGCTAGGTACAAAAGGATAATGGTTTGGCAGAGCAGTCGTTTGTACGCTGGTGATTCTTGTGAAACGGTTTCCGACTATAGCCGCACGATGGTAATTAACAGACTTTCAACGCGGCTTCGTAACTGGAGCTACATACATGCGACATTCCATCTCGAAAATCGTTAACGAATTAAATATTCTGAGATACATAGCGTCAAGAGTTTGTCGAGAATACCAAATTTCATGAATTCGCTTCGCCACTGGCAATGACCGAGACCAGCGGCGTTTGCGTAGAGTGGTCAGTGCTAACACACAAGCAACAGTGCGAGAAATGTCCAACCAACGTGGGATATACAACTAACGTATCCGTTACGACAGTGCACCGAAATTTGGCGTTAATGGGCTACGGCAGCAGACGACCGACGCAAGCGCCTTTGCAAAAAGTGCCACATCGCCTGCAGAGCGTTCCCGGTTCGTGACCACATTTGTTCGATCCTAGAAGACACGAAAACCGTGGTCTGGTCAGATGCATCCCGAATTCAGTAGGTAAGAGATGGTGATATGGTTCGTGTGTAGCTCAGCCCAACGAATCCAACGACTCGAGTTGCAGACGAGGTACTGTGCAAGCTGGTGGTGGCTACATCATGATGTGGTCGGTGTTTACATGGAATGGACTTGCTTCTCTGGTCAAATTGAGCCGATCATTACCTAGATATAGTTTAGTCTGGCTGCCAGGAGACTATTTTAAGCTATACATGAATGGTATGTTCACAAAAAAACAATTGAATTGTAATGGATGACAATGCGCCATCTCAAGGGGCACAAATCTTCGCTGTTAACTTAGTGAACACCGTGACCAATTCGAGAGAATGGTTTGGCCACCAAGACACCCAACATTAATCCAATCGAATATTTATGGGACGTAATCGAGATATCAGTTCATGCACAAAATCCTGCATCGGCAACACTTTCGCACTTACGGACGGCTATAAAGGCAGTATGCCTCAGTATTTGTGCAAAGCATTTCCAACGACTTGTTGAACACATGTCACGTCGAGTTGCCGCACTATGCCAAACAAAGGGAGTTGTGACACGATTTTAGGAGGTATCCCACGGTTTTTGTCATGTCATTGTAGCTTATCAGAAATCATAACATTATAATAAAGGCTGTATGAAAAAGAGCCATCAGATTTGGTACGTCTATATTTCTGAAACTGATAAACGTATTCAATCAGTTTTGTTTTTCGATGAACGAGAAACTCAAAACTATTTTCCTTGCCTTTTCATAGGTGTTAAATATGTCTTCTTGTGATGTACGGCATATGTCAATGGGGTATTAAAACTATTTCCAACTGTAGCGAGCATGTCTTAAGTACTGCTCCCGCTACTGCTGTCGTAGCATATCTCAGTTTATTGATTGTTATTGGTCACGGAGGCACATAAACAGAGTCTTTTATAAACCTCCACAAGAAATAATTGCATACTGTCAGATCCGGTGACCTTGGAGGCCGCTAATCAAAGACTTAAATACGTGATCAGGTACGACCGATCCATCGTTGAGTAATCCTTTGATTTAATAATTCCCGCACTTCGAGATTCCAGTGTGGCGGTGCCCCAACTTGTTGATGAATAAAGTCGTTCAAATCAGTTTCCAACTGTGTGAAAAAAAGTTCTCAAGCATATAAAGATATGTGCTTCCTGTAAAAGTGTTATCGGATAAGAAAATGGACCATACACCTTATCCCGCGTAGTGGCCCAAGACACATTAAATTTTGTAGTGTCCCTCTCATGTTGTTCAGCTTCATGTGGTTGTTCTATTTCCCATATTCACATATTATTGCGGTTCACCTTTCCATTATAATGGAATGTTGCCTCGTCACTAAACACTAAGCGTGGAAGAAAACCGTCATCCTTCATCGTACCAAAAACTAAATTACAGATCTTCAAACTTTCTTGTTTGTCACCTTCGCGAAAAGCTTGCAGTGGCTGAATTTTGTATGGTTTCATCTGTAAACGTCGACAAAAGAAACGCCAGAAGGACATTGGGGGCATGTTGAGCTGTCGAGCTATGCGGCGAACGGATTTCTGCGGACTCCGTAAGAAGCTAAGGCGGACGCGTTCGACGGCTGTGTCAGACACTCGGGACGGCCCGGCGATTTGCCTTTGCACAAACAACCTGTTTCTCGGAATTGTTCATGACATCGTCTAATTCTCTGTGATGTAGGAGGATCCACGACATACCTAGTACGAAAGTCGTGCTGAACATTTGTTACTGACCATCACCACGAAAAACGCAGAACACAGAACGCTTTGTCTTGTCCCGGCACCATTTTTACTAGAACTGAAGTGGGCGCACACTGCTGCAACCTAGTGCGAACCATGTAAAACTGGAGAGTTTGCTCTTTCCAACAGTACGTTGTTCACGCACATACCTCAAATAACATAATAGTTATGACTGTTTTTTAAATCGGATGTTTATTTTTGATACAACCTATATTATCTTCTCACCTGCGTACACTGGAGTAGTAAGAATCCTGTTGTAACCGCTACTAATTTCTGTCACACCACAATGTCCTAGCCGTATCGTTGCGCCGTCAGAGTTGCCTCAGTCAGTGTCTGTCTAGTGATAACTGTGGCTGGACAGAGTGGCCATGCGGTTCTATGCGCTACAGTCTGGAGCCGCGCGACCGCTACGGTCGCAGGTTCGAATCCTGCCTCGGGCATGGATGTGTGTGTTGTCCTTAGGTTAGTTAGGTTTAAGTACTTCTAAGTTTTAGGGGACTGATGACCTCAGCAGTGAACTCCCATAGTTCTCAGAGCCATTTGAACCATTTGATAACCGTGACGCCTGGAGTAACAGCGCTGTGCCACTCCAAAACATTGGAGGAACGTGACCTTTCTCCAGGTCGCCGCCATGCTCTCCGATGATGGTCTTCTGGGGTAGCAGAGAACTGGAATTCTTTGGTGAACACAGTACGAGGCCATTTATCGGCGTTACCAGTGGTGCATGATGACATGGTGTGGCAGGGAGTCCATTACCTGTTCTCGATGATGATGATGTCTGGTTTGTGGGGCGCTCAACTTCGCGGTCATCAACCCCCGTACGAAGTCCCAATTTTTACTAGTCCAATTTTTATACAATCAAATCTAGCCACTGTCAAGAATGGTGATGACGGTGATCATGAAATGGTGAGGATATCACAAACACCAAGGCCCCGGGCAGAGAAAATCCCCAAACCGGCCGGGAATCGAACCCGGGACCCCGTGATCTACAGGCATAATAGGTGCAGATGTGAAGGGCTAACGATATTCCTGGTGAACAGTATAGTGGGGGGCCACACATATTCTGCAGGAACCTTTATGACGAGTTTGTCTTCCCTCGTCTTCCAAAGGAGTCCAAGGTCCGGCCGCTGCTACATGAAAGTGACACACAAATCTGAATATTCCGCGTTTCGACCATCTGGCCATCTTGAAAATTCCCTTACGTAAAATAACGCTCTCTCAGGCGACTATGTGACATTTCTATGACCTTCACGCCACGTAAAAGTGTATACATTGCCAGGCCTAGTAACAGCACTAAACATGAACAACACTAATGCTCTCGGATGGCCGTTGTATCTGCAACAAAGAACTGCAACTCTAATCACGTACATTACCCGCTGATGATGTTCACCTGTAGGAAGTTACATTGACATCCGTCCAAGTCTCCTGAATGCTTCGCTTATTTTGTTAGACAATGTATCTGGAATCTCTGTGCTTAGAATAGTGCATAAGGAATTGCATCGTGGATGTGACTAAGCTTTGCTTATCTAGTACTAAGAGGAGAAAATGCAGTATGAAAATATGGGGAGAGGAAATAGAGCAAGTGAATAACTTCAATTACTTGGGACGTGTTATATTGGATGATATGTATTGCTCAACAGATATTGGGAAAAGTATTTCAATGGCAAAAGATGCAGTCAATATGGAACAGAAATTACTTTTTGGACCTCTAAACAAAGATCTGAGGAAAAGACTTGCCAAATATTACATCTGGAGCGTTGCACTATATGGTGCGAAGACCTGGATATTGAGGATGGAAGATGAAAGAAGATTGGAGGCACTAGAGGTGTGGATATGGAGAAGAATGGAAAAAGTGTAATGGGAAGATCAAGTAAGGAATGAAGAAGTATTAAGAAGAGTTGGAGAAGAATGAAACATGCTGAAACTCATCAGAAAGAGAAAATGGAATAGGATTGGACATTGTTTGAGGAGGGACTGTTTACTGAAGCATGGAAAAGAAGGAATGGTGGAGGGAAAAGGGGGAAGAGGAAATAGAAGATATCAGATGCTGCACATTATCAAAGGAGGCAAATATTCAGGAATGAAAAGACTGGCTATGGACAGACAAAAGTGGTAGAGGCTTAACCCATGACAAGAGATGCCGTTAGGCAGAATACCATACATACATACATACATACATCTAGAACTCCCAGCAAGAGAAATAAGGCTTCATTTCATGCTGTACAGGAAGTGGAAGACGGTTAACCCATGACAAGACGTGCCGTAAAGCAGAATACCACACATACATACATTTGGGACTGCCAGCAAGAGAAATAAGGCTGCATTTCATGTTGTACAGGAAGTACCTCTGAAAGTTAAGAACCAACATATACAATAGATGTACTCTTATTGGTTTCATGTGATATCTCTCTATAGACCGACAAATGCAACATATTACCATCAAATGATGCGATCAACACGAAATGGTGAGTTTAAAATTAAGTTTCTGCTAACGAGAGATGGTAAAATTTCATCATACATCTTAGTAATTGAGAACTAACCTTAAATCAGCATAGCAGAAGACTGGTTTGGTTGAAGTCAGCCGTATTCCTGTTACATGCTAAGTAACCAACAAGAAAACCAAATGTACCATGACAATATGCTAGTACAAATATGCGTTTTCCCTTCACCTGCGGGATTATTATTTTATAAATCAAGATGTATCTAATAAGCTCAGTGATACATGTTGTTATAACGTCATTTCTCGGGGTTCAAATGGTTCAAATGGCTCTGAGCACTATGGGACTTAACATCTGAGGTCATCAGTCCCCTAGAACTTAGAACTACTTAAACCTAACTAACCTAAGGACATCACACACAACCATACCCGAGGGCAGGATTCGAACCTGCGACCGTAGCAGTCACGTGGTTCCGGACTGAAGCGCCTAGAACCGCACGGCCACCACGGCCGGCATTTGTTATAGCAGAAAGAAAAGATTCTTTTTCTGTTTCATTTCTTCCCATGTGTCCCGATTATTTTATCAACAAACAGTTGTACCTGATAAATTCGTATTAATCACACGGTTTCAACTTTTCCCTCAGTTCCGGATTTCAAAATAGTGTAATAGCTTTCCTTGTAAACCCATGCCGAGTGAATATTATACAATCACAAACTGTTTCCACCTCCCTCACATTATAAAAATTTTTGTATCCTTATTACAGTGCTCAAAATTAAATTTGGGCAGTGGAAAGGAGTGTGCTGAAAAACGATGGTCCTGTAAAAATTTTTGGTAAATTTCATTTTTAAGAAAGTTTAACACATTTTATGTTAGGTACACCTAAGAGCCAGTGTATCATCTTATTGGATTAATGTGAGTACTTGGTGAAACGTTATTATATGCTAAAACTCAAATTTTTCCATTAGTTTCATTACTGATTTTTTTTTTTTTTTTTTTTTTACGAAAAACGTATTACTGTAATGTCTCAAATTATGATTGTCAGTGAAAGAAAATTTCTGCTCCTATAAACTTCATTTAGAGCTACAAAAATCGATTTAACTCTTCTTAAACATAAAGGAGTCTCAGGTCTACAAAAGAAATGATCTATGACAGCTATGGCTGTTTCTCAAGAGAGACATGTTTACTCCTTTCCTCCTTGTTTCTAGGTGTTCCGCTTCTGTTACAAAAATTTTAAAAAAATCACCAATCATTTGACTGTAGTAATGTGTACGGTGGCTAAACGAATAAGTTCCTGATTCTGCGTATTAGATTTTCAGGTTGTGAAGCAGATCGTTTCGCTTCCTGATTTTTACGTTAATAATATTTTTTTAAAGCAATATTGCTCTTTAATCTCTCTTGGGCATTAACAAATATTTATGAGGCAGATATTATGATATTTGTGAATATAAACAGGACAGCCATTGAACTACCATAAGGATATACTCGGCCTCATTAATTACTATGCAGTATGGCTATAAAACCCGGTAGTAGCCGACCTCGGGGAAGAGCAGTTTGGATTCTGTAGAAATATTCGAACACGTGAGGCAATACTGACCTTACAACTTATCTTAGAAGGTAGATTAAGGAAATGCAAACCTACGTTTCTAGCATTTGTAGACTTACAGAAAGCTTTTGACAATGTTGACTGGAATACTATCTTTCAAATTCTGAAGGTGGCAAGGGTCAAACACAGGGAGCGAAAGGCTATTTACAATTTGTACAGAAACCAGATGGCAGTTATAAGAGTCGAGGGGCATGAAAGGTAAGCAGTGGTTGGTAAGGGAGTGAGATTGGTTTATAGCCTCTCCCCGATGTTATTCCATCTCCCCGATGGAAACAAAAGAAAAATTCGGTGTAGGTATTAAAATCCATGGAGAAGAAATAAAAAATTTCAGGTTCTCACACGACATTGTTATTCTGTCAGAGACAGCAAAGAACTTGGAAGAGCAGTTGAACGGAATGGACAGTGTCTTGAAAGAAGGATATCAGATGAACATCAACAAAAGCAAAACGAGGATAATGGAATGTAGGTTAATTAAGTCGGGTGATGCTGAGGGAATTAGATTAGGAAATGAGTCACTTAAAGTAGTAAAGGAGTTTTGCTATTTGGGGAGCAAAATAACTGATGATGGTCGACTTAGAGAAGATATAAAATGTAGACTGGCAATGGCAAGGAAAGCGTTTCTGAAGAAGAGAAATTTATTGACATCGAGATTAGATTTAAGTGTCAGGAAGTCGTTTCTGAAAGTATTCGTATGGAGTGTAGCCATGTATGGAAGTGAAACATGGACGATAAATAGTTTGGACAAGAAGAGAATAGAAGTTTTCGAAATTTGGTGCTACAGAATGATGCTGAAGATTAGATGGGTAGATCACATAAGTAATGAGGAGGTATTGAATAGAATTGGGGAGAAAAGGAGCTTGTGGCACAATTTGACTAGAAGAAGGGATCGGCTGGTAGGACATGTTCTGAGGCATCAAGGGATCACAAATTTAGCATTAGAGGGCAGCGTGGAGGGTAAAAATCGTAGAGGGAGACCAAGAGATGAATACACTAAGCAGATTCAGAAGGATGTAGGTTGCAGTAAGTACTGGGAGATAAAGAAGCTTACACGGGATAGGGTAGCATTGAGAGCTACATCAAACCAGTCTCAGGACTGAAGACCACAACAACAACAACAACAACAACATGGCTAATATGGTGTAATCGGTACCGAGACTAAAATTTCTGTAATAGATTTCTCAAGAATAGCGTAAAATGAAACAATATTCGATATTCTGAGTTTACCATCTGAATAATCAATACTTGTGGAATATTTTATTCGGCACTAAATTATGTGACGTTAACGTCCTTGTCACAGTGGCAACAACGGTTCCCGTTAGATCACCGACTTTAAACGCTATCGGGATTGGTTAGCACTTGGATGGGTGACCGTTTGGGTCTGTCGAGTGCTTTTGGTAAGCGGGGTGTACTTAGCTCGTGTGAGGTCAATTGAGGAGCTACTTAATTGAGGAGCAGCGGCTCCGCTCACGAAAACTGACAACGTTCCTAAAATTGTATCAGCATTATTTTGTGAAATACGTATTACACAGCTACCAATTTCGCGTGTATAATCATAAAGTATCGTTTTTTCCTATAATGAAAGATTGCATACGACTACATGTTGAGTGTATACGCTTGAGGCCTCGCCTTCTTTCGTACACGTTCTCGGTCGTTCGCATATGTGTCCGTGCGATCGCGCTTAGGTGCGTACGTGTGTGTATGTGTGTGTGTGAGAGAGAGAGAGAGGGAGGTGGGTGCGTGGTTGTGTGCATGTGTGTTCTTCACTTGTATTTGACGCACATTCTCAAACAGAATGTCACTTCAGATTTTCCTTAATTTTGCCTTCCCTCTGTCAGTCTGAAGGGTGACTGGGAACGTGGCTCCTTGCGACTTCTCTCTCATCCTCGGCGCTGAAGAGCACCATGAGAGGACGTCGTTTTGCAATCACCGATGAGATAAAAACAAATCGCTAAAGGAGCTGAGCGCCATAAATAAATGTGAATTCCTGAATTGCTTCCAAGATTGCAAAAAGCGCTAGCCCAACTGCATTGTACTTGAAGTGGAGTACTTTTGAGGGGGAAAACTTGATTTTGGTGTATAAATGAGGATTCTTCAAGGAAAAAATTCCCGTTAGTTTTTGCTCACACCTCGTACATCTGCCATCCAAGCTGTGTCCTTCTCGATGTCAGCCCGGATCGTTGCTGACAGGAGCTTTGTGTACTAAATTTGGCATCGACTGTATGTCCAGACCATCTACAGATTTAATCCCGTTTTCTTACGATATACTACACACACATGACTAAATAAAATTTGATAATTTTTTGTCATTTTTGCTGTGTTAATAAAGCCCCGCGGTGTAGAGACTCAGTAGCTACTACAGAAACTTAAAGACATTAGTTAAAGTACGACTTGCATAAACAGTAATGCCCGGGCGTGTAATGGGATTAGACACAAGGTTGCTAATTTTCAGAGTGTAATGATTTTGATGGAGTGCATCATTCTGTAAAGCAACCTACGTGCATGTCGGACAGCTTAATCAAGTTTGTAGCTCGTTTTCGCTTTGGAATCCACTGTGGTTGCGCTGAGTCTAATTTTCTCGCTGTCTGCAAAACGGCGCAATAAGACAAATTGGCGTGTAACACGCGTTTCCAGGAACTTCTTCATATAAATTTCCACAGGCTTAGCGCCGCGACTTAACGGAAGTCCCCGGGTCGCATATCCGGTGTACTCGAGTCACGACCCTCTCGCCGAGACTTAGAAGCACCCTTAAAGCCGCCAGAGTTAATTACCCGGTTACAGATGAACAAGCGCCGGACAAGGTGCTTAGACGATGCACGAGAGTATTACATTAGCTAACGACTATGAACGTGGCTACTGATCTAATGAAGCTCCGTGCGGGCCACCTTCCTCTTATTACACTCTTCACTATTTAATCCTAAAGAGCTCGTAAGGATGATTAAGGAAAGAAAGTGCTCCCAGAGACCACAATTACTTTAACAGCATCTATATACGAACAGAATTATAACAACAGTACGTACACTTCACGCCACGTAAGAAACCTCTCACATAGTTCGTCGCCTCAGATAGCACAATTCATGAGCACAAGGGATCCATTGAAATCATTGTTTCCAACTACATTTTCTAACACAATGTTGTTGCTAATAGCTATATCAACCACCTTAAAATTATTTCTTGCACAAAAAAAACCTTTAGATCAATACGATCCCCTGTTGTTTTATTACGTAATAGAAGGCCGTCTGCACACTAGCATTGAAATTTAGTATAATAACTGAATCATCTGTCTAACCAACAGTGCCATTGAGGGAGGTAACGAACGAGAACAGTCGGACAGATAATTTATTGACACAGAGTCAACAGGGATACAGAAAACATCGTTCTTGTGAAACACGACTAGCTCTTTACTCACACGAAATCTTGAGTGTTACTGACAAGAATTTTGGCACTGTACCTCATTAGCTGCTTGTAGTCGAATTGCGTGCTCCTGAAAGATAGCCTCATTGATGTGACTGGATTATCGATTTCCTGTCAGAGAGGTCACAGTTCGCAGTAATTGATGGAAAGTCATCGAGTAAAACAGAAGTCATTTCTTGCGTTCCTCAAGGTAGTGTTACAGCCACTCTGCTTTTCCTTATTTATATAAACGATTTATGGGACAATCTGAGCAGCAGACTTAAGTTGTTTGAAGACGATGGTGTTGTTTATCATCTAGTAAATGCATTACAAGATCAAATCATATTGCAAGACGATTTAGAAAAGATTTCTGCATCGAGCGAAAATTGGCAATTGGCCGTAAATAATGAAATGTGTGAGGTCTTCACATGAGTACTAAGAGATTTCCATTAAACTTCGGTTACCCAGTAAGCCAGTCAAACCTAAAGGCCGTAAATTCAACTAAAGACCTTGGAACTACAATGCGAACAGCTTAAATTGGAAAGATCACATAGAAAATGATGTGGGGAGGCTGTAATGGTTCTTTATTTGCGAAACCATTACTACCCGCCATCCCAGTTTTTCGATACCGTAGATTAATAAATATTTTTCTACGTAATATCTCATATTTTTCACTCTATTCAAATTTGTTTAATTTTTATGTGTAGGTACGTCAATATTTTGAGATGTAGAAATCGATATATTATCTAGTGTGAATATCTTTGTAGTTATTGTTATCTTTGAGGCTTTCTTGTGAGTTTTGGCGCGAGAAGCGTGCAGAGTAGTCAAGTTTTTGTGTTGAATATATGGTCTTGACTTTGTGTTGGAAATGAAAAGATGAGTCTGAGTTGTGGACAATGAAAAATGTTGTGAGTTTTATTAAGTGCAGAAACGGCTGCGAAATTGTATGATGATGTAATGTTTTGAACATGTGAAAGTGTAAGAAGTTTAATAAATGTGAATTTTTGTGAGAAATTGTCTTCGTAAGTTCTTTAACTCGGCGTAACTAACACCCGAGTGCCTTTCGCACCAACAGCGATTGTCATGCTACCTAGACAACATTTTTAATAACGAGCCAAAGCCAGAGCGAGATCGTCGTTGGATTGCAAATACAGGATAAGTGATACTACTGTTAATTTTCTTCAGTTACTGTAATTATTTGATGTAGCAATACCTGTCACATTAAAGACCTTTTAGTTACGCAATAGAAAGATCATACTTTGAGTGCGCGACGTAATAATTTTTGAACTAATTAACTGTTAGTGGACGTATTGTTATAAAGGCGAACCAAAGACAGCGTTTTATTGTCAGAACACTTATAAGGTGCAACAGATCAACTAAGAAGACTGCCTATACTACTCTTGACCGTCCTCTTTTGGAGTGCTATAGCGCATTTTGGGATAGTACAAGGCAGGATCAACGGAGTGAATTGAAAAATTTCGGAGAGGACCAGCACTTGTTTTATTATCGAAGAAGAGGGGAGAGTGTGTCACTGAAATTATACAGGGTTTGGGGTGGGTACCGTTGAAACAAAGACGATTTTCGTTGCGACGAAATCATCTCACGAAATTTGTCGGCCTTCATAGGGAGAAATGATCATCATAATAAGATAAGGAAAATCAGAGCTCGCACGAAATGATATAGGTGTTCGTGCTTTTCCGCGCGCTGTTCGCGATTGGAATAACAGAGAATTTGTGTGAAGACGATTCGATGAACCCTTTGCCAGGCATTTTTGAGTGATTTGCAGAGTATCTATGTAGATGTAGATGTATATGTTGAATAGTACGTGGAGCAGAATGAACAGTAACTGAAAGAAAAGTGATAGACAGTGACCCACACAGTAAATTATAATACTCTGGCGCATCTCTAATCTTGCTAAGACACAACGAAGGAGAAACTAAAAATATTTTGAAACAAAACACATTGATAAAATAATACGGTAGAGTAAAGAACTACAGAAAAGTGAATCAGTCGTGAAATCCAAAATAAGGGTTCATTTTCTTCATTCCCTCATTTAATTTCATTCGAAATTCTCTGTGCAAGTCGCCAATTTTGTGTTTTCTATATAACGTTTTCTTGTAATCTCCAGAGTGTTATCCACTTCCTTACATCATCTCTTCCTGAACACCTCAGACTGACTGCATGAATCGTTTCTGCAGCGTGGACTTCAGCAGTCCACCGCTTACCTGTTTGAATATGCAAACCTTGCTTAATGACGGCTGTGATTTGTCAGTAACTATAACTACTCATACTTTACGACAGATATAGGTACGTAATACCTTGCAATGGATTTTTCTCAGGATATAGTGAACAGTGATGATAAAAATGTCTTTTGGCACCCTGTAATTTATAGTGACATTCAATGAGTAACCACAGGACATGTTCCCTGTAACTGAAGTAGTGTCACGAAGATCTCAGCATTAGTAAAACCTGCCGGATTAGCCCCTCACTCAGATCTCCGGGAGTTGACTGCCAAATGGGAGTTCACCCTGAGATAAAGCCTAAATAACCAACAAACCTGGAATTCCAGTAGCTTCAATATGGTAGAGAAGCTAGTAAATCTTAGTAGTGTAGTGTAGTGGTGTCAGTGAAGTGAAATGGAAAGATGATTAGATTGTCAATTCAGACGAATACCAGAATTAAAAATGATCCTATCATAGCACAACAATGGAAAATATCTCCTGGGCAGAGTAAGGGGTGAAAAATAAGGGAACTATGTTTTTGATTTATAAGGCAGTCAATTCAGACGAATACCAGAATTAAAAATGATCCTATCATAGCACAACAATGGAAAATATCTCCTGGGCAGGGTAAGGGGTGAAAAATAAGGGAACTACGTTTTTGATTTATAAGGCAGCTTCAAAGACATTTAAGTCAAAACATCTTGATGTATTCACACCTATTTTACTTGGCTGTATTAGTAGGCATGTAATATAATGGATTGTGTAATGCAAAGTAACATGATACATGATGATATGTTGTATAAAATGACATATGCCATCATTTCATCGCACATGGTATTTATCATGTCATGAAATATGATAAAACGTGACTTTAATGTTTAATATTCTTGCATCCCCACTCTCGGATAATTTGTATTATATATACATCCCCACTCTCGTATGTTTGCTATTGTAGATGCATCAAACTCCCTAGAAACAAATAAGTTTGAGTCTATTTGTTATTAAAGCCTCACCGTACACGTAGCAGTGGGTGGGTTGGAGTGAGGAATAATCCCCTTGGGAAAAAATCAGCTCCCTCCCCACCCAAAGGTAAGAAAATAGTTCTATCATCGCTCCAGGATCAAATCCAAACCCAGAAATTTTATCCTCACAACTCAGAAAAACTTTAGGAGCTATTACGTGTATGCCCTTAAGCCATGCGATGATGTACATTATTTAATATGACTCGCAAATCTTCTGGATTTGGGCACAGGATCAGGGATTTAGACCTATGAATAGCAATATGCTGGTGTGCCAATATCTTGCACATAAAACAGATGAATGCGCCAGGACGTAGGGTTAGTTCGTAAAAAAGAGGGAATATTTGCATGAAACGACGTTTCAATTCAAATGTCTTTGAAGCTGTCAGATAAGCTGAATATCTAGTTCCTTTCCTTTACGACCCTAATTTGCTATAATAGCACCATTTTTCATTCCGATTCTCAACTTTTATTCTACCACAATTTTCACATTAGAGCACCATAGCTTGTCAACCGATGTCGATTTTTGTTAACACGAGCAACGACTGGTACGGTATAGGTTCTATTATTGTCTTTCGAGCCCTGTTGCTTATGTCGTGGCAAGGGATAAAGCTTTCGCAAAACAAAAACACGACCATTATTTATATGCATTTTTCTACCTTCTTACAAAATTTGAACCGATTCACAGAAGTCTGAAACACAGAAATGTCACGCTTAAAAAAACTCACAAGAAACGTGTTTTGCACGTATTAGGACAGTGAACCTAGAGTTTTGAAAGTGAATTATCCATTTCTTAGTAAGAATGATTTTTTACTTATTTCATTTAAGTACAACCGTTTCCGAGCATTTAATTCACATAAGAACGAATTTTAAATGCTACATTTACCTTGAATTTAGACCACCGTTTTCCAACAACGGATAAAGGTTATTAGATATAAAAATTCGTTTTGTTGTTATCCGCTTACCTGCCTTCGTGCAAAGTTTGAATCGATTCGTACAAGTTTAAAGTACAGAAGTCGTGTCTTTCTAATCACTCAGAAAAACATGTTTCTAACATGTTTCTGCATATAAATTCCGAATTTTGTACATGAAACTTAGGCCATTAACTGGGCATTAATTTCAGTCCAATTGACATCTTTCAGAAAAGGAAGTAATTAATTCGCACAATCTGCCTGTGCGCCAGCTCCGGTTCATCTTTCAAACCTTGCTTTTATACTGTAACATACGAGGGTAAGTCAATTATTTTCCACAAGGTGATCATATTTTATAGTAGTCAAATAGAAAACTTACAAGATCATCATTTTTCGACATAGTCTTCTTGCGTTTCAATGAACTTGATCCATCGTTGTACAAGCTTCCTGACGCTTTCATAAAAGAAGGTTCTCGGTTCAGCCAGGAATGCACTGCTTCTTTCACTGCTTCGTCCGTGGCAAATCGAGGACACCTTAATGCCTGTTTGAGTGGACCAAACAAGTGATAGATAGGGCAAGATCGGGAATTATAGGTAGGATGATCTAGTACTTCAAATTTGAGTTTGTGCAGCGTCTCAGTAGTGTGGGCAGCAGCATGCGGACGGACATTGTAGTGCAACACAACACAACACAATACATTTTGGCAGCAATCCTCGGAGTTTGCTTTGAATTGCAGGCTTTAGCCTGGCAGAAAGCATCTCACTGTAACGTTGTTGTGACCCTTTCCCCATAATGTTTCAATTGGGCCTTAAGCGTCCCAAAAAACCGTAAGGATCAGTTTTCCTGCGGACGGTTGGATCTTGAACTATTTCTTGCACGGCGATTTTGGATGTTTCCACGCCATACTCTGCCGTTTACTCTCCGGTTCGTAACGATGGATCCATGTTTCGTCACCAGTAATGATCCTGTCTAAGAATTTGTCCCCTTCGTTACCGTAGAGATTCAAATGATTTTTTTGCAGATGTCTAAGTACGTTTATTTATGCAACTGTGTTAGTTGTTTTAGGACCCATCTTGAACAAACTTTATGAAACCTAACACTGTTCTGGATGATTTCGTAGACAGAACCGTGACTAATGTGCAGACGACGTGCTACTTCGTCAATAGTCCATCGTCTGTCTAAGAGAATCATTTCACGTGAATGCGCAATGGTTTCTTCATTTGTGGCTGTAAACGGTCGTCCGGCTCCTTCATCGTGCGTAACACTTGAGCGACCATTTCGGAATTTTTCAATCCATTTGTGGACACTCCGTTGTGGAAAAACACTGTTCCCGTACTGTACCGAAAGTCTTCGATGAATTTGGCCCCTGATACGCCTTCCGACAAAAAAAAAGAACGGATCACTGAACGTTGCTCTTCTTTGGTGCAAATAGACAGCGGAGCAGCCATGATTAACAGCACGGCAGCGACAACGAAACTAACCTAACGGCTTGAAAATTCCACAAATATTACTTCAAATAAACAGAACATGCGTCATCAACGTAAAACGACGGCACTAGTAACACAGATGTTTGAATGGCTATAAAAACGGTCACTGGTCAGGGCTATGCCAAAAACTTCTTTACCCCATGTTCCAAGCTCAAACAGGAACTGAGCATAAAAACCACTCACCCTCTCCTCAAACCTCGACTCTGCGCTTTGCTTTTCTGAATAGGAAGATAGGACAGACGGTGTTATAGTGAAAAGTTACAAAATCACAAGAAGAGTAAGTATATGTAGAAAAGACCCAGAGAAGCAGGAATGTTCCAGAAAGATTACGTCCCTATCAGACACAGTGTCCAAAATCGGATACTGGTTTCTAAGGCGTACTCAGGAGCAGATATAGTCTTGGATCAGAGTTTAGGAATGATGGAGAAGAGACAGAATTGGAAGAAAATATTACGGAAGAACTGACGTGCAAATCCGTGGGATACTGAAGTACTGAGGAATGCTGACATGGTTTCCAGTGATTTAAGGCTGTAAATAGTACAATAGTGAGTAGTACAGAAGATAGTTTATTTGATGAGGAATAGAAACCTGTAAAAAGGGCAAACACGAATGTTGGACAGACAAACGTAAGTACAATTAAGGTAACTGCGACGAAAACTATGGTAAAAGAAGAAATGTTTCACCTGATCGACGAAAGAAGTAGAAAATTTATCAGGGAAAGAGAAATACAGTGTCAGGAGCGACTTGGGAATGAAATCTGTAGGAAGCTCAATGGAATAAATGAGGAAGAAAGTGAAGAAATCGAAATAGAAATGAGCAACGAGACGACTGATTCAGCATGTTGACAAGTCAAAAGAATCTCCGACGTAACTAAAAGCGAAGCCGTTACGACTAAGAGAACAAAAGTAAAGTAGCTTCTTGGGGAGGGGTTATCAGTGTAAGATGTGCTGGTGATACTGCTATAGATGAAGAAGGATTATAGGTCATTTTGAATCGAGTGAATAGTGCAATTAGTTGAGAGTATGGATTGAGAGTGAAACAAAGAGGTGAAAGTAATAAGGCGTATTGACAATGAAATAAGCGAAAAAATGAATATCAAAATTGATAACCACGAAGTAGGCGAAGTTATGAAATTCTCTGTTACCTTGTAACTACAAAAGCAAGATGGAGACAGAGAACTAGCACTGTCAAAGAGGGCGTTCCTGGTCAAAAGAAATCTGCTAGTAGCCAACATAAGCATTAATTTCAGAAAGAAATTTCTGAAATCATATGTTTACAGCATAGCATTATATGGTATGAGGAAAATCCGGAAAAGACCAGAATCGAATGATTTGGCATGCGGTGATGTCGATGGATAATAGAAATCGGGTGGTCTGATTATATAAGCAAATGGAGAGTTCTTCGCAGAATTGGTTAATACAGGAACATGAAAACACGCAGAATGGACAACAAAACCAGCAAAATGGACCGGATGATAGGATATATGTTAACACATCAGGAAAACGAAAGAGATTTTCACTCTGCAGCGGAGTGTGCGCTGATATGAAAGTTCCTGCCAGATTAAAATTGTGTGCCCGACGGAGACTCGAACTCGGGACGTTTGCCTTTCGCGGTCAAGTGTTCTACCAACTTTTTTTTTTCATGTTTGTTCAGTATCGTTCGTTGCGTTTGGTCTGGGCGGACGTCACAAGACATCCATTCAAGTTGGTCGTTGATTCCTTTACACAGTTTTTTTTTATTACAGAGGACGAGCAGCCCTCTGACCGAACACACTGAGCTACCGTACCGGCTTATCAACTCAGGTACCCAAACACGAATCACTCCCCGTCCTCATAGCTTCAATTCGGCCAGTACCTCGTCTCCTACCTTCCAAACTTCACAGAAGTTCTTCTGCGAAAATTTGGAGAACTAGCCCTCGAAGGAAGGATATTGCGGAGACATGGCTTAGCCACAGTCTGGGGGATGTTTCCAGAATGAGATTTTCCCTCTTCAGCGGAACAGTAGAGCACTTGCACCGCGAATGGCAAAGGTCCCGAGTTCGAGCAAACAGTTTTAATCTACCAGGAATTTTCACATCAGGAAATAAATTCCATGTTACTATAGGGTAGGGTAGAAGGTAAAGTCATACAAAACCATGTCTTTTATTACCGCAACTGTACGGTTTTATTTATTCTCAACCGGTTTCAGTACTGCTTACCATCTTCACAAGAGATAATGATGTACAGTACCTGGTCGAAAAGGCGTCTCTGACAAATCGGGCAGCGTCAAGTGTGACATGTGGAGTATTATCTCACATGTTATACTTGATGCCGTATTTGGCAGAGATATGTTTTTGACCAGCTGATATGCGAGTACATTTTTACCTCTTGTGATGATGACAGTCAGTAACGAAACTGGTACAGAGTAAATAAAACCGTACAACCGCTGGCACAAAAATGACCTTTTTTCCAAATATTTATCGACTGCAGGTAACCACTTGACCAAAGCTTTAGTAAAATGTTAAGCGAAGACAGAGACTGGCATACACGCAGCAGAAGATTCAGGTCGTGTGGTACATGAGCTGCTCTGAGATGAACAGGGTAGCGCAAGGGGGTAGCGCGTCAGAAGAAAAAGATAATAATTATTTCTCGTGCAAGGGACATTATAATAAAAACACTTGATCAAATTAGTTATTACCCAATTGTCAACCCCACCATTTGATAAATTATAGTACTATACAGAGACATGACGTTCTTCAATGTTGTTTCCAGAAATCCCAAGAAATACTTCACCAATTTATTTCTAATTATTACACGTTACTTTAATAAACATTCTGATGGACATAGGCTACATATTTTATTATATATATATTACACAGATTTATGTAATTACCAGTCTATACTAATACAGGAAGAAGAGACGTTGTTTAAGACTCGAGAAGTTACTGATCTATTTACATCAAGTCTTTACGCCATGCGCCAATAAATGTTCGGTCGCACGTTGTTGGCAAAATTCTGGAAACGTTCTAATTAACTTTCTGGGCACAAGTTTCTTAAATAAAAGTGTACAGGTTTTCTGTTAACAGCGACTGCGAGAAAGGAAATGCTATACTGTGAATATACTGTCTCATTTTCTTTCTCGCAGTTAGTTTTAGATAAAATATTTAGACATTTAAAAGCGTTAGGACTTCTGCATAGTTGGAATTTCTGTAATTCTTCACGTTCGCACATTTAAAAACTATGCGAAATGATGCCATTGAAGCTGGTATCCTTACTAAATCGGTAGCTGGAGATGCCTCCTTCATACCCCATATACCAGTGATCCATACCGATTTATCCATTCATTTTCAGCGACTTTAATTTCCTATCAAAGTTCTGCAACAACAGTAAACAAGGCTGAAGGCCAGAGAGTAGGGAGAGAACAGTAAGGGGGTTGGGGGCGGTGTGAGCAAATGGACACAGAGAGGGAGGACGTCGGAGAGAGGAGGGAAGAGCAGATGGACAGAGGAGGGAGAGGGCGAAGGACAACGACAGGGGAGGAGGCTGACGAAGTGAGAGAAAGTAGCAGGCGATCAAAGAGAGGGGTGATCAGGATATTAGGATGTGTATCAAATTCCCATACAAATGACTCTGGCCACTATGGGACTTAACTTCTGAGGTCATCAGTCCCGTAGAACTTAGAACTACTTAAACCTAACTAACCTAAGGACATCACACACATTCATGCCCGAGGCAGGATTCGAACCTGTGACCGTAGCGGTCGCGCGGTTCCAGACTGTAGAGCCTAGAACCTCTCGGCCACTCCGGCTGGCAAATCCCCATACATATTTCGTTACTACGAAGCATTGCCGGATTCAGTAGTCCTGTGTAATATTATAGAGAAGAGACCAAAAACCAGCGGAGAACCGTGAGACCAGTGTTTACGTACGCTACGGTGTTAAGTCCGATCTAATGAACTGTTCAGTTCCCCACTGCACAAACGTGAAACGTTGTCTCTTCGTGAAATTGCTTATGCAATTTTTATCGTTGATGATATAAACTGTGTTCTAATTCGACATAATAAAACAGAAGTTTCAACGTCAGTCGAACAACGCATGTGATAGACAATGTAGAATTTTGGCATCTTTTAAAGTTGTGCAATTTAGTAACGGAAAGACATACGTACAAGCATATTTATGAAACCATCAAATGAATCGAGTTCACTATTGTGAGGTTGGAAATGTATTGTGAACAAAATTTTAAAATTTGGTTCGACAATGTTTGCAAATCATAACGTGTTAACTTATGTACCAATTTTTATACTCATCCTTTGTAAACGTCGAAAATTGTACATCCTACCCATCGTGTACTACACCACATCATAGTCCAATTTTCGTTTTCACACTGAACACCGGATATCCTTTTTCACAAATTCACAGTGGCGTCATTATAATTTATTCAACAGCTACTCGCTGGAGCGGTAGTGATGGATGGGCGTATCCAACGGCAACATGCGCTATCAAGTTCTACGATCTGCAGTTCGCTTCGCCGCTCATAAGTATTTCTCCGTACCCAACACATATGTGAAACACTCGCGACGTATCGATTTGTTGTGACAGTTTACGAGGAAAGCCACGACCAAGGAACAGAAGGAAACCTGTGGAGTAGGAAACAACATGAGAGTGCAGGAGTAGCATTAAGGAGACGTAATGATAACAGCTAACGGATATAAGTCGGGAAATGAACAACCTACGTGAGCCACACTGGTTATTATTTAATATTTGGCAGACATAATATTTATTACCTGCATTTCTCATGCTTCACTGAAATTGGTTGTGACGATACAGGAGGACTAATATTCTCTAAGCCAGCACCGAAATGTAGCGCAAGAATTATTTGGCAGTAGGTAGTAAAAATATTTTGTCCACAGTTTGATATTTCAAGGGATCACTGAAAAAAAAAAAACAGAACTGATAATTGTATAAGGTTTTCATCATACATACTACCAAAGGGACACGTAGTTCCATAATTCTATGAGTTAAATGGTTTCACGTTTATGCTTTGATGGTTTGATTCATGATTACAATAATAGTCTAGCTCTAAGAAGTGTAACATCTCTGACCACAACATCTTTGGCCATAGAACTACACCAAGAAACTTTAACGATAATATAAACTTGCACTACCTACGTCCAGCACTTGTGATCGCAAAGTCTGTCTGTTACACCCATGTGCTGCGATAAATTACACATAATCGTGCCACTCCAAGTAGGTTCTACCGAGTACTGCAGTGCACCTAAAAGTGACACACGTAAATGACTTTATGTTAAAACGCAGTCACTGTAACACTCAGAACGTTCTATCAGTAGTTCAATTCTTCGACCGTAAGAATCCGCTCCTTTGTCACGTATCTGTACGAGAACCACTGTGTTAACGCCTGCATCGTTGGAAGAATCTCTTCGCCTACTGTCATCCTCTCCCCATCCATCCCCCCCCCCCTCCGACCCTCAAACACATATGTTCTTTCAGTTGACTAAAAACTGGAAGCCGCATGGTGTAAAATCTGTATGTATAGATGACCAGCATCACTCACATTTGTGCGGCGTTTGTCATATTGTTTGTCTTTCACCAATGCTGGTCCATACACAGTAAGGAAAATGTCAAGTATTAAAAAATCAATATATCTGCTCTTATCTCGCGACGAATATATGGACTGTAGTAAGTGCGTGGCACGTAATGCTCCAGTTAAAAATACTGCACCAATAAGTGGGTATTACAGGCAACATGTGAACATTATTAGGAAGCAGAACCGGTATTTAATCCTGTTATATCACTCAACTAGTGTGATACAGTTTTCACCGTTGACTTCGCTTATGTGCTGGCGCGTTTCTATATTTGTCGATTAAAAAGTCACATCACACCTGTGACGCTGTGTTGAGTGACGCTGTATTGAGTGAGAATCCAGTGAAACCAGTTTTTGCGGGATGGAATCGCTTCACCCTTTCGGCGAGTTCTGCCGGGGTGACGTATAACAGGCTACCACCTGTTGCAGCCGTTTTCAACGTTAAGGCCCTCTGTCAGCGAAGCAATAATTCAGTCCGCTGTTGTAAAAGTTGAAACATCAGCGTAGTGAACAGCTGACCTGCTGTTGTTGTTGTTGTGGTCTTCAGTCCTGAGACTGGTTTGATGCAGCTCTCCATGCTACTCTATCCTGTGCAAACTTTTTCATCTCCCAGTACCTACTGCAACCTACATCCTTCTGAATCTGCTTAGTGTATTGATCTCTTGGTCTCCCTCTACGATTTTTACCCTCCACGCTGCCCTCCAATACTAAATTGGTGATCCCTTGATGCCTCAGAACATGTCCTACCAACCGATCCCTTCTTCTAGTCAAGTTGTGCCACAAACTTCTCTTCTCCCCAATCCTATTCAATACCTCCTCTTTAGTTACGTGATCTACCTACCTGATCTTCAACATTCTTCTGTGGCACTACATTTCGAAAGCTTCTATTCTCTTCTTGTCCAAACTATTTATCGTCCATGTTTCACTTCCATACATGGCTACACTCCATACGAATACTTTCAGAAATGACTTCCTGACACTTAAATCTATTCTCGATGTTAACAAATTTCTCTTCTTCAGAAACGCTTTCCTTGCCATTGCCAGCCTACATTTTATATCCTCTCTACTTCGACCATCATCAGTTATTTTGCTCCCCAAATAGCAAAACTCCTTTACTAATTTAAGTGTCTCATTTCCTAATCTAATTCCCTCAGCATCACCCGACTTAATTAGACTACATTCCATTATCCTTGTTTTGCTTTTGTTGATGTTCATCTTATATCCTCCTTTCAAGACACTGTCCATTCCATTCAACTGCTCTTCCAGGTCCTTTGCTGTCTCTGACAGAATTACAATGTCATCGGCGAACCTCAAAGTTTTTATATCTTCTCCATGAATTTTAATACCTACTCCTAATTTTTCTTTTGTTTCCTTTACTGCTTGCTCAATATACAGATTGAACAACATCGGGGAGAGGCTACAACCCCGTCTTACTCCCTTCCCAACCACTGCTTCCCTTTCATGTCCCTCGACTCTTCTAACTGCCATCTGGTTTCTGTACAAATTGTAAATAGCCTTTCGCTCCCTGTATTTTACCCCTGCCACCTTTAGAATTTGAGAGAGAGTATTCCAGTCAACATTGTCAAAAGCTTTCTCTAAGTCTACAAATGCTAGAAACGTAGGTTTGCCTTTCCTTAATCTTTCTTCTAAGATAAGTCGTAAGGTCAGTAATGCCTCACGTGTTCCAGTGTTTCTACGGAATCCAAACTGATCTTCCCCGAGGTTGGCTTCTACTAGTTTTTCCATTCGTCTGTAAAGAATTCGTGTTAGTATTTTGCAGCTATGACTTATTAAGCTGATAGTTTGGTAATTTTCACATCTGTCAACACCTGCTTTCTTTGGGATTGGAATTATTATATTCTTCTTGAAGTTTGAGGGTATTTCGCCTGTTTCATACATCTTGCTCACCAGATGGTAGAGTTTTGTCAGGACTGGCTCTCCCACGCTTGTCAGTAGTTCCAATGGAATATTGTCTACTCCGGGGGCCTTGTTTCGACTCAGGTCTTTCAGTGCTCTGTCAAACTCTTCACGCAGTATCATATCTCCCATTTCATCTTCATCTACATCTTCTTCCATTTCCATAATATTGTCCTCAAGTACATCGCCCTTGTATAGACCCTCTATATACTCCTTCCACCTTTCTGCTTTCCCTTCTTTGCTTAGAACTGGGTTTCCATCTGAGCTCTTGATATTCATACAAGTCGTTCTCTTATCTCCAAAGGTCTCTTTAATTTTCCTGTAGGCGGTATCTATCTTACCCCTAGTGAGATAGGCCTCTACATCCCTACATTTGTCCTCTAGACATCCCTGCTTAGCCATTTTGCACTTCCTGTCGATCTCATTTTTGAGACGTTTGTATTCCTTTTTGCCTGCTTCATTTAGTGCATTTTTATATTTTCTCCTTTCATCAATTAAATTCAATATTTCTTCTGTTACCCAAGGATTTCTACTAGCCCTCGTCTTTTTACCTATTTGATCCTCTGCTGCCTTCACTACTTCATCCCTCAAAGTTACCCATTCTTCTTCTACTGTATTTATTTCCCCCATTCCTGTCAATTGCTCCCTTATGCTCTCCGTGAATCTCTGTACAACCTCTGGTTCTTTTAGTTTATCCAGGTCCCATCTCCTTAAATTCCCACCTTTTTGCAGTTTCTTCAGTTTTAATCTACAAATTGTAAATAGCATTTCGCTCCCTGTATTTTACCCCTGCCACCTTTATAATTTGAGAGAGAGTATTCCAGTCAACATTGTCAAAAGCTTTCTCTAAGTCTACAAATGCTAGAAACGTAGGTTTGCCTTTCCTTAATCTTTCTTCTAAGATAAGATTGTGGTCGGAGTCCACATCTGCCCTGGAAATGTCTTACAATTTAAAACCTGGTTCCTAAATCTCTGTCTTACCATTATATAATCTATCTGATACCTTTTAGTATCTCCAGGGTTCTTCCATGTATACAACCTTCTTTCATGATTCTTAAACCAAGTGTTAGTTATGATTATGTTGTGCTCTGTGCAAAATTCTACAAGGCGGCTTCCTCTTTCATTTCTGTCCCCCAATCCGTATTCACCTACTATGTTTCCTTCTCTCCCTTTTCCTACACTCGAATTCCAGTCACCCATGACTATTAAATTTTCGTCTCCCTTCACAATCTGAATAATTTCTTTTATTACATCATACATTTCTTCAATTTCTTCGTCATCTGCAGAGCTAGTTGGCATATAAACTTGTACTACTGTAGTAGGTGTGGGCTTCGTATCTATCTTGGCCACAATAATGCGTTCACTATGTTGTTTGTAGTAGCTGTCAAACTCTTCACGCAGTATCATAACTCCCATTTCATCTTCATCTACATCCTCTTCCATTTCCATAATATTGTCCTCAAGTACATCGCCCTTGTATAGACCCTCTATATACTCCTTCCATCTTTCTGCTATCCCTTCTTTGCTTAGAACTGGTGCTTCAGTAACGTCCGTAACTGGCCGACATACAGGTAAAGTAGAACCTGTCTTTTTATGTACAGTGGCGACTGTTTAGGGATAAGCGCAATAAATGCTGCCTTTTCTGGGTACCAGCAAGCCAACAACACCTGAACTTTCACTCAATTAACTGACAGCAGAATGCCTTCATACTAACAACTTTAAGCGTTAGTGTTACGACATGGAATGTCACGGACAGACTTACTAACATTATTAATATACCTTTTCATTGGCTGAATTTGTGTCGCCACTGAATAACATTCCTATTGAATTTTGTGCTAAGTGTGTACGAATGATAGTTTTACCTATGATATCTGCCAACGAAGAAGAAAGAGCTTAATTCATTTCTTTGATATTACCCTTTTAGTATTAGAAAGTTCATCAGTTATTGCAAACTTATTAATTCCGTTCCCATTTTTACATTTTTTTCTGAATATTAGTTGTAACTTTCGATATAATCAAAATCTTTAGTTCGCCACACGGCGAATACTGTCCTGTGTCAGTAGAATATGAACATAAGCACTTATGCTGTGGACCGAATTACTTAAAAACAGGAACACTCTCCGCCCTCCCTTCCCCCCCCCCCCCCCACCCCCACTCTCGCCCATTCGTTTAGGCGATTCCGACTCTCCGTTACTGCATGAACTAGGACACGCCATTTACTTCTTTCTTGCACTTTCTCCCGCGTCTGTATCGCCTTAGATCTATATCATTATTTGCCGCCCGCGTCACCTTCTGCCTTCGATCAACCCCAGCATTAACTTCTTTTCCACCGACTTGTGTCTTGTCTCAGCTGAGGCGAGGGGAGCTGTTAGCTGAATGACGGCAACGACAGGTGGTGATTACTTTGACATCTACATCTTTATATTACTACAAATAGTGCCGTGTTTTCATTTCTGAGTTATTGTACGGTAGCATGATGATAGATTCCGTGTTGGAGGGATTGAGGTATGAGTACCACACTCATGCTCATAAATTAAGGACAATGTTGATACATGGTGAAACAACGCTCTGGTGGGCAGCTTGAGGGTTTAAATCACCTCAGGGTATGATGACGCGGTGCATCTGACCTGCAGTCGTCGCACGGTGGCGCTGGTAGCAGTCCACATACGCAGAGGTGTGTTGGTGCATGTCAGAATACGGTCCATCGAGTAAGTGTGCAGACGTTTTCAGACGTGCTAATGGCGATTGTGTGTTGAAAATGGCTCAAAAAACACAACTGATGACGTTTTGAGGGGTAGAATATTAGAGCCTCTGGAGGCTGGTCAAACACAGCAGGTCGTAGCACTTGCCCTCCTTTTGCCACCAGGTGTGATCTCACGATTATGGCAACGATTCCAGCAGCCGGGAAACGTGTCCAGGTGCTACAGTACGGGTAGTCCATAGTGTACAACACTACAAGAAGACTGAAATCTCACCATCAGTGCCCCCGCAGACGGCCACGGAGTATTGCTGGTAGCCTTGCTCGGGACCTAACTGCAGCCACTGGAACAGTTGTCTCCAGACACACAGTCTACAGACGGCTGAACAGACATGGTTGATTCCCCCGGGGGCCTGCAAGGTGCATTCCACTGATCCCTGGTCACAGGAGCGCCCGTAATATCAGGTGTCAAGAATACAGTACTTGGTTTTTGGAACAGTGGTCCCAGGATATGTTCACGGATGAGCCCAGGTATAGTCAGAACTGTAATACTCGCCGGGTTTTCATCTGGCGTGAACGAGGAACCAGGTATCAACGCCTTAAGGTCCTAGAAAGGGACCTGTGTGGAGGTCGTGGTTTCATGGGGTGGGGTAGGATTATGATTGGTACACGTACACTCCTGCATATCTTTGACAGACGAACTGTAACAGGTCAGGTGTATCGGGACGTCATTTTGCACCAGTATGTCCACCTTTTCAGGGGTGTAGTTTGTCCCACCTTCATCTTGATGGATGACAACGCACGGCCCCACCGAGCTGTCATCGTGGAGGAGTACCTTGAAACAGGCAAATTGAGTGGGCTGCCTGTTTTCCAGACCTAAATCCCTTCGAGCACGTCTGGGATGCTCTCGGTCGACGTATCGTTGCATGTCTTTAAACCCCTACGACACTTCAGGAGCTCCGACAGGCACTGGTGCAAGAATGGGACGTTATACCCCAGCAGCTGCTCGATCATCTGATCCAGAGTATGCCAACCCGTTGTGCATGGTGATCATATCCCATATTTATGTCGAAACAGTGGCGCAGGAAACAGTGGCGTTTTGTAGCACTTGTGTTTCGGGACTTTTTTCTGAACTTATCACCAATACCGTGGACTTACAGATCTGTGTCGTGTGTGTTCCCTATGTGCCTATGGTACTAACGCCAATTTTGTGTAGTGCCACGTTGTATGGCACCACATTCTGCAATTACCCTTATTTTGTGAGGATACGTCGTTTGTACTGAAACCTAATAACATGTAAACATTAAGATTTGCTCTATATGAGTGGTGTCTGTTCCTTAGGAAATGCTCGAGTAAACATATACCACACGTATACATGTATATGCACCATGTAGACTAATGTGATCATTCAATGCAGGGCACTCTTCTCCCGATCTCGTGTGAGACATCACGTGATGTAACGAGCGAAAGAGGAAAAGAGCTAGGGAACCTCAGTTTGGTAGTGTGCGGTAAATGAGAAATGGGTTGAGGAGGGATGCGTGCTTGGATAGTCCTTGCAGTTGTGTTTAGCCACTTTGACAAGGTGGCGTAGATTGTTAACATAACTATTAAGAAGGACATCTGGGTTCATCTCCAGGCCTTGGTACAAATTTCCACTTGTCGCCAATGAATTCTTACATAACAGAAAGCGACATTTGTCCTTTCTAAATATTAATATTTCATTTTTTATTAACACCTTAATATTACCGCAGACATCATGCGATGCCTCAGACCAACAACCCTGGATGAAACAGCAAAAAAATTAAATAAGTGTACCGTACCGGCGGGAGCTGTGTGTTTGAATGCCATGGACTAAATATACAATAGTCAGTGAAAATATTACCATCATCGTTGTGCACTGTGCACGAAGTCATGTGTTGGTGTTCCGGTTAGTGGCATAGTATGCAGTGGACAGTTTTTTTTTTTTTATTTAATCTTATGGGACTTTACTGCGACGGTCATCAGTCCATAAGATTACACACTACTTAACCTAAATTGTCCTAAGGACAGACACGCACACCCATGCACGAGGGAGGACTCGAACCTCCACCAGGACCAGCCGCAGAGTCCATGACTGCTGCGCCTTAGGCCAGTTTTTGACCCCTTGCCGGCCGGAGTGCCCAAGTGGTTCTAGGCGCTGAAGTCCGGAACCGCGCGACCGCTATGGTCGCAGGTTCGAATCCTGCCTCGGACATGGATGTGTGTGATGTCCTTAGGTTAGTTAGGTTTAAGTAGTTCTAAGTTCTAGGGGACTGATGACCTCAGAAGTTAAATCGCATAGTGCTCAGAGCCATTTGAACCATTTTTTTGACACCTCATGGATTTATTGATTATTTTTCTTTGAATGTTGTTGAACGTAATGTAGATGTGGTACTCTGAGATTATAGCGCTATGCTATATTGTTGTTCTGTAGGCTCGCTGAAACTTGGCACCAGGGTCGCGAGCACACCTTTAGGTGTGCACCCTTTAAGGAGCTCTTGCGCATCTGCAGATGGCATGAAGAAATTGCCTCAGGGGCAAATACACACGGACTGATTAACAGAGGTGTAAGGAGCGTAAACGTGGGACGATTGAGCAGTGGAAAACCTTATGTGGGGTGACGAATCAGGGTACACAATGTGGCGATCGGATGGCAGGGTGTGGGTATGGCGAATTCCCGGTGAACGTCATCTACCAGTGTGTGTAGCACAGGCATACAGTGATGTTTTAAGCACTTTCTTGCTTCCCACTGTTGAAGAGCAATTCGGGGATGGCGACTGCATCTTTCAACCGGATCGAGTACCTGTTCATAATGCACGGTCTGCAGCGGACTGGCTACATGACAATAACATCCCTGTATTGAACAAACTTGCACAGTGTCTTGACCTGAATCCTATCGAACAGCTTTGGGATGTTTTGGACCGCCGACTTCGTGCCAGGTCTCACCGACCGACATCGATACCTCTCCTCAGGGCACCACTCCGTAAAGGATGGGGTGTCATTCCCCAAGAAACCTTCCAGCACCTGACTGAACGTATGCCTTTGAGAGTGGAAGCTGTCATCAAGACTAAAGAAGGACCAACATCATATTGAATTGCAGCATTACCGATTGAGGGCGCCACGAACTTGTAAGTCATTTTCAGCCAAGTGTCCGGATACTGTTGATCACATAGTGAATGAACATTGATGGAAATCTGTCTCACTGGCTTCTCTGATATTCACTTGAATGTGGTATCGAAGAGGCGTCCATGTGGCCCTTATCTCAGCGCACTTTTGTTCTATGCAAGTGATCTTGCCAGTGGAAAGTTATTAGTGAATGTAATCATTTCCTCAAACGACAGTTTGTGTCTGGAGTTGGCTGTTTACTGTACAGGAATCTGCTTTCCTATGTTGTGTCAACATGAACTGTACTGAATCTGTTTTAAGTGCTAACAGGAAAGAAAACTGCCAAGAAAAAATGTCTCTGAGCATTGTGGGACTTAACTTCTGAGGTCATCAGTCCCCTAGAACTTAGAACTACTTAAATCTAACTAAACTAAGGACATCACACACTTTCATGCCCGAGGAAGGATTCGAACCTGCGACCATTGCGGTCGAGCGGTTCCTGACTGTAGCGCCTAGAACCGCTCGGCCACTCCCGCCGGCTGCCAAGAAAAGTTAGCCGTGATGGAACTATGGTCTCCCAGATCATTTACTCCCTCGAGTGACGAAATCAGTTAAACGTGACTGCAAGCGAACATTCAACAAAGAAGTATATCATAAGCGCGACTTGTCGGGATGCAATGTAGGAATGTTTGGTTTCCAGCTCGGAGGTTAATTCGTCAACTACGTATCTTGTACATTACATAACATTTCATTCTTGTACATAAATCATAAGACGGATTAGTGACCTTGTACATTTGCCCGAAAAAATAGAAAAAAGCGAGGATACTCCCACTTACACAAAAATGCGAAATTTCTGACAAGTTACGCATCTTATTTTTATTATTATTATTGATATTGACAGCGGCTGACGTTGTCCAAATATGTCGATAAGCATAAGTGTTACACATCAGGTGCCACTAATTTCACATATATATCTGAATCTAAAAGTTTGTGAACACACAGAATGTATACTTACGAGCGGCCACTTGTGATACGTAAAATAGATAGGCAGTGCAGAGACTATAGGGGGATTATTCTAGCAACGACACAGGCAGAAAATGAGGAAATCCACAGACGTTAGCAACTTTGACAAATGGCAGATAGTTGTGGTCCAGTATCTAGACGGTGAAGCTGGTCGGCCGTTCGCGTGCTGATGTGCAGATTGATTGGACGCGAGATGCCGACAATTTGTTTAACGTACAAGGCTCAACGCAGAACGTGGACTTCGAAGGCGTGCCCGTTTTCTGCAGTAGGATAGGCGACCATCTGTGGCAGGTTTGATGACAGGGTGACAGGGTATAGTGCAGTTGCAGGTAACAGAGTTGCGGAGCTCCCCATTTACCGCAAATTGTGAATCATTGTGCAACGCAGCAGACGACAAGAGAGTGCTACCATAAAAACTGTAAAACAAAGAACGCCTTCACCCGTCTATAGTTAGAAAGTTATACGGCTGTGAATGATTTTGACTTTACATACTGAACACCCGAAGGCTCTCATCCTGTACAAAGAAGGACTTACAGGGACTTGAGTGCTCCAGTCTTGACGCAACGACGTCGTAAATTCGACCGCAGTCTTCACGGGATCATCGAGACAGACCTTAAGTCAGTAGACAAGTGTCGCCTGGTTCAATGCAACCCGTTTCTTGTTACCTTAGGTCAGTGGTCGTATCCGGACACGCTGTCACCAGAATAACGGCTGTTGCTCCTCGTGTATTATCCTGCAGTGAAGAAGATTTTGATAGTGATGTCTTGGCCACCAAATTCACCTAATCTGAACCATAAGCAATACGTATGGGTCGCTATCTGGCACCATCTTAACACTCAAAAACCACCGGAAACTGCGTAACCTAGGCGTAGATATCTGGTCACACATACCTCTGGAAATCTGTAAAGGAGTTGTCGAATCCATGCCAAACAGTATTACTGATGTATTTCATTCAATAAGTGTGCCAGCTCACTATTAAGGAACTGCACACCAGTGTTATAGAACGTCAGTGTCAGTACACCTGGAGAGACAATAACGAATACACCAACATCGAGGCGGTAGTACGTCGTGCAGAAGTTGAGCAGTGTTGCGCAGTGGTAGCTATACCTGAGAGCCGTAGACGGAGATCTGGCACACTGCTGGCATAGGCAGACTGTTTCTGGCGCTCGTAACTGCCTTCATTAGCAGTATCGCCGCACTGGCCGAGGAGCAGCCGTCCCAGCTATGGAGGCACGCCTCCACGTGACCCCGTGCAAGACGGTTTGCTTGTGCCGTGCCTGCCGATATCGCAGTGCCTCACATTAACTCTGCTGGGCGCAGCCAGCTAACCCCAAGCATGCAGGTCACTGACAGGTCCGTTAACGTAATTAAATTGCTTATTGTAAACAGTACACAGAATTTTAGACGTTCAGTATCACTACAATAAGGGGAAACATCTGGTATTAAATGGGAGAAGATAAGTCTACTACCATTGCATTCCTCTCGTTCGTTTAGGCAGTATAGTCACAGGCTCAGACATTTATATGGAAAGAGGAAAACGCAACCCTTTAGTACTCGGCGTAAAACAAAGGAACTGCCAACAAGCAGCAGACCGTGCCCAACAGTCGTAGATGAAACTTTACGCACTTGGATCCGGAAGTGATTCAATTTCGTATTAGAACTTATTTTTTTACGATTGTTCATATTACATTATTCAGTTGGGACACAGAGTGGTCCATAAGTTCGCACTCCGGTTGCTTTGGGCTTATTTATCGATTGCCATTTTTTTTATTTGTAGTTCACATTTGTTATCTGAGTTTACATATTGTCACTTGGACACAGTCTGTGGAACAATATCGAGTCCAAGTGAGGACATCGTAACATTTACAACACATTCTTCAGCTTGAGTTCAGTAGATAGGTGACAGCAGCGGAGGCAGCAAAAAACATTTGGGCCATGTATGAGAATAATGCCACTGGACGGAGCACGGCGGGAAAACGGGTTCCTCGTGTTAAGCAGTACCGTTTTGACATTAGTGACACTCCGCGTCCAGGAAGACCTTCGTGGTCTCGTTTAAATGCATTAATCCCCAATGATCCACGTCACTTTACTCCAGAATTGGCAACAGTGATGAACTGTGATGACTCCAGCATCGTGGGACATTTTCATGCAGTGGGGAAGATTCAAAAATTGGGTGTATATGCACCGGATGCAATACGTATGGGTCGCTATCTGGCAAAATCAGAAAAATCAGCGGGTGGCTATGTGCACATCTCCACTTGTTCGTCATCTACTGACTCGTGAACAACACCGACCACTCCTACTAATCCTGTATCGTTACCAATGACGAGAAATGGTGTCTTTACGCTAACGTAAAGAAAAGAAAGGAAAGGCTGAACCCAAAAAAAGCAGCAGCTTTCCGTACAAATATCTGTCGCTCATACACTAAAAACAATATTTTTCATCTGGTGGAACAGCGACGGCGAGGAGTACAACAAATTGCGTCCCTGATGCGTAAACTTAACTGCTGACATTTATTGTCAACAGCTGAGACGTGTTGCGGACCCAGTCGTGGAAAAACGAACAGGAAGGCTGCGTGAACTCTGATACCCCACGACAACACCCGGGCGCAATCTGTTAGACTATCACAAAACTCTATGCGGGAGTTGGGTCGAGAGGTCATTCCGCACCCACCTTGTTCACCTGATCTTGGATCCTCTGATTTTCACCTTTACCACTTTCTGTCAAATAGCGTCCAACGAACTTCATTTCCGGATGAAAATGCGAGCCGAATGTGGCTCTACGGTTTCTTCGCCTCTTAAACCTGTGATTTCTACACTCCCGCGATCGAAAAGTTACCCCAGGATTGGGAATCTTTTGTAAATAGCGAAGGTGAATATATCATTGATGACTCTGAACATAGCTGCTAAGGTTCGGTGACCGTGTCAGAACTATATTAGAACAAATAAGCCCTCGGTCACAAATATTAAGTCAAAATTAACCAGGTTTCGACACTACTATGAGCGTCGTCTTCAGAATTAAATTAACTGTTCTAAAACATATTAGGTATATAATACATTAATAAAATTAAAGTTTGTACTGTCTGGAAAGAGATGCAGTATTTACAAATCACATTTTAAAAAAGTTTTAATGTGACTTGTAAGTACTGCATCTCTTTCCAGTCAGTAAAAACTTTAATTAATGTATTATATACCTAATACGTTTTGATCGAGCGAGGTGGCGCAGTGGTTAGACACTGGACTCGCATTCGGGAGGACGACGGTTCAATTCTGCGTCCGGCCATCCTGATTTAGGTTTTCCGTGATTTCCCTAAATCACTCCAGGCAAATGCCGGGATGGTTCCTCTGAAAGGGCACGGCCGACTTCCTTCCCCATCCTTCCCTAATCCGATGAGACCGATGACCTCGCTGTCTGGTCTCCTTCCCCAAAAAACAACCACCTAATATGTTTTAGAATAGTTAATTTAATTCTGAAGACGACGCTCATAGCATCGAAACCTGGTGAATTTTGACTTAATATCTGTGACCGAGGACTTACTTGTTCTAATATAATATCATTGATGACTAAAGTCAGAGGTATGTGTATCTGTTGCGTTTATTAAACTTATGAGAAAACGCTATGAACTTAGGCACCAATCTAACAGTTAGCACCTGACCTTATGTCTTACCTTCACAGTATATTCAAAATTTCGTCTTATTATGCCTGACTGATTTGTAATTCTCGAGTTCCTAACCAGAGTGCGAAATCATACACAAATCCTCAACAGTTATTCTGTACGTATCATCCTGAATATGTCACTTAAAAATGAGCAAAATTTATAAAAAAATTAAGACATGATTTAATGAAATTAAATGAATAACATAAGTGATCGCAAGGAAGAAAATGTAGAATTAAACACACTGGAGATGAATTTCTTAGCGCTGGATCGCTACTGAACAACGAGAAGCTAACTGACCGTGATAAATTGTAAGATACAAACACTGATCTTGCTCTGTTAGTATATGACAAACAAGGAAAGTTTAAACTACAAATGGTTAGAACTGTCAAACGCGAGTTACGTCTCTTAAATTTAATTCCAGTTCAATGCAGCCGAAAAAGAAAACAACAGTCCACGTTTCCACTATCTATCGCTGTAGCTTCTCCACCTGGGATGCAACGAATTTCAATTGCTCTTAGAATGCCGGTAGGTTCGGTTACTGTGTATTTCGTATGATTAATGTACTATGAAGTGTCTTAGAAATATGTCCTACGACGGAAATAAAGCACACGCTGACACGCCATTACTCTTCAGGCCCGGCGACCTCACGTTAATAATTTGTAACAACGACCTCAGCTTTGATAATGTCCCCAGTTTGGAAAGTAGGGCAGCCCACAATTTTCTGAAAGTATCACATATCCAGCCGAAGACACCCATTGAGGCTTAGATCCAGTAGATCCACTAAACTGCGGGAATGTTAATTGCAATGCGTCACTCACTGTTATGAATAGTCTAGTAAGTGTGGAATGGAAGTAAGATAAGGCATTGTAGTAGGCCAATCGTAAAATGATAGGTTTATTTTGTGTTTATCAGACCATGATCTTATGCATTCCTGTGAACACTTCTGCTCTCCCGGAGTTGGAACTGTCCGAAGAATACTTATCATGAAAATGTAGTAGAAGATGCAACACTTGATTTCTGTGAATGCTGAAATAAAAATCCAGGTACACGTTCATGATATTCTCACTACATGACTTGAAGTGAAGGTACAAAAAAGCCGTGTAGATTGACAAGTTCTTTTAATTAGTTTCTGCTACCAGTTTCGGCAATACAATATGCTGTCTTAAGGCCCTATATGCACCTCTAAAAAATTATCGATATTTGCACACTGGGGTCATCTGTTTCTGGGTGTCGTAAATTCTCAAGTGATTCCATCGAAGACTTGACTGCCGTCCGTTCCACTCTGAATTGTGTAATCTCCCGGCAGCAGTGGCACAAGGAACCTCTTGACGACGCGTCTACACCAGCGTTTCTCATTCGTTACTGAGTCAGGCAGTGACTGTCCTTACTTGTGGTTCTGTCGTGAGTACCAGCTTTTACATGGTACCTGGTTTTTCGGACTAGACTACAGAATTCACTTAAACTTCTTCCGACGTGATTTCTTCTGTATATTTCACAGGGACTTCGTATCACAACTGATACTGGGGTTTCGCCGATGGGACGGTTTCACTATGGTGGATTTCTGCACACTCATCAACCGTTACCTCGATAGACAGTAAGGTAGGGTCACGTGCTATGCTACGTCACAGATATTCACGTAGCAGCTTGATGTCATGTTTAGTTTAAAGTCGAGCAATCGAACTGCATTTCAGCAAAGAATGATTGTAACGCAAATTCTCTATCCTACTCGTACATAGGTAGAAGACAGATTATGAACACTCTCGCAGATGGGAACACAGAGTCCGGTGGAACAAACAGGGTTCGATGACGCCGGAGTTCACGAAGTAAACAGCTAGACAAAAATGAAGCCCTGAGGGTAGCGAAGTTGTCTAAAGCTCGAATCAAAACGAAATACAGGCAAGATGAAATGCTCTTACGTGTCGTACTACATAAAGCGCAATGGTGAAATCTGCTACCTGACTGGTAGTGAGATCAACATCTGAGCTACTTTAAAACATCATAAAGTGAAACATTTTGAAAAAATGGTTCAAATGGCTCTGAGCGCTATGGGACTTAACATCTATGGTCATCAGTTCCTTAGAACTTGGAACTACTTAAACCTAACTAACCTAAGGACATCACACAACACTCAGTCATCACGAGGCAGAGAAAAGCCCTGACCCCGCCGGGAACTGAACCCGGGAACCCGGGCGTAGGAAGCGAGAAAACATTTTGAATCTCACGTCCACCGGAATTGTCAAAAATTAGAGCTATTGTTCAGAAAAGGAATGAAACGTAAGTGAGGTATCTCTTCTGAAAACGTACGTGCTGTGACTGGGAGTTTCCAATATAAAATATATAAAAATATCCATATAACTGTGAAAAGTAATACTGGATCGTTTCCTGAATTTCTTCATTCCATTAAATGCTGTAAAGTCTTCACCATTTATCTTCACGTGCACCGGGATGTCTTGATGGTTCATTTACAACAAACAAGTATCGTACGGAATCACCAATGAATATGTAATGTTCGACCTTTGTCCTTACAATCCGCCACAAACATCAACATACCAGATTCTTACCACCATAACGGCGTCCAGCCCAAAGTACAAAACACGCCGCATCTGCAGCGCCCTCGGGGAGTCAGCTACTTTCTCGATGTCTTTGGTCTGAGGCTCTGTGGTCTGCCCTCCATATCGATGCTCGGACTGGGAGGGGAATACAAATCCACACTGCGGAAAACGTGCGGAACCGACGAATGTTGTAATCCAAGTAACCACAGCCATTGTAGCGTATTACTGTCATTGATAAAGTTAATTTAGAGTGTGGACCCATAACAACTGTAAAAATGACAAACCCCCGCAAAAGACATCGTGATTTTGGCCGGAACTGGTGGAAAGGTCAAAAACTTTAAAGAAAGGAAGAAGCCGCGATGAGGAATTTATTAAAGGATGTCTCCTAACCATGTGAGCTGGACCTGAAATGTTTATTTGCCAAACCGGTATTCGGGTGAATAAAAACAACTTTATGTACATAAATTTCTACAGCAGGACAGCTGTCCATGCTATAGCGTAAACAGGAGGCTAATTACCTTGTGATAGCTGTAGCAACGACAGGAGTGTCAGTTAATACGATAGGATGTGAACTCCGTATTATCACTTTGCACATATGCTGTTGTGTATGATATTGCCGTAAAATCTTAGCCGATCTTGACCACGTCTGACGTAACTGTCATAGTGTAAGCATAAAATTAACAGATCAAACAATACAGTACCTGTCTTCTGTTATTTCTAAGATCATATTTATATACAATTGTGACATGTATTCACATATGTAAGGAAAACTGTTGGATAACTTTTATGTGAAGGTACACTAAACAAAAGGTTCAAAATAGCGAATTAATATAAAATATCACTTCAAATTTGACAAATGACATCCATGGTATAGAGAGACACTAAATCAAATTTATTTGGTTAAGACGCTGTTGGTATTTTCTATATACATATTATTCCGTATCTTCGTACATTAAATGCGTTGTCTGGTTGTTTCGTCACATTTGCGTATATTTTAATTTCCTCTGCAATATTTAATAATCTGCATTTTGTTAAATAAAATCCCCCGATAATTTTTGTATGGAGATACAATAAACAAAAGGTGTAGTATTGCAAAACAATATAAAATGTAGCATCAAATTAGACAGTTTATATCAACGGTATAGAGAGACATCGAATCGAATTTACTTGGTTAAGACACTGTTGATATTTTGTATACAAATATTATTCCATATCTCTGTTTGTACATTATGTACGTTGTCTTGTTGTTAAGTCGTATGGGCGTACATTTTAATTTCCTCGGCATTATTTAAGAATCTGTATTTTTCTGCCTGATGAAAACTGGTAACGCTTTTACCAACGTCATTAGCAGAATGTTTACGTTCTCTTAAACGATCGCTGAGTACTGAGAAATTGGTTTCACTTACACGAACTTTTTCTCCAGATCCGGTTTTCAAGTTTCTCCCTGTGTGCTCAACGTAAAATGTATCCCATTCAATACACGTTATTTTGTATACATCTCAAATTTGATTCAATCCATTATTAGTTATCTAATCTATGACGATCATCTTCAGCAGTCTTCTGTGTCAGCACATTTCAAACCCTTTTCTAATCATCTTGTCTGAACTATATAAACTCCACGATTCATTTCCGTATAAAGCTTTGCATCAAAGGAGTACATCAAAGAAATTCTTTCAGTAATCGGCTTCCGACTACTTAAATTTATATTCGAAGTTGAATTTCACTGCTGCTGCCAGTCTGAGTTTTGCATCCCGTCTACTTCGTCCATCAACATTTTTTTCTCTGCCAAGATAGCATAACTCACTCTCTGATTATTGCACTGTCTCAGTTCCCTAACTATCTTCCCCACCATACCTGAGACAATTTCACCATCCTTGTTTTACTATTGTTGATGGATAAGGGGGTAGGGTGGTGGACGAGAAAATGGAAACACTGCAGACGACACATTATCAAACCTAATACGGTGTAGGAGAACAGTGGGCGCTGAAAACAGCTTCCAGTCGCATCAGAATGGATGAATAAACACTCTAAATAACTTTAGAAGACGCTCACATAATTCTTTATGCAAAAGTATGGCATGATGTGGATGTGTCGTAGTCCGGACCCTTCTCTCCAAAGTAGACCAGAAAGGAGCGTTACTACTGACGTGAAAGCGATGGTCATGCGAGCAGTGTGGACCACGGCATCACTATTGAGATAACTATGGTTGACGAAAATAATCAAATGGTTCAAATGGCTCTGAGCACTATGGGACTTAACATCTGTGGTCATCAGTCCCCTAGAACTTAGAACTACTTAAACCTAACTAACCTAAGGGCATCACACACATCCATGCCCGAGGCAGGATTCGAACCTGCGACCGTAGCAGTCGCACGGTTCCGGACTGCGCGCCTAGAACCGCTAGACCACCGCGGCCGGCACGAAAATAATCACATAATCCTTGACAGTAATGTGACCTTGCAGATTAATCATGGGGCTCATAGAATACCACGATATGGATGTCCAAATTATCACCGAACGCACTCCTTGCTACACACTTGGGACATAAATTGGGCCAGAAACTGGAAAAAGTGTGAAACAAGAGTTATCCTGCTAGATAACGTTGTTCCATTGCTTCGTAATCCAGACTTTATGGCTTCGTTACTAAGTTTTCCTATTATGGGTATTTTAATTGACGGAAATTGTCCGCCCCGATAGCTGAGTGGTCAGTGTGACGGATTGCGGTCCTACGGGTCCGGGTTCGATTCCCAGCTGGGTCGAGGATTTTCTCCGCTCAAGGACTGGATGTTGTGCTTTCTTCATCATCATTTCATCCCCATTCGGAGCGCAGGTAGCCCAATGTGGCGTCGAATGCAATAAGACCTGCACAAAGGCGGCCGGGCCTGCCTCGCAAGGGGCCTCCCTGCCAATGACGCCAAACGCTCGTTTCCATTTCAGTTGATGGAGTTTGATGAGTGGTTTTGTAAATCCAGCTCGTCCTACAATTACCGACTTTTGGAGCTCCCTTCTTGTTGTTTTGGCGCTGACAAGGGTCGCGAGTGTGACATTCAGTTATACAGTGGCTCATACAGCTGCTCTCCTCAATGACCGTCCGTCACGAACACTCAACACACACTTCCATCCTCGTTGCGACTATGTGGGTGATGTGTTCAAAATGGCTCTGAGCCCTATGGGACTTAACATCTGAGGTCATCAGTCCCCTAGAACTTAGAACTACTTAAACCTAACCAACCAAAGGACGACACACGCATCCATGCCCGAGGCAGGATTAGAACCTGCGACCGCAGCGGTCGCGCTGTTCCAGACTGAAGCGCCTAGAACCGCTTGGCCACTCCGGCCGACGGGTGATGTGTCCCCGTTTTCTCTGTCTAAGCTATCTTCGGTACGGTGTCTCTTGAAACCATGGTTACGGAAGCACCAAGAATATGCCTACTTTCAAAAGCACTGAGCTCCAACAGAACGCACTAACAGCCACGCAGAACGTGTTCTGAACTCGAATGACATTTGCAACATATTGATGAAATTTTATAGGTACCATTCGTGGTCAAATACAACAGCGCAATCTGCAGGCTTCTCTAGAATCTGCATTTATGTTCAAGTATATACTTCTCAAGACGTTTCCATATATTTGTTCACATGTTAAGTATCAGCTACATGACAGCAATATGCACTTTGATGACATTCGTGGCTGGTATGCACCCGGATCATGCAATAATACAAAGGTCCATCTGGCCTCCATCTTCAGAGGAGAGCGTTCTTCGCTACTCCCGCTTGAACCGTTCTATATTAAAAAATAAATTTTTTTTTCTTGTAGCGCTAACTTTCTGGAAAGTAAATTATTAAATTATGTTTGTAGCTCCACAGGAAGAGTACCATTTCTTCCATTTACCTATCTAAATGAATATACCTTTCACATATTATTATGTTACTTAGATATACAATCACCTTATCTGAAATGCCTTGTATATGTGGCCGAAGAATGGTTCAGTGTCAAGGAGTTTTGGTACCGACACACGAACTTCTGGTAGCGACCGACGCAGAATTGTGTCGTACGTGCCCGGCAGTCACTCAGAGTTCGTTCAGTGTGTGCCGACAATAGCGATCTTCATCCTCCCGCCCACGGAACACCTCCTCTCCGTCGCCATCCCTCACTCCAACGACGCCCCCTACCATCCCCGCAGCGTGACTCTTGTCTCCGGATGTGCGGTACTCTTCGACGAGATGCATGTTTTATAAGCCCAGAACCGAGGATCTCTTCCGAGAACGTGCTCCGTTGGTCGTCCTCGCAAGAATACAGCTGTGTTTAGCTGCCGCCGTTCTCACTATTGAGCAACACCTGTAACTGATACAACTGTCCGCAACAAAACGTTCGCCTTTCAACATATATTTGAACTTGAAAAACATACGACTGTAGATACCTTCCTTAAGCCTGCGTCTGGTTAGCAATTTTAAATAAATGTTGATCTTTTTGGAAACGTTAAAGACAAATAACAGCCTGGGAGGTGTCAATAATCGTACATCGATATTTTAGGTTCATTTTATTTTAATGAGTGAGGTTCCTTAACGAAATATTGTGGCAGGAACTTAGAAGTGAATTCCTTCGGTCTAGCTAAGCAGCTAACATAACTTAATTAAAGGCGAGGTCTACAGTTCAGATTGTGCGCTGATTAGTTTCTTGTCAGAGTAGGCTGACATATTAGCTGCATACCCAGTAATCATATACAACCACTCGCTCGACGAAGCACCCGTACTAAAGGACTGTAGAGTTGCAAGGGTTACACCAATACTCAAGAAATGAAGTAGGACTAATTTGGTTATACAGACCCACATCAGTAGCGTCGATTTGCAGTTTCATTTGGAACATATTATGTGTTAGAACATTATGAATTACCTTGGAGAGAACGGTTTAGTGTTTAATAGCCAACACGGATTCAGAAAAAAAACTTCTTGCAAGCACAACTAGCTTTCTATTCACACGAATTAGCGAATGCTATCGACACAGGATCCCAAATTCGTTCCATATTTAATTTCCAGAAGATTTTTGACACCGTTCCTCACAAGCGACTCCTAATCCAATTTCGTGCCTACAGAGTATCGTTTGTAATCGTGATTTTCTGCCAGATATATCACAGTCCGTAGTAACTGATGCAGAGTCATCAAATAAAACAGAAGTGATATCGCCCATTCCCCTAGGACGTTTTGTACGCCCTCTGCTGTTTTTGATCTCTGTAAACGATTGAGGAGGCAACTTGAGCTGTCCTCTTATATTCTTTGCAGACAATGCTACCTTTTACCGTTTCGTAATAATATCAAATGATCAAAGCAAATTAGACAATGATTTACACTCGATACCCGCATGGAGCGAAAAGGGGCCAGTGGCTCTAAATAAGGAAAAGTGTGATGTTCAACTGGTTCAAATGGCTCTGAGTACTATGCGACTTAACTTCTGAGGTCATCAGTCGCTTAGAACTTAGAACTAATTAAACCTAACTAACCTAAGGACATCACACACATCCATGCAGGACGCAGGATTCGAACCTGCGACCGTAGCGGTCACTCGGCTCCAGACTGTAGCGCCTAGGAAAGTGAGATGTCATCCACATGTGTCTAAAAGAGATAAGTTAAAATTTACTTTCACAAAAATTCACCCAAATCTAAAGGCTCGTAACTCAGTTACATTCTTAGGGATTACAGTCAGGAATAGCTGAAATTGGCACGATCACGTAGATAATACTGTGGTAAAAGCGAATTAAAGACTGCTTTTTCTCGGCAGAACAGTTGGAAGGCGCAACTGTTCTAAGAAAGACGCACCCTATTAAGTTTGACCGTCATCTTCTACAGTACCGCTGCTCGGTGTGGCATCCACATCACATAGGATTGACGGAGGACACCGGTAAACACCAAAGACGGGCAGCTCGGTTTGTATTATCATGAAATAGGGGAGAAAGTACCGCAGATACGATAAGCGACTTGGTCTAGCAGTCATTAAATCAAGGTAGTTTTCTTTGCGGAAGAATATTCTCATTAAATTTCACTCACCAACTTCCTCGTTCGAATGCGAAAATATTTTGTTGGCAACCATCTGCACAGGGAGGAAATATCATTGTTAAAAAATGAGAAAAATCAGAGCTACCACGATAGTTTTGTGTGTTCGTTTTTCCTGCGCGCTATTCGAGAGTGGAACGCTAGAGAAATAGCGTGAAAGGTGGTCGATGAACCCCACTGTTAGGCCGGCCGTGGTGGTCGAGCGGTTCTAGGCCTGAACTGTTAAGTTGGTTTTGGGAAAGATCTCGCACTGATTAGCCATTACCGTCTTATGAGTAATGTTGATGACATTTTTCCGGATGTCTGATGACATGCCTAATGTCTCACAGATTCTAATCGTCAACTTGAGTAGCCATTAGGTTACCATTTGTCGTGATAATGGTAAAATGTCAGAAGGGATCTTATCTATACTTTCTGCCTATTTCTTATCAATTGTTCCAAAGTACTATTAAAGTCTCTCCTTAATTTTGACGTCTCCACGCCTTCCTCAATGACTCCAGTTACTTCCTCAGTCACGTGATTAGCCAAGTCCGAACTTATTGTTTCCACCAGGACCGGCCGGTGTGGCCGAGCGGTTCTAGGCGCTTCAGTCTGGAACCGCGCGACCGCTACGGTCGCAGGTTCGAATCCTGCCTCGGGCATGGGTGTGTGTGATGTCCTTAGGTTAGTTAGGTTTAAGTAGTTCTAAGTTCTACGGGACTGATGATTTCAGAAGTTAAGTCCCATAGTGCTCAGAGCCATTTGAACCATTTTGGACCCACTGACAGGCACTTATTTGTGAACTGCTGAGTTATCATGTAGATATAGGTCGAGATGAAATTCCTGTTCGGTTTTACATAGAGTACTTTACAGCATTTACCATTTGCTTGGCTTCATTTATTGTGAGTCTCTTGCCCAGTGGAAAGTCTCAAGCGACAGGAAAAAAGCGCAAGTGACTCCTGTATATAAGAAGGGTAAAAGAACGGATCCGCAAGATTACAGACCTATATTCATAACATCTGTCTGCTGCAGAATTCGTAAAGTTATTATCGGATAGAAATGTTCTTGGGCCCGAGAAGCTTATGGCGACGAAGCAGCACGGTTCCACAAAGCATCGCTCGTGCAAAGCCTATCCGGCGATTGTAGCCGAGCGGTTCTAGGCGCTTCAGTCAGGTACTGCGTGAGCGCTACTGTCGCAGTTTCGAATCCTGCCTCGGGCATGGATGTGTGTGATGTCCTTAGGTTAGTTAGGTTTAAGTAGTTCTAAGTTCTAGGGGACTGATGACCTCAGATGTTAAGTCTCATAGTGCTCAGAGCCATTTTTTTGCAAAGCCTAGCTGTCACTTTTCTCGCATGATGCACTGCGAACTATGGATGAAGGGTAACAGGTTGATTACATATTTCTAGGTTTTAGAAAAGCATTTGACATGGTGCCCCAGTGCGGATGTGAACGAGGTAACGAGCGTATGAAATAGTTTCCCAGAAATGTGAGTGGCTCGAAAACTTCTTGAGTAAGAGCATCCAGTGTGTTGTCCTCGACGGCGAATGTTTGTCAGGAACGAAGTTACCGTCTGGAGTGCTCCAGGCAAGCGGTATAGCACCACTATTGCTCGTTTTCTCTATTTACATGAGTGACAGGCAGACAAGGTGTGCAGCAACCTGCAGTTCTTTGCTGATGCCGCTGTGGCACACCGTATGGCGTCTAAGCTGAGTGACTGTAGGAGGATACAAGCTGATTTAGACAAAATTTATAGTTTGTTTGATGAAAAAAAGCTTACTCTAACTGTAGAAAAATGAAAGTCGATGCAGATGAGTAGGAAAAACAAACACCTAATCTTCGGATACAGCGTTAGTAGCATCCCGCTTAGTCGCGGCATTTAAAGACAAAGTCGTAACGTTGGAGAACGAAATTAAATGGAACAAGCTCGTGTGGACCGTGGTAGGGAAGATATCTGTGTATAAGGAGAATATTGGGGTTCAAATGGTTCTAAAGGCTCTGAGCACTATGGAACTTAACTTCTGGGGTCGTCAGTCCCCTAGACTTAAACCTAACTTACCTAAGGACATCACAAACTTCAATGCCCGAGGCAGGATTCGAACCTGCGACCGTAGCAGCAGCGCGGTTCCGGACTGAAGCGCCTAGAACCGCTCGGCCACAAAGGCCGGCTAACATTGGGGAAGTATTATTCATCTGTAAAGGAGACCGCAATTAGTACGTCAGTGGGACATACCAGGTCGGAGTAAAGGAAAACATTGAAGAATTCCAAGGCAGGTTGCTAGATTTGTTACCGGCAGTTTCGAACTTCGGGTTAGTATTACGGAGGTATTTCAGAAACTGAAATGGGAATTTCTGGACCAAAGGCGACCTTCGAGGAACACACTTGAGAAAATTTAGAGAACCAGTGTTTGAAGCTGTCTGCAGCACGATTTCGTTGGCGCCAAACCATTTTACCACACGTGCCACAAAGAAAATATACGAAATATTAGGGCTCATACTGAGGCGATAGGAAGAGGAAAAGAAATGACTAGTAGTCACGCACAGTGTAGTAGCTTGCGGAGTATATATGTCGACGTAGATCTGTCCCCTTAATTGTGTGTCGCACAGTGATGTATTGGGTGTAACTAAATTTGTTATATAGACTTTGCAGACTTATAATGAGGCCAAGACGGTTACGTATATCATAGGAAATAATGTCCAGAAACGTCCCTTTTTGCTGATACACGCTAAAATACCGGAACAGACATTTCTCTCTGACTCCTGCTGTTTGTCGTCTGGAACCACTTCCAAGCAGGGCACTGAGTGGGGACCATCATCGTAGACACAGATACGAAATCTGTGTACCATGTTCCAGTTCACAAACTTAACTGAGTGGCAGCTAAATAAACCCGTGTTGGGCATGGTATATCAAATAACAGCTGTATGACGTCCTTAATATCTTAGTCAGTGACGTAAAAAATGCAGGAGTTTTAAACGTGTGTTGTCTTATTTTACGTGCAGTGGGAAAACGACACGTTTCCAGACACGCGTTGCTGTACTATACGAAACTGTCTTGATCCCAAGTCATCAACGTCTGTAAACGTGACGAAGTTACACTGTGCATAAGAGGCAGTCAAATGAAAACCAGAAGGAAAAATGTAAATAAACTGTTTATTATTTCAAAAGTTATCGCTGTCATTGCTAACACATTTATCTCACTTCAAGACATGATGGCAAATGCTTTAATGCAGAAATGTGTGAGTTTGCCAGGGAATCACGATTGTATCCAGGCATGTACCTCTTCGTCTGAAGCTAATCGATGGTTACGAATGTCTTACTTCGGGACTCAAAAAATATGGAGATCACAGGGGGAGAGGTCAGGACTGTGTGGAGGATGAGGAAGGGCTTTCCAGCAAAACGTCTGTGGAGTAATCAAAACAGTTTTGTGCAACATATGGGCGGGCACTATCTTGCAACAGAATAATGTGGTCTACCAGACCATTGCCCATTAACTTTCTACAACAAGGCGCCACCATAAACACACAGCAGTAGGTGGATACTTTGGAGAAACTGAAACGCGCCATGAAATCCAAGCGCCGGGGAATGTTGACCGACGCCATCATTCTGTTACAGTATAAGGCCCAACTACATGTTGCCAATGTTGTTTAGACTACGCTGAACACCTTTTTCAGGGAATATCCCGTGCAGACCCTATCTCTTCACAAGAAGTATCCACATTTTTTGAGCCCTGAAGGAAAACACTGTGGGCATCAATTTTCTTCGGTCGGAGACGTGTACGCCAGTGTACAATTACGATCTCGTAGGAAACCTCAAACATTATTCGAATAAGGCACTGACTGTTTTATCCGACAATGGCATTAATTTATCAAAAGCTAAGATGACTACCTCTGAACTAAAGAACAGTTTACCTACATTTATTTTCATCTGTCACGTTTTCATTTGACTGCTCTATATAATTATGCAGGTACATTCAGTGGTGTATGTGGATACTGACTGCAAACTGGCTTGGGAGTAAATTCGGTAGTAAAAACAGTAATATGTTAAAACATCATAGCCGCGCGTTGTAGCCGTGCGGTCTAGGGCGCCTTGTCACGGTTCACACAGCTTCCCCCGTCGGAGGTTCGAGTCCTCCCTGGGGCATTGGTGTGTGTGTTGTTGTTAGTGTTAGTTTAAGTTAGATTAAGAGGTGTATAGGCCTAGGGACCGATGACCTTGGCAGTTTGGTCCCATAAGAAATTACCACAAATTTTCAATAAAACATCATGTCGGATACTAAAGTTTACCGCATCAACAACGAAAATATAGCAGTCGATAAACTCTTTTCCTTTCATCATTCTGTGTCAAGTGTCGGTGAGGAAAGGTCTTGTGAAAGTTTAAAATTACGAGTAAAGTTTGTTGGAAGTCGCTAAGTGCTCATACTCTAATACTCGAAGAATATGACCCTTATACACTTAAGAGCGAAATAAACTGGTACACCTGCCAAATATCGTATAGGCCCCAGCGAACACGCATAAGCGCCGCAACACGACGTGACTGGAGGGAATTGACACCATTAATCGTGCATACCCGTCCATAAATCCGTAAGAGTAAGAGGGGCAATGCATCCCAGATATGCTCAACAGTGCTCATGTCTGGGGAGTTTGGTGGCCAGAGGCAGTGTTTAAACGCCGAAGCGTGTTCCTCGAGCAACTCTGAAGGAATTCTGGACGTATGGGGTGTCGCATTGTCCTTCTGGAATTGCCAAAGTCCGTCAGAATTCACAATGGACATGAATGGATGCAGGTGTTGAGACAGGATGTTTATGTACGTGTCACCTGTCAGAGTCGTATATGGACGTAACAGCGGTCCCATATCACTCCAACTGCACACGTCCCACACCATTATAGAGCCTCAACCACCTTGAACAGTCCGCTGCTGACATGCAGGTTCCATGAATTCATGAGATTATCTCCATACCCGTACACATCCATCCACTCGATATAATTTGAAACGAGACTTGTCCGACCAGGTAACATGTTTCCAGTCATCAACAGTCCAATGTCAGTGATGACGGGCCCAGACGAGGAAAAATTTGGAAAGTTGTGGTAAGTTTCTGTGGGACCAAACAACTGAGGTGATCGGTCCTTAGGCTTACGCACTACTCAGTTCAAAACTAACGCATGCTAAGGACAATAGACACACACCCATGCCCGAGGGAGGACTCGAACCTCCGACGAGGTGAGCCGAGCGAACCGTGGCAAAGCGCCTCACACCGCATGGGTACGCACCGCGGCACCAGACGAGGCGTAAAGTCTTGTGTCCTGCAGTCATGAAAGGTACGAGAGTGAGCCTTCGGCTCCGAAAGCCCATATCGGTGATGCCTCGTTGAATGGTTCGCACGCTCGTGTTGATAGCCCAGCATTGAAATCTGCAGCAATTTCCGGAAGGGTTGCACTTCTGGCATGCTGAACATTTCTCTTCAGTCGTCATTGATCCCGTTTTTGCAGGATCTTTTTCCGGCCATAGCGATATCACAGGTCTGAAATTTTACCAGATTCCTGATATTCACGGAACACTTGTGAAGTTTATTTATTTAATCGTATGGCTAGGGCACCCCGTCGGGCTAGCCGTTCGCTGGGTGCCGGTCTTTCAGTTTGACGCCACTTCGGCAACCTGCTGTCGATTAGGATTATAGGATGATGATGAGGACAGCAGAACACCCAGTCCCTGGACGGAGAACATTCCCCGACCCAGCTGGGAATCGAGCCCGGGTTCAGAGGATTGACAGTCCGTCACGCTGACCATTCAGGCTCGTGAACTTGAGGTGTGGGAAAATCCCTACTTCATCGCTACCTCGGAGACGATGTGGCCCATCGCTCGTTCGCCGACTATAGCACCTTGTTCAACTCACTTAAATCTTGATATCCTGCCATTGTAGCAGCAGTAACCGATCATACATCTGATACGGACACTTGTTGCTTTAGATAGGCGTTGCCGACCGCAGGGCTGTATTCTGCCTGTTTACACATCCCTGTATTGTGACACACTTGTTGTCTTACATAGGGGTCGCCGACAGCAGAGCCGTTTCTGTTTACATATGTCTCTATTTGAATACGCAAGCCTATACTAGTATCTTTGCCGCTTCATGGCATTTGCATGCCAACAGTTACATTGTCTCGTGAGAAAACACATTTCTAACTATAATATGTACATTTATCGAACTGAAATTAAAAAAAAAAAAAACTGTACTTCTACTATACCTCTTAATGAGTGGATTAGCACAGAATTATAAATTTATACATGGGCTCAATAATTAAGCGAAAGATCGAAAATATAGTTTTTGTTGTTCCTAGAAGCCTTAGATAAGCAATCTCCATATGGTACTGGGTTCCAGATTCCGAGATAGCCGCTTTGTAATAACCAAGGTCCTTGTGGAACTTGTATAAATACACTCCTGGAAATGGAAAAAAGAACACATTGACACCGGTGTGTCAGACCCACCATACTTGCTCCGGACACTGCGAGAGGGCTGTACAAGCAATGATCACACGCACGTCACAGCGGACACACCAGGAACCGCGGTGTTGGCCGTCGAATGGCGCTAGCTGCGCAGCATTTGTGCACCGCCGCCGTCAGTGTCAGCCAGTTTGCCGTGGCTTACGGAGCTCCATCGCAGTCTTTAACACTGGTAGCATGCCGCGACAGCGTGGACGTGAACCGTATGTGCAGTTGACGGACTTTGAGCGAGGGCGTATAGTGGGCATGCGGGAGGCCGGGTGGACGTACCGCCGAATTGCTCAACACGTGGGGCGTGAGGTCTCCACAGCACATCGATGTTGTCGCCAGTGGTCGGCGGAAGGGGCACGTGCCCGTCGACCAGGGACCGGACCGCAGCGACGCACGGATGCACGCCAAGACCGTAGGATCCTACGCAGTGCCGTAGGGGACCGCACCGCCACTTCCTAGCAAATTAGGGACATTGTTGCTCCTGGGGTATCGGCGAGGACCATTCGCAACCGTCTCCGTGAAGCTGGGCTACGGTCCCGCACACCGTTAGGCCGTCTTCCGCTCACGCCCCAACATCGTGCAGCCCGCCTCCAGTGGTGTCGCGACAGGCGTGAATGGAGGGACGAATGGAGACGTGTCGTCTTCAGCGATGAGAGTCGCTTCTGCCTTGGTGCCAATGATGGTCGTATGCGTGTTTGGCGCCGTGCAGCTGAGCGCCACAATCAGGACTGCATACGACCGAGGCACACAGGGCCAACACCCGGCATCATGGTGTGGGGAGCGATCTCCTACACTGGCCGTACACCACTGGTGATCGTCGAGGGGACACTGAATAGTGCACGGTACATCCAAACCGTCATCGAACCCATCGTTCTACCATTCCTAGCCCGGCAAGGGAACTTGCTATTCCAACAGGACAATGCACGTCCGCATGTATCCCGTGCCACCCAACGTGCTCTAGAAGGTGTAAGTCAACTACCCTGGCCAGCAAGATCTCCGGATCTGTCCCCCATTGAGCATGTTTGGGACTGGATGAAGCGTCGTCTCATGCGGTCTGCACGTCCAGCACGAACGCTGGTCCAACTGAGGCGCCAGGTGGAAATTGCATGGCAAGCCGTTCCACAGGACTACATCCAGCATCTCTACGATCGTCTCCATGGGAGAATAGCAGCCTGCATTGCTGCGAAAGGTGGATATACACTGTACTAGTGCCGACATTGTGCATGCTCTGTTGCCTGTATCTATGTGCCTGTGGTTCTGTCAGTGTGATCATGTGATGTATCTGACCCCAGGAATGTGTCAATAAAGTTTCCCCTTCCTGGGACAATGAATTCACGGTGTTCTTATTTCAATTTCCAGGAGTGTATATTGGGACTACAAATCAAATATATGCCGGTTTGTGGCCTAAAATTTGTTCAAGGCATTTACATTACTTTCTGTGGAGAAATAATTTACGAATATAGATCATGTTGAGCAATACGGCTGACACTAAGGCTAATGATTAATTTTTATGACCTTAGCACAATTTGGCAACCTGAAGACGTTCAACGAATGAAACTGATTGAAGTACAGCATATGTGTAAAATAACAGCACAAATAGCCCTTATTGTTCATTAAAAAGTTGTGAATCACAGAAGTACTAGAAATTATACTTTTAAAGCAAACTATGACAGCGAGCTATGTGGCGCACTGGTTAGCACACTGGACTCGCATTCGGGAGGGTGACGTTTCAAACCCGAATCCGGCTATGAGGTTTTCCGTGATGTCCATAAATCGCTCCAGGCAAATTTCGGGATGGTTCCTTTGAAAGGGCACAGCCGATTTCCTCCCCGATCCTTCACTAATCCGACGGGACCGATGACCTTCCTGTTTGGTTCCCTCCCCCGAAATCAACCAACCAGTCAACCAGTCAATCTATGATCGGATCCTAACCAAAACAAAATGTCACATGTCGAAAGAGGTGCATGAACAACCAACTTCCAAATGTAGAAAGCGGAACTGAGGAACAATTGTAGATGTGAACCCGGCGGTCTAAGGGTGGTAGTGGATATGCCTTTCCAATTTTCTGCTGTAGTGCGCCCCGGGGGACCACCATTCGCTGCATCAGGAGAATTTCTGTATAAGGTGTTAGGAAATTCCCGTTATAAGCTTCCAGGACTTGTACTGGGGACTGACTACTCGGGAACGACTACATAATATTTTGACAGGAACCCGCGTACGGAAACGTACCGTTTCCGTGCTACAACCATCTGAAAACTTGTTAGTAAGGCGAGCACTTCTACAAGAAATTTATTAGGCGTGACCCAGTGCATCACTTGTTTTACAGTTCCATTCATTAACAACCAGAGTAATTTATTGTGTATTAGCTGATGGGTTCTCTTCACCGTGATCTAGAATGATCTCTTTCACGTCTGCTGTTAACGTCTCCTTGGAGAACTACAGTCTATCCTGCTAACGGTCAATGTACCGGTACCCCCTTTCTGGACGCCGTAGCGTAATTGTGGTGAAGAAGGTATGTGATGGAGTCTTAGGCTGCAGTTATCGATCTTGATAAAGGCGACGAACAGTTCTTCATTACCGTGAGCCGAATATACGGAACGATCATGTCGGTATATTCTACAAACGTATGCTCACCCCCTGGCAGGTGTGGCCAAGCGGTTATAGGCACTTCAGTCTGGAACCGCGCGACCGCTACGGTCGCAGGTTCGAATCCTGACTCGGTCATGGATGTGTCTGATGTCCTTAGGTTAGTTAGGTTTAAGTAGTTCTAAGTTCTGGGGACTGATAACCTCATAAGTTAATTCCCATAGTGTTCAGAGCCATTTGAACCATTTTGTTTGCTCAACCACATTGCTCTAACACTCAAAGAGACACGAATTAGGCTTGAACCGGGTCACAGAGGTAGGACTGACGTGAGATAACATCAGGCAATGTGGCGTAAGCATCAACACGCCCTCCCTCCATCATTATTAGTACTCATTTGTCTACCTGCAAAAATATTTTCGAACGGCTCTAGCACGGTAGTGGTTAGCTACCCGGACATGAGATCCAATTCAAATTATTGTCACCCCAGTCACTTCTATAATTCCTAAGAGTTAATAACTATAATTTTCGAACACCCTGTATATGCATGATCGCCGTGAACAATTCTTAATGTGTACTTGCGACGTCGACAGGTGCTGAGGTGAAAGTCTCCACAGCAGGCAACTTCTAGTAGCTAAGAGCTACCTGAGTTTTCTTGGAATACAAGTCGTATTCAGTTCACATTTTGAGGCGTTTCATAGCACTTTAGCTGTACACGACCACTAAACTTATAGATTAGAGAACCCTCATAGGGTACCCTATCGAATTAGAATGAAGTGCCACATATAAAGCACTCCGTCTTCAGGCCACAAGTGGCCCACTGGGACCATCCGGCCGCCGTGTCATCCTCAACTGAGGATGCCGATAGGAGGAAGTGCCACATATAGGGCCTTGGTAAATGAAGTACTGTCTTAAGTGCAACATTTTGTTCGATCTCGTTCCATTAGGCTTCGTTTACTTTGATTAACTCCTTATCTCTAAAATGAATTCCGTCCGAACCGACACGGGCGGCCCATCGTTGCCGACCGACTAAAGTGTCATTCTCGGCTGATGGGTAACAGTAGTTGGAGATGTGTAGGGACATATAGTCAGCAAAGCAATCTCCCGGCCGTTGTTAGCTTTTGCAACCGGAACCGCTACGTCTCAAAAACGTAGGTCTTCCAATGGCCTCAGACGGACTGATGCACCCCGCTTATCAACAACGCTCGCAGATCCTAACGATCATCCATCTGAGAGCCCGACAGCTCTTAACACCGGTGGTTGACAGGAATCAATATTAACATGCTACTAGGCTGATGGCCACTTCTTATCTCAGATTCTTGCATTTCCCCTTCTACATCATTACTGAAAATTTGTGTCGCCATCAGGGGAAACTCTGTAACATATCTTGCCACGGCATTTCCGAGTCAATTAGCACTGAGGTCACCCACTCAGTCTACCGTGAACGAAAATTCAAGCGGCCCGCCAGAGACGGTGTCGCCAAACGGCTTTTTCATTTGGTTTCCTAAATCCGAACGAGAGATCGATACAAAAATTGGACATGGGGCGATAGTAAGAATCGAATCTGAGCCAAAGTCTGTCATTCTCTTGTGCTATAGCCTATCCTATGAGAACAATTGACATTAATTTTATTTGGCACGCCGCTTGAATCTGTGCACGCTACGGCCAGATCGACTAACTTCAAAGCTAATTAACTCGGAACCGGTTCAAAGTATAGAATTTTTCCTTAACAATTCTTTCTCAGAACAAGCCACCACACGGCACCCTAACAAGCTTTCAGACTGTTTCTGACACTCCTGTATAGAGCATTGTTCCAAATCAGTTATCACTAGAGAACGATTTCTGCTGAAAATATTGGCCACAGTGACCTTATTAACAATACACCTACGAAGCATGGAATGTCGTAGTTCTATACAGTTACATCGTACTGCCACATGTGCTAATCATGCTCATGGTGGTCTGCGCTTTGACGATGGCAATTAAATAATTAGTTAATACTTGGTTTTATTACATGTACAAAGGAACAAGGAATTCCATAATGTTTGTCATGGTGGAATGAGTCGGAGTCCACGTTGCACCTCGCCGGTCTTAATTAGCAGCGTATTTCACACTACAAGTTAACATCGATAGAATGTCATATTAACAGGTTAATTAAAGTAATACTAACCTTAATCACCAAAGCAGAGAATATGTGTAATATATTAGAGATCTTTAAGAAAACTTTTAATATACAGTACAGTGCGCCAACACGCACGCACGCACACACACACACACACACACACACACACACACACACACACACACACACACACATCACAGAAATATGTAGATAGAGAGATAAAGAGACAGACACAGGGAGAGAGATCACAGCAAGTAGGGGCGTTTATCTCATTGTACTACATAATTGAATTTCAGTGTGACACTATGTCATACACTTTATGATGAAACAAGTTCTCGTCAGAAGTGCATGAATTACTTAAATAAAGTAATTGTCTTGGACAAGGTTAGAAGTAAGCCTTCATCAACTATGTGTCGGTCTACTGTTTCAAGCGTATTTCCTGCAATGTATCAACCTAATACTATTAACGGAAAACATGCTTTAATCCTTCTCGCCCTCTGTGTTATGACATTTTACAAGTCATTATACTACTCATTCAATATAGGTTTTACACTGTATGTGTTACTTTTCATTACATTCACAGAGGTTCTTTATGTGTATCGGATATATATTTGTGCAGCTACCCCGCGCGGAAACGCAGAGAATCATCGATGAGTCTTTCTAAAGTGTTTTAACGATGTTGGTGAAATGTTCGTTGTTACATTTAAAGATTTCATGTGTTGTACTTTAAAGATTAGTGCAACTTATCGCTGAATTTATTTGTTGTTTTTTATGATAATACTGCAATAACTATCCATGTGAGCAAAATAAAATAAGAGTGTGAAATTTATTCTTGTTAAAACTGTTACCTATAATGTCGTTCGAAACTACACTTTGTGATGAAAATGAAGTTAAATTTACCGCAATACGCTAACTAATTTCTTCAAGTGGGTCATGTATGTTCTTCCAATCTGTTTTGTCACCATACCTGAACGTCTTACAATTTAGTTTCTTATTTGGTTGTTTTTAGTTGGACTGTTAGTGCAGTTGATGCCATTTCCTTGGCCTTTTGCTGCAGTTTTAACTGCCACAGTAGCTGTTCAGCTAAAGTAAAATGAGAAACATCATTTGATTGTTTTAGTTTACAGACATGTAAGCAATGTAGAATTGCTTCTGTTTACAGTGTGATACTGGAGAGCTGTCTCCACACTTAAAATGTGGGCATAAAGGTAATTTTGACCGCGGAACACGAGGCATATATATGATGCAAATAATCCTCTAATACCAGCAAAGGAATACCATTATCAACCAGAGCAGGGAAGTATCTATCCAGCCAAACATTGTAATTGACAATAAAAAACAGTGATGGTGCTGCATTAGAGGATCATGTCTTGATGCAAACGACACATGAACTCATTTCTGTTCCGAGAAATTACTTTAATAAACAACCTAGTAATATGAATCTATTAACAAATAGTTCTCGGATTTAATTGTTTGGACTATATGAGGAGCGTGGTCATGCTGTAGATATCGTACAAAAATTAAGTTCCTTAAGAAATTAATAACATATCATTCTTCATGACAGATTGAGTTGTCAATAGTCTTTTACTCTAAAGTCAAATTCTGTGTAATCCAGAATCTGAAGTAGCTCCATGTTGTAGTTCTATGAAGACACTAAAGCATATCACAGATGATTTTCAGCTATAGATACGAATTACACGATTTGGACTTGGTTGAAAAGTCAGGCCCTCCGCCCAAGGAGCGACTCAGATGAAACATGTTGACGACCTGAGATGGTAACTGGCCCCTCCCCCCTCACTAAAAAAATCACTTACTGTGTAGGTAGGGCTTCGCAGACGGTGTGACTGGTGACTGACTCACCCGTAAATCACTTGCGACGCGTTACTAACCAGTTGCCAGCTAGTCGGCGTCTATGTTGCCAAGCGATATGAGTTTCGTCGTCTCCTCGAAAACATCTCTGTACTGATTTAACCCTTCTACTATTAGAATTTTTTTGTTACAGTGAGTACCGCTGGAGTCCATATGATAACCAAGTAATTAACTCGGGATATATTGGCAATATTCTATTTATTTTAATGAACTGACATGAAAGCATACATTACTGATTGAAACCAAGCAAATTATGTACATAGGTACTTACAGATCGTGTCTTAATCATTGATCTTACAGATCCTTACTTTTAAAACAAAGCAGATCTTTACATTTAAAACATAGTACCTCCGAATGTTGTTTACAGACAAAGAAAAGCATCTTCTGGACTTTCTGAATGTTTTTTATCCACTGAACTTTCGAAAGGGTGCACCGTCCACGTTTTGCCCCGGTGTGTACTTCTGCTGAAGGAGGATGACGTGGAAGACAAGATTTGCTGCGCCGACTTCTGTTTTTCTGTACCACACTTGCTCCCAGCTCCAGAAGAAGAAATTCCTTTCTCTTGCAGTTGGTGTTTTTATTCCAGTCAGCATTTAGTTCAGCCAAACTATGAAGGCATTTAGGGCACGAATATAAAAAAAATATTGTAAAAAAGTAACCATAGGCATCTCCTTGTCATACGTTTTGTGGTGTAGGTCCTGACTAACTTGTCCTTTGTGCCTAGACCTGATTTAGCTGTATTATATTCTAGGGTTATAATAGGTTTTACTGCTTCGCCACCACCGAGCGAGGTGGCGCAGTGGTTAGACACTGGACTCGCATTCGGGAGGACGATGGTTCAATCCCGGGTCCGGCCATCCTGATTTAGGTTTTCCGTGATTTCCCTAAATTACTCCAGGCAAATGCCGGGATGGTTCCTCTTAAAGGGCACGGCCGACGTCCTTCCCCATTCTTCCCTAATCCGATGAGACCGATGACCACGCTGTCTGGTCTCCTTCCCCAAACAACCAACCAACCAACTGCTTCGCCGTTACCTATTTCCTCTCTGAAATGTATTGTACTCAGTAATGTCACTATCGTGCCCTTTTTTGGGCAATAGGGGACTATTGTTGCTGATTCTTGGGATCTGAAGAGACATGAAGATGCAGTTCTTCCTCTTGCTTCCATAAATTCTGCAGTTACTTCATGACAACTTTTTTTGGTGTTCCTAGCAGGCATTGGTTTTCGTTCTAGTTCCTTTACCAAAGCCCAACTTGTAAAGAAATTTCTGTAGTGATATTTCTACCACTCCCGGATTTATGTTCTGTCAATCCTATCACTACACTTTTTACCTGATTTATTTATATAGACTGCTCTTCGCCCTTTCCTGCGTATACCTGCAGGTGTGTGACATAGTAATTAGTACTGTCACATGCAGCCTATGTCTTTATACCATACGTTTCTGGTTTTGAGGGTTTGTACAAGCAAAATGGACACCTACCCCTAAAAGTTGCCAGTTTTCATCAACAGTAATATTCTCTTGTGTTTCTTATGCATCATGTAATGTGTTTACTCTCTGTTAAGGTAAATACCTTATAGGAGCCAGTTTATTAGGGCTACGATTCTGTCACCAATGCTGAGCATCATCAAACCGAATAGAGCGTGATATATCTGTAAAGCAATTCCTAGCCATAGAACTATTGAAAATAGGTTAGCCATGCTCTTCGTTCCATAAATTCACTATACCCTCTTTGTAACCTTTGTACACTCTCGCAAGAATAAAGAGGCTAAGAATGCATTCAAATTCTTCTCTGTCAAGATCTGTCCATTTGTTACCGGAAATAATGTTATCTTCTTTGTTAGTCCAAAGTAATCTGGAAAACGCTGGGGTTCATAAATAATTAAAACGCTGACTGCACAGTATTTACGTACCTTACAGTATTCCTGGAACAATTTTCAGTATATTTCGTGCTGGCTGTCTCCCATGTAATCTAAAAGGATTTTTGCCCATGTTCCATTTCCATTTCTCCACCTGAAAAAATGGGATTAGTATTTCACATATGTTCTTACAGATTTTTATTATTAGTACTGTCATTAAAGTTTTTGCAAACATACGTTAGATTACATACACTTACTTGAAAACATTCTGATTTGAGATGTTACCAACTTTACGAAGTAGAGTTTCCAAGTCTTCAACGTCTTCATCAGAATCTTCAGTTGATTCACTACCTCCAGAAATATCAGCATCAGTATCTTCATTCATCATCAGATGCTATATCTCTAATTCCTCTTCTACATTCAAAATTGCTTGTATTTCAGCACAACAGAAACGTTTTCTAGTCATAACGTAGTTCTTGCATGCGCTGAAGCAAAACACTATCAACAACTGAGGCATACACAACAACGGCTGATGCAAAAAACGGCAATAATGGATATAAATAATGAGTGGAAAATGTTAATTTCATTTTGCAAGTGTTTTGTATAACATCTCTTCAACGTAACATTCATCATTCTGTTTTCATAATGTTACATTCAAGAAACAAACAAAATTCAGATTGCGGTCATGCTCACCCCAGTGGTACTCAGTGCGTAGCCCTTGAATAAATTTTAATATGTTATAAATGTAAAACTGAGCAATATGTCATTTCATACAAGCAACTTAGAAAATCGTCGTTTTGATTCAAGGAAGATATATATTTCAAATCTGCTTATGGAGTCACATGGCCCCAGTGGTACTAGGAGGGTTAATTTGAAAACGAAATGGCAGACTTTGAAGATTAGCTTTGTACAGAAAGTCGAAAAATGTCCTGTTATATAGGACTACAAGTTCCCAGGCTACTGCTTGGGAGATTGACAGAGAAAGCGTGGTGTGAGACGGGAATATAAGTTCAATGACACGTGCGTAATGTACTGTACATGTATTGTTTGAAATAAAAGTTCCTGTGCGTCATTAGGGCAAACGTACACACGAAATGTTCATAATATCAGGAATATTATTTTGTGTGACTGTTTCATTCTGTAAAATTGCGAGCACACAGTCGTGTGCAAGTCAATAGCGAAAACGACACGAAAATGATAAATCTTCGACACGTGTGAACACAGCTGTGCTTACATATAAATCATTTAAGGAACATAAATCACCGTCACTACATTTCCGAGATTACGTGGCGATTCCTTGAGGCTGTTACAAACTTTCATTGGTAACGGAGAAGGGTAAATGTATCAATTTGAGGTAAGGGACTCTGGTCAGGAAAGCCCGAATCAAGATTTAAAAAGTAAAATCGTTCTGATGCCTCTGACAATGGACCCCATTTACTGTATGGTAGACATAGGCTCTAAAGTGCAAACGTTAGTAGCTATCAGCACATGTTCATCTTTGCTACTGTAAAACGCACCTCTTCTACTGAAAAAGTGCTCATAGCATATAAGTTATGGCCTTTAGAAGCCATGTTTACAACTGTGTTTTTCTTTGTTTTATCGGTACTACTTTCTCCTGAAAACACAGAGCTGGCAGTAGAAGAGGTCCATTGTCACAGGTATTAGAATGATTTTCGCTTACAGCTTTCTACCTGGTTGTTTCCTGACCAGAATCCCGTGCCGCAAATTGATTCATTTACCCTTCTCCGTTATTCCTGAAAGTTTGTAACATCATCACGGAATCGCCCTGTATAAATCTCATAACTTTTATGTTTCCAAAATGAAAATTACGTTACGCTGGGACGGAAGAAATCACCTGTGCCAAATCACTATGGCACAGCTTAGTTGTTCAATGTAAATAAACAACTCTCTTCTTCAGGCATCCGCAGTTGTGGTAACAAAATCTTAGAAACAGAACGCCCTGTAAAGCTTTATGGTAATCTTTAAAGGAACATGCCGGCCGGGGTGGCCAAGCGGTTAAAGGCGCTACAGTCTGGAACCGCGCGACGGCTACGGTCGCAGATTCGAATCCTGCCTCGGGCATGGATGTGTGTGATGTCCTTAGGTTAGTTAGGTTTAAGTAGTTCTAAGTTGTAGGGGACTGATGACCTTAGAAGTTAAGTCCCATAGTGCCCAGAGCCATTTTTTAATGGAACTTGACCAGTCTCGTGGCTTATCGCCGCATCCGCCTGTGTACATAATACTTTAAGTCGTTAAAGACATCGGTGTAGCAATGAAGGGAGACACAACCTTCACTAGTAAAACGGCTATGCCCGCCAAATGCAAGTAGTCAATCACAGTGAGTATGAAAATGTAGATGAAGATACCGTTGTTCCTTGTATGCACAGATCAGTCAAGAATATTCTTCGTGTTTTCATTTGTGTGTAATAATAACTGAGGACCATAACTTCCTCTGACACTGAACCTGTACCCGACTTGCTAAGTGTGATCAAAAGATGACCGGGTGCAACAGATAATATGCCCGCTTCTCCACACTCGCACGAGCAAACTGCAGCTTTTCATTTCAATGTAGCGCACTGTGCAGACCTGCGCTGTTAGCCAGCCTGCAAAAGCCGCCACCACTTTTTAGTTGCTCTGTGTACGGACGGGCTGTGAATGTGGTGTGAATGAAAAATGTATGTGCTTGACATATTAGTTATATAACGAGTTAGTTTTCAGTCTCCTAATGATTCATCATCATATGCACAACATGATTAAAAGATTGCGGACACCTAATATTGGACTTTTACTAGCGGTTGTGTCTATGCTTCCTCTTTTATGATGGGATGAACTCTGCTAAGAACACTTCCAGTGATAACTGTGGAGGAGCAACAGCCTAATGACGGAAAACATCCCCAGACCACCTCCTCCATACTTCACTCTTTGGACTACACATGATGAGCAGCAATATTGTCCAGGCAGCCTCTAAACCTGAACCCTTCTCTCACATTGCCATAGGGTACAGAGAGATTCATCATTCCAGTTACTCGTTTCCAGTCATCCACTTTCCAGCGACTCAGCTCTTTCGCCACCTAGAGCATAACTTAGCACTGACTACAGAAATTTGTGGGTTATTAGAAGGTGCTCGACCATTGCACAGTTTTCTTTTTAACTGAGCACAGTCATTCTGATGGCTAGAGAGCTGGTGGCATTTTTGAACTCACGAGTGACTCCTTCCGATAATTTCTTTTTGTTTTTTACAGTCGTCCTTCGCAATTACCGATGGTCGTGAGATCTGACTGATCTTAGTCTGGCGGTGGTTTTCCTTTCGTGTTTCCACTTCACAGTCACATCAGCAACTTTAGCATGGACAGATTTTAAAATCTTGAAACGTCCATGGTCGATTTGTTGCTGATAGGAAATCCAGTAACCTGACAACGCTCCCAAGCAGAACTATAAATATGTAACTGTTTTTCAGAATCCAGACGCTGTATTGAATTTTATGATGAGAAGGAATGGCAGTATTACTTAATGGGCGTGAGACTGTTTTATAATCTATCAAGACGATCTATACTAATTTTACGAAATAACCTTTGGTTAAATTGCAGCACGTGGTAACCACTGGTAGGTTGAAAGCTAAATGATTCAAACAGAATTTAAGCTGCAACTTCGTGTCGCAGAAACCAGAATACGTAAATCTATATTTAGTTTAAATATGCATACTTTGCAGTGACATGTTCATTTATGCTGTAAGTAATCTCAATAGTTTTGTTCTGCTTTAAGATACTGATATCTCAAATCAATCACACTGATCCGTAAAGATCTTCATTATTTAATTTGTAATCGGAAAACGACGATTAGTGTCGACAATTTTATACAAAGTTAATTTTATACAAAGTTAACTGTCTCTCTTGTTCGGGAACATTGCAAGTGCGGTTCTGGCTGTTAATTAGAGCACTACACAAATATGTCACTACCGATGCATAACTACATTTTTCCCGACAGTCCGTCTACTCGACTTAAATATTATTGATGGAACAGAGTGACATTCTTAAGCTACTGAAGGATGCTGAGTAACGGCTAAACCGGCCAACTATTGTTATTGTTATATTCATTGTTGTCAACACAATATCAATGAATTTTTCATATGTTTACGAGTTTATTTCTATCATACTGTTTGTACTATGTTGCAGATCACTGGCTGTTTTGTACGACTGTCAGGAATTAAAACAAGCAGCTTTACAAGCTGGTGGAGATGCATTGAAGACGCAGTGAAGAAAAAAGTATTTTGGTGGGCTGTTAAATCCAAGTGACGTGTTTATGTTTCGAGATACATCTACAGTGAATACCAATGATGATTAGGTAACTGGACTAACGTAAAACATTCGAGCATATTGACAATATAGCTTATCTTCTGCGTAACAGGCTTCAAAAATTAGTATCTTTCTGAGTGCTGTGATATAGGTTCAAATGGATACAGGGTACCAAGAATAATAAAACACACCATTCTTGTATAAAATAAATTAAATGGAGTGTACTTCAGCGTGAAGAAAGCCAGATATTATCAGGGATGCCATCCATTTGTTCTTCGGATTACCGCTCTCGTAGCACGTGCAGGCGACCGTGTGACGTAATGCGGCTGGTGAGCAGCCACGACCGGCGGAGAGGCGCCAACGTCCTCCGCCTCCGGTAAACCATGTGCCAGACGCAGCGGGAGCGATGGCCGTGGCGGCAGTGCTGCGGCCTCCCGCCGGTGTCCCTGGTGCTGGCCGCCGCTGCCGCCGCCTGGGCGCTCACCACCCCCTGCCTGGCCAGCCACCCCCACCGCCACCACCACCAGCTGCAGCAGCGCTACCTGCAGGAGGCGGACGGAGCCAAGGCGCACCTCAGCGCCTGGAAGGCCGCCTGGCCCGTGAAGCGCGAGGCGGTGGTCGAGGGTGAGCTGGTGCTGGGCGGGCTCATGATGGTGCACGAGCGCTCCGACACGGTGACGTGCGGGCCCGTGATGCCGCAGGGCGGCGTGCAGGCGCTCGAGACCATGCTCTACACGCTGGACAGGATCAACGCGCCGCCCTCGCTGCTGCCCAACGTCACCATCGGTGCGCACATACTCGACGACTGCGATATGGACACTTACGGTCTGGAGATGGCGGTCGACTTCATCAAAGGTACAGGAAATGTAAATTACTTCCTTTATCTAAGAATACAGACAACTGTGGATGTACTGCCTGTACAGATGTAAATTACGGGCTGGAGCGTAATACGGCCTTTCTACAATGTGTATCTTCTACGTGTCAATGTTTCATTATTCCTCTTTCATAATTTATCCTACATACACCCATTTAAGTACGACATATCTGAAATAGCGGTTAGCGTGTATCTGGGAGTGGTAAGATGTTGAGCCAAAATTTTCAAGATACTTTTTATATTATTTATTTGCTTCATTGTTTTAAAATTGAGAAATGAAACAAGTCAAAAGGAGCAGTGTGGCACACATTGTTGTTGTTGTCGAGAGACTGGTTTGATGCAGCTCTCCATGCTATTGTATCCTGTGCAAGCATGTTCATCTCTGAGTAACTACTGCATCCTACATCCTTCTGAATCTGCTTACTGCGTTCATCTCTTTGTCTCCCTCTACGATTTTTACCCTCCACGCTTCCCTACAGTACTAAATTGTTGAACACATGATGCCTCAGAATGTGTCCTATCAACCGATCCCTTCTTCTAGTCAGGATACGTCACAAATTTCTTTCTCCCCAGTTCTGTTCAGTAGCTCCTCATCAGTTACGTGACCTACCAATCTAATTTTGAGCATTCTTCCGTAGCACCACATTCCTCTTCGTGTCTCAACTGTTTATTGTCCATGTTTCACTTCCATACATACTCCACACAAATACCTTCAGAAAGGACTTCCTGACAGTTAAATCTACACCCGATGTTAACAAATCATTTTCTTACGATATCCAGTCTACATTTTATATCCTCCCTACTTCCACCATTATCAGTTATTTACTTTCAAAATGGTTCAAATGGCTCTGAGCTCTATGGGACTTAACATCTGAGGTCATCAGTCCCCTACAACTTAGAACTGCTTAAGCCTAACACAACCATGCCCGAGCCAGGATTCGAACCTGTGACCGTAGCAGACACACGGTCCCAGACTGAAGCGCCCAGAACCGCTCGGCCACAACGACTAGCTATTTAGTTTCCCAATTAGCGAAACTCATCTACCACTTTAAATGTCTCGTTTCCTAATCTAATTCCCATTCGACTACTCTCCATTATTCTCGTTTGATTTGTTCATGTTCGTCTTATATGTTATTTTCAAGACACTGACTATTCCGTTCAACTGTTGTAGCAAGTCCTTTTCTGTCTCTGACAGAATTACAATGTCATCAGCAAACATCAAGGTTTTTGTTTCTTCTCCCTGGATTTTAATTCCTACTCCTAATTTTTCTTTTGTTTCCCTTACTGCTTGCTCAATACTCAGTTTGAATAAATATCACAGATAGACTACAACCCTTTCTCACTCCCCTGTCAACCATTGCTTCGTTTCCGTGCCACTCGACTCTTATAAAAGACATCTGCTTTCTGCACAGATTGTACATGACAGAAAATATAAAATCGTTAATAGCTACAACATTGGAAATATCGCAGATTTTACCAAAAACATTAAGTTTCCAGGCTATAACAAAAGAGCTGAAAACAAATGATTTGTTAACATAAGGCTAGTTCCCTTCAAATCCAAAACAGACACGGTAACATTAAATCCAGGTAAACACACATCGCAAGCCAGAAGATCTTACAAGCCTCGTAGAACTCTTGACAAAAGAATTGAAGTGTGCATACCTCAGGACTGTAATCTTGAATTTAAATAATTACTGTAGCAACGTAAATGGAATACACAGTAAAAGCGGTTGACCATCTTGACAAATGAGCCGTTACTCGAATGCACATAACCGAAAAAGTTAATGTTTTGTGGAAGAAGAAAACAGACATACGATTAGCGGGAAGCAATCAACATTAAAATAGATTTCTGTTTGATTTCTACCGGTAAGTTTAAACTAAGTCAAGCATCTAGTATTAATACTGAATTTTGAGATCTAACACAATTATAATTGTCTCTGCTCATAGTTAAGCAGCATTACACACGATATCCTACACTGAATGAACGATCAAATTCATTTAGTGGATGTGAACGGCCCATTTTGGGGCTACTGTCAGCGGTAAATTTGCTCATAGTTTTTTCCTTCTTATCAATGTGTTTGGCTGTAAGTAAACACCAGCAGCACAACATCCACAACCAAACCAGGGAAGTGAGATAAATACCAACTCCGGTGACACAAACTCACGACTATAAACGCATTGGGAAACAATGGTTCTTCAAGTGACATATGCACACCGTTTCCGCAAACTCCGATAACATGAAGAATCCGACTGCCGTCCTCGGTGAGAGGTCCCAATTACCCACCGAACAGAAGACCAACATTCCGCCCAAAAGGAAAAAGCATTTTTTTAAGTGAACTCGACGATTGGCTCTCGCGCGAGACGCCGACTAACCTGTCGATTGGGAACACCAAACAAAGCAGTTTCATGACGGACAGGAATCAATTGTAACACGCGTGCGGCTCAGTATCACTGAACACAAATCTACAGCAATTTTTAGTACCGCTTGGCTTCAGGTAACACAATATTAGAGTCTGACCAAGGACGTGAGGTTCCGGTGGTTCGTTGCAAAGTAATAATGTAACCAGTGTTCATTCGCTTTGATTACCTTTGTTTCTTTGTAAATACCTCCACAACAGCGAAATATCCTGTAGTACGAAATCATTGAAGCCTTGAAATAGGAAACTCTGATGCAGGAAATGCTGTGATTGCGCACAACAGGAAGAGCTCTGCACACCATCGTAGCGCCCCTTCCCACCCCCCCCCCCCCCCAATCTCTGCCTCCAGTGAACACTTGAAGGTGAGTATCGTCCAGCGCTTCCTCGGTAAACCTGTCCATCACTTTTAACGTACAGCTAACACTGTCATAAAGACAAAAGTGAGACAGAACTGAGCAGTACGCAATGCAAGCCTGGGGGTGAACTATAATACGGGCTTCCCACTGTCAGCACCAAGAACTGTGAGAGAGAAAGTGTTCTGAATGTTTGTGTAGCATGTATCTGAGATGTAAAATGAAATCGACTCGGTAGTCACCTAATGGGGTTTTGGGAACGACCCAAAAACCACAACCAGGGTGGCTGTCCGATGCAGCCTTCGTCGCTACTCCGCTGGGCGGATTCGATTCGGGCACTCGTCATTTCTTTCGTTCCGGAAGCGACTGCGGTAACACGTGCTGCTGTTCACGTTTGTTTTCAGACAAGACACGTATCGCATATCGTCGATATTTTCACTGTCGCGCATTTTCAATGTAGCGCCAGTATTTTTAATACAGTGCAGATAGAAAGCTAAATTGTGGTAAGAAATCAACCGACAGGCGGCGGCATTGTAACGAACAAATGGGGTCCACAGACCTCTTATACCAAGATCTACCCAGAATGTTCCTGAAGAAGACGCAAAGTTTAGTGAATTGAGTAGGCGTTCATATAATACGTACAATGAAGCTGCTAAAACTGAAGAGTATTAATGTATACAAACATGGTGCGATTTTTCGTCAGATGTAACTGAAAGTGCGACGAATTTTTTGATTCACGTAAGTAAATTTTAACGTTTAATCGGTCAGTCTCTTCCTTTTAATGGTCCCACGTGTCTCCCGTTCCACTGGAACGAAGACTGCTTGAACGACGATTGGAATGAAATGTATACGCACATGGGAATATGAACCATGAGCTGTGTGACTGCCCAAGTTACGTGCTAGAGAAACCAAAATTGCAATTTAACCACATCAACACAAGGGAATAGGAATCTTTGCTGATGGACAATCTTGTGGTTGGTACATAATTTTAATTTCAACTACAGAACAAATCTCATTATTACAGCATTACAGCATCAGACTAACAATATAAAAATTTAATTCGGACCTTTGTCCCCTTAAGAAAATATACAATTCACTTTAGAGAAACTATGTGATTGGATCATGAATTAATATCACAAACAGTATTTTAAAGATAATAATGAGATCTGATTGCAAAAGGATCACAGACAGTCACCACCATAAACACACTATTCAGTTCATTGCTAATGATTCACCTTGAGTTACTTATGAAAAGATCTCATCCGTCCCGGCGGACAGACCGGATATTTAACTAAAGGGTGGGAGTACGGCTTATCCACGGTGGTATTCGGAACAAAGGAGTAAAAAGCAACCGCCAAGTAATTTCGAAGATGATCAGGCTGCAAGCCAGGGCAGAAAATACGCCGAAAGCACACACGATCCCAGCCTGCCCGCCAAGGCGACAAACCACATCTTCCCCACATACCAGACCATTTCTGCTACAGCAAATATTTCACGCGGCTGACAAATTCAACTCGTGATTCACGTTTTTCAAGACCATGCAGGGCTTACTAACTATGTACTATCTGTAACATTACTGAAAACCTAACTGAGACAGTTACCGACTAGAAGAACAATTAAAATTACACTGCCTTAACAAAGCTCAGCACTTCATAGTAAAAGAAAATCTAAAACTAAAACTGGCCGAAGAGCACACTAATTAACATACTACATCAAATTAACAGTGCAAGGAACCTTGCCGGCCGCTGAGGCCGAGCGGTTCTAGGTGCTTCAGTCCGGAACCGAGCTGCTGCTACGGTCGTACGATCGAATCCTGCCTACGACATGGATGTGTGTGATGTCCTTAGGTTAGTTAGGTTTAAGTAGTTCTAAGGCTAGGGGACTGATGACCTCGGACGTTAGGTCCCATAGTGCTTAGAGCCATTTGAACCATGAAGGAATATTTAAAGACAAGCAGTAAAACTCTGTTCCCTTTAGAATTTCCCGAAATACGTAGAATCCGCTCCGCGGAAACAACACTTGGAAGCCTTAGACTTCGTAAGTTACGTATAACAATCTCTCAATCAGAACCATCCTTAACTGATCTCCAGCAGATTCAACATGCAACCATAAGTTTCACAAATCTTCACAGGTTAGCAGCAGCAGATGAATCATACATAACGGCCGGCCGCAGTGGTCTAGCGGTTCTAGGCGCTCAGTCCGGAACCGCGTGACTGCTACGGTCGCAGGTTCGAATCCTGCCTCGGGCATGGATGTGTGTGATGTCCTTAGGTTAGTTAGGTTTAAGTAGTTCTACGTTCTAGGGGACTGATGACCACAGATGTTAAGTCCCATAGGGCTCAAGAGCCATTTTGAACCATACATAACGTAATGCTTCCAGTTACTCGATGCGAAGATGTCCAGCGTGAGATGACGGACCCACCACCGTTTCGCACGCAAACTCGCCGACTAATCAGCACCGTACACCCGGTGCGCCGTGAAACTGCAAGGGCGGCGAGGTCGGCGAAGCCCAGGCTCCGCGGATAGAGAAGAGGGCCTGCCTTCAAAAACTGTTGCCTCGTTGAACGCCGACCGAAGAGAGCGCTCGGCCACACACCAAGCCGGATAACCAAAGGCGGAACAGTCAGAGATACTAGACCAGACGAGTGTCGATATCAGAGACGCAAGTGGAGCATAACTAGCGCCAGTCGCCACGGCTCAAACCACCACCAGCTCTACAATGAAACGAGACAGTTAAAATAAGTTCCGGACAGATACTCGAACCCGAACTTCCCGCTTTACGCGAACGGTCGCACTAGCCACTTCGACTATCCGAGCGCGCCTCACACCTAGTCCCAGACTTCGATACTTCGATATGTCATCGTCCATGTGTCATACCAGTATACGTATATCCCATTAATGTTATTGCCGTACAGGGGAGACACATTATTTGTAAGTCGCTGGCTCGTTATCGGCCGACAAAAAAGAAATTTCGCTAGCTGTGTTGTGAAGAAACAACATTGCATCTCATTTCGTCACAACACAGGCTATGCGATTTTGTATCAATGACCGTCGATCAAACACTAATAAGGAGAGAAACCTGCGTGCCGGGTGAAATCGTAAGAGAGAAAAGGAGACAGTAAGGGAACCAACAAGCCGTCTGGATAGACGCAGATGTTAACGCTACCGCTTCCGGAACGAAAAGGAATGGCGATACCCGAATCGAATCCTCCAATCGGATTAACGACGACGGCTCCGTGTGAAGGCCAGCCTGGGTGTGGATTTTAGGTTGTATCCTACATCCCATTAGGCGAATACCTAGTTGGTTGCCATCTTCCACTCAGATACACGCTACGCAAACATTTAGAACACTATTGTGAGACAATAAAACGCCTACAACCGTCCTTATGATTTTATTTATTTATTTATTAAAATAAATAAAATCATAAGGACGACTGTAGGCGTTTTATCGTCTCACAATAGTAGCCTTCGTCCCAAAGACGTCCCGCCAAAAGGACGGACATCGAAAAATTTTATTTACAACACTTTTTCGCTCTTTCACACAGAATTTACTTGATACCTGATACGTAGAGAAATCAGGGAATGCGATGAATAGGATACTAACGCTCCTAGCTGCTCGGGCCCTTTAAGCCCGTTAAGCAATTACTCAGCATCAGCAACAAGGGTATGTCGCTTACATGGAGACAGGTTCACCAATTGACCATCTGTATATTTATTTAAGGTCAGGTTTTATGCAGTACCAAATTGTGTTACCGCACAGCAGGAGAATAGACTGACGGGCTTCAAGCGCCCAGGTAAACACACGGAGTATGAGTTACGTCATCGCTTGCAACTGTAACGGTAGTTAGGAACTTCGTCAAACTTCTTCTCCTAACAGCGGCGCAGTGGACAGGAGCCTTGTATTGTGTGTGTGTGTTTCATCAACTTCCAAACACATTCTGGCGTCGGAGTTTTTTTCGAAGGTTCCTTCCAGTGTCAGAAAGAAAAAGTGTGTATTTAAACGAACAGCACCACTCGGCTGATACACACGGTAAAAATATCTTCAAATGTGACAGGCAATTTGCCACTTTGTGCATTACAACATACCGAAAACCGCGCTACTACTGAATAAGCTTAGGGTGGAAAACCTTACCTGCCACAAACTGTGTCATTTCCGAGAGCCATCAGACATCAATCCTTCGGTGTTTCACAGAATGTCTGCAATGTCTTTTTTGCAATATGGAGCACTATGAGAAAATCGCAAGACAAGATATACTTGCAAAAGTTCCAAAAACACGGTAAAATCCCAGGTGGATCACTTCATGGTCAGAAGAGATTCCGATATCATATGTTAGATTGTGAGACGTACCCAGGAGCAGATATAGACTCCTATCACATTTTAGTAATGAAAAGGAGAATACTGAAATTTAAGAGAATCGGTTGGAAGCCTCAGTGTGGATAGAAGAGGGATGCTCAAGTAATGAGGAATAACGAGGTGCATTTGAAGCAATCTGCGGATGAGGATAATGACATAATGAATACCACAGTAGGCATTTCGGCTGAAGAGGGCCAGAAAACTCTGAGAAAGTGCAATCACATAAGGCGGACAGACGAAGGCAGATCCAAGAAATGTAATTGGGAAGAAACCTGATAACAGAGCAAATACTTCGGTCGATCAGACAAAACCGTTCAGACAAAGACAGCAATATCAGTAAAGGAAATACGAAGTTAAAAGAAGTCAAGACTAACTGTCTGCTGGAAAAAAGTCGCTACGGTCGCAGGTTCGAATCCTGCCTTGGGCATGGATGTGTGTGGTGTCCTTAGGTTAGTTAGGTTTAACTAGTTGTAAGTTCTAGGGGACTAATGACCTCAGAAGTTGAGTCCCATGGTTCTCAGAGCCATTTGAAACATTTTTTCGAAAAAAGTGAAGAAATCGAGAACGAATAGTCGTCGGATAGAATGAGTCAATAAACAGAAAAATTACAGCAGTATTGCATGAAAAATCAAGGGCTTCAACCTTAAGAGTGGATTAGGAATTAGACGGTTAAATGCATACGGGAAAGCAGACAGGTGGAAACAAAAAATGGTTCAAATGGCTCTGAGCACTATGGGACATAACATCTGAGGTCATCAGTCCCCTAGAACTTATAACTAATTAAACCTAACTAACCTAGGGACATCACACACATCCATGCCCGAGGCAGGATCCGAACCTGCGACCGTAGTGGTCGCGCGGTTCCAGACTGAAGCGCCTAGAACCGCTCGGCCACACCGGCCGGTCCAGTTGGAAACAGTAAGTTGGGACTTGGCTAATCACGTGACTGAGGAAGTAACTGGAGTCATTGAGGAAGGCGTGGAGGCGTCAAAATTAAGGAGAGACTTTAATAGTGCTTTGGAACAATTGATAAGAAATAGGCTGAAAGTATAGATAACATCCCTTTTGACATTTTACCATTATCACGACAAATGGTCACCTAACGGCTACTCAATTTGACGATTAGAATCTGTGAGACCTTAGGCATGTCATCAGACATCCGGAAAAATATCATCAGCATTATTCATAAGACGGTAATGGCTAATCATTGCGAGATCTTTGCCAAAACCAACTTTGGCCTCTCAACAGATACCCCTCCGTTGTGGTTGCACCTATGGTACTGCTATCTGTATCACTGAGGCACGCAAGCCTCCGCACCAATGGCAAGGTCCATGGTTCATGGGGGGGAGGATAGTTTTGTTATGATATGGTTTACTAAGGATCCTGATAAAACAGTTCATGCATCCAGGTTGCGAAGCAGAACAATTTTCAAAAACATAGAATAATTGAGGATCTGTTATATGACGAACAGTTTGACTTTTGGAAAGGTAAAGGCATTAGAGAAGCATTCCTGACTTCATGCTTGATAATGGTAGCAAAAGTCTTGCAGGTGATTTTTCGAGGTAAAAAAAAGCAATCGACTGCTTAAAATGGTGCCACACGTACGAAATTCAGAGCAAAATATGCGTAAGCTGTAGGAAAAGGTAGGTGATACACTGCATGTACAAGACGAAAGATGGAACAATATGAATGAACTAACAAAGAAGAAGTTCTCTTATTAAATCTGATGTAAGACAGGACTGCTGTCTTTCACACCATCTGCGAGTTAATACATCGATGAAGCATTTACAAAAGTAAATATAAAGATTCAAGACGGGGCTTAAGATTGAAGCTGAAACGGTATTAATGATACGTTCGCTGATGATAGTATTGTCCTTACTGGAGGTACAGAAGATTTACAGGACCAGTTAATTCGAATGAACGCCAATGAATATACCCTGTGGATTGAGAGGAAGCCGAAAATAATGAGAGATGATAGAAATGAGATGAATTCTAAAATTATAAAAATTCAGGTCCACGAAGCAGACGGAGTTAAGGAATCTTCCACATTAGAAGCAAAATGACAGACGACGAACGAAGGGAGAAGATCATAAGAAGTACAGAAGTACCGGCGAATAAATTATTCATTACCACGAGGAGTTTACTATTATCAGATGTAAGCTCTGATTTGAGGAAGGAACATGCAAGGGCAATGTATGCAAGAAGCCTAACTTTGTGTGATAGTGACTCACGGGCCATGGGAAAACTTGAAAATAAGAGAATAGAAGCTGTTTAAACATATTGCCGTACGAGGATGGTTCCAGTGATAAGTACTGAGAAGTTTCTCCACAGACTCGGCAAAGAAAGTAACATATCGAAAACATTGACAAGATAGAGGGATAAGGTGACAGAAGATTTGTTAAGACATGTGTTTCTCTAAATTTGGGGGGAACAGTTCGCATAAAATCGTTTCGTAATTATTTGCACTATGTTATTTACTAACCTGTTACACAATGTACTTCAAGTTTATGGCATACTGTACTAAAAATCTAAAAATGGAAGTATTTTAGTTGTGCGAAATATGGCTCACGGAGTACGGTTTTGCATATGTAAAAAATTTTTTAAATTTATTGATATAATGACTCCTCTGTGTCTGTTGAAGTAGTTAAAATGCATCCCTGTACGATAATTTATTCCATTAATAACTGCATAAAGCTGTAATTTACGCGTTACAGTGTCAGAATCACATTGTCACAAGTCTTGAACAGGTAAAATGTATTGGCTATCGCAGTTCCGATAACTATATCTCGCATTTCAGTTGTGATTGTGTAAATGACATTAGAGCAGTCATTTCCTAAATAAAAATAATTTTACAGTTCCAGAAAAGATAAGTTGCAAATTCTTAGAAGGCTACAATAATTGCTGTCTTAGAGACAGTGGTTTTATAAGCTATATTTAAATGTGCCTGTACACTGGATTCTAGCGAGTGTGTGAAGAGTTATTTTCGATAACATTTACTCTTATCTTAATTACTGACGATTTGGTTGTGGTGACTATGATATGTGTTTCTCGCAAAACGCTTTTCTAAATTTTTGCATTTTATATTTAGCGTAATAGTGACATTCTCCACATCTATGTGTACAGATTTATCTAGGTAGTATGTACCGTAAATATATAAATGGCTTTGAAGGCCTGTGAATTCGTCAGAAAATAGTAGTTCTCTTTGCCATTGGTAAGATGAGTACACACTCTTCTCTCATTCTAGTTATAGGAAGCTAAGTACGAGGTGACACATTCATTTTACTTCTTGCGACTGTCAGTGTTGTTCAGAATTTCCATACAAATCTACGAAACTGAGAGAATATATATACAGTGTGGTCTATTGATCGTGACTGGGCCAAATATCTCACGAAATAAGCGACGAACGAAAAGACTACAAAGAACGAAACTTGTCTAGCTTGAAGTGGGAAACCAGTGGTTGGACCGCTAAATGGAGCTGGCATAAGTCAAACGGATATCAACTGCATTTTTTAAAATAGGAACCCCCATTTTTATTATGTATTCGTGTAGTACGGAAAGAAATATGAATGTTTTAGTTGGAACACTTTTTTCAGTTGTGATAGATGGCGCTGTAATAGTCACAAACATATGGCGCGCAATTTTAGACGAACCGTTGGTAACAGGTAGGTTTCTTAAATTAAAAAACAGAACGTAGGTACAATTGAACATTTCATTTCGGTTGTTCCTATGTGATACATGTACCTTTGTGAATTTATCATTTTTTGAGAGAGCATGCTGTTACAGCGTGATTACTTGTAAATACTACATTAATGCAATAAATGCTCAAAATCATCTCCGTCAACCTCAGTGCATTTGACAATATGTGTAACGACATTCCTCTCAACAGCGAGTAGTTCGCCTTCCGTAATGTTCGCACATGCATTGACAATGCGCTGACGTATGTTGTCAGGCGTTGTCGATGGATCACGATAGCAAATATCCGTCAACTTTCCCCACAGAAAGAAATCCGGGCACGTCAGATCCGGTGAACGTGCGGGCCATGGTATGGTGTTTCGACGACCAATCCACCTGTCATGAAATATGCTATTCAATACCGCTTCAACAGCACGCGAGCTATATGCCGGACATCCATCATGTTGGAAGTACATCGCCATTCTGTCATGCAGTGAAACATATTGTAGTAACAACTGTAGAACATTACTTAGGAAATCAGCATACATTGCCCCATTTAGGTTGCTATCGATAAAATGAGGGGCAATTATCCTTCATCCCATAATGCCGCACCATACATTAACCCGCCAAGGTCGCTGATGTTCGACTTGTCGCAGCCATCGTGGATTTTCCGTTGCCCAATATTGCATATTATGCCGGTTTACGTTACCGCTATTGGTGAATGACGCTTCGTCGCTAAATAGAACGCGTGCCAAAAATCTGTCATCGTCCCGTAATTTCTCTTGTGCCCAGTGGCAGAACTACACACGACGTTCAAAGTCGTCGCCATGCAATTCCTGGTGGAAAGAAATATGGTACAGGTGCAGTCGATGTTGATGTAGCATTCTCAACACCGACATTTTTGAGATTCCCGATTCTCGCGCAATTTGTCTGCTACTGATGTGCGGATTTGTCGCGACAGCAGCTAAAACACCTACTTGGGCATAATCATTTGTTTCGGGTCGTGGTTGACGTTTCACATGTGGCAGAACACTTTCTGTTTCCTTAAATCACGTAACTATCCGGCGAAGGGTCCGAACACTTGGATGATGTCGTCGAGGACACCGAGCAGCATACATAGCACACGCCCATTGGGCATTTTGATCACAATAGCCATACATCAACACGATATCGTTTTTTTCTGCAATTGGTAAACGGTCCATTTAACAAGGGTGATGTATCACGATGCAGATACCGTCCACACTGGCGGGATGTTACGTGATACTCCATACTTATACGTTTGTGACTATTACAGCGCCATACATTACAAAGCGAAAAAAGTGGTCCAACTAAAACATTCATATTTCTTTACGTACTACACGAATACGTAAAAAAATGGGGGTTCCTATTTAAAAAAACGCAGTTGTTATCCGTTTGACCTATGGCAGCGCATCTAGCGGGCCAACCATAGCGCCATCTGGATTCCCCCTTCAAGCTAGACAAGTTTCGTTCTTTGCAGGTTTTTTTGTTTGATACTTATTTCGTGAGATATTTGGCCCAGTCACTATCAGTGTACCAGCCTGTATATATGCGAAATCAGATTCTCTTCAACAGCAGTCTATTTATAAAGAAGTATGAATCAGTCAGTATATTCGATGATTGGGCTAAGACTTCAGTTTGTGTTTTAATATTGATGGGAAGCCTCGGTACATCATTTGTAAGTTGCCTTCCATCTTCGAAACCTACAAATTGCCTATATTTCCACATGTCAACAACAATATCCCATGATAACTGAAACTGTAGAGTTGAGGTACCAAAAATGTTAAATACTAAAGATGTCTTAAGTCTCTATTTTACTGGTGTACGGTACCATTGATTCAAGTTGGTATGATGTTTGGTTGCTGTCTATTTCAGGAACAGAAAAATATGTAATACTTCGTCTACACAATTGACATATTATATGCGAAAAGATGGACAATATGTAATGAAGCCTCATTGAATTTTCTGGTTACGCCTGTAAAAGTTGCCTCACGAATAAACAGCCGTGTGCACATTAATGTCAGAGAGAGCTGCTGTACTCTGCCTGTGTGAACGCGGCAGTGTAGCCGCCGGAACCGATGCTAGGGCACTCCGTCTCTGCAGTCCATTTCAGTAATGGACGAGGTGTCGCCGTCTCGTTACTCAGCTGCCTTCGGCTCCCTTTGTGGTCCTCTCGAGCCACTTCGCAGAATGATTCTCCCTCTAGGTATTGTGGACAGCCTCCACCTGATGATACATTGTTTGTGGCCCACGTCCATCACGGATAAAAATGGGCAAAAAAATGGTTCAAATGGCTCTGAGCACTATGGGACTTAACATCTACGGTCATCGGTCCCCTAGAACATAGAACTACTTAAACATAACCAACCTTAGGACATCGCACAACACCCAGTCATCACGAGGCAGAGAAAATCCCTGACCCCGCCGGGAATCGAACCCGGGAACCAGGGAGTGGGAAGCGAGAACGCTACCGCACGACCACGAGCTACAGACAAAAACAGGCAATTAACCATTGGGAACATGTGAGTGGCCAGGCATCTTCGCACCCACGATGATCGTTGCTAGTTTAGAAGCTTCTAATGCTAGCTTTTCTAGGTGAAACTCAAACAGTCGAGGCATCTGTCTCCTAAATGTAGAGGTGTAATTATCAAGAGGTCTAATAGAGTGAACCCTACCACTAATTCAGTACAGAAATTCACAAATATGTTTCAAACCTGTTTAGTTAATAGTCCCTGTGCACGTAATTTATAACGATCCGTAACATGGAAACGAGACAGAGTGTGTCAGCTGCCCGTACTGCTGGATTTTATGCAACCGGCAACGCCTTTAAACTCTACTCCCACAATTTTCATTTCCTCTCGCTCTATAAGTGCAATCTATTAGTCTTACAGAACACTTAAACAAGGCCGTTTTGTACTAGGAAGCGTTTTCACTAGATGCTGTGGTCTTCGAATTATTCAAGAAACCCACAAAAGTGATCTTCAAACGCGTTTTCCTTGTGTAACTCCAAAATCGTGGCCTACATTGAAGACGTATCCGAGTCAAAATGTAACTGCATTGCATCTCTTACAAAATGTCCTTTTCATTTGTTTTAAGGACTAATACCTTGCACGTAACAAGCGATAGGATATGAAAATCGTCCTGTATAATGAGCTTCGTGTAGAGGTCGGTAACTCTGGTAGGTGTGTGTACATAATTGCCTTGTATCGGGAATAAGGAAGGATCAGCGCGAACATTCACTATGTGCGATTTGTCTGTTACACATTCTCGTGAGGTCAGGGAGTCGTGTGTGCGTCCGACGTCACTATGGAGGCTCAGAAAGAGGAACAGCGGTTTGTCTGCGGGAGGAGAAGCGAAATTCATGCCCGAATGCCTTCTATGTACCGTGAATGCAGTATGTCGCTTGCATGTGTGCCTGCGTGGAATAAAAGATTTCGGGAAGGTCATGTGTCATTGAAAGACAGCATTCGGTCAGGATAGGATTATCTCGTCATTATTCTGTCACTGCTGCATGCATGCTGGATGTTTGCCTATGTCACGATACGGCCCACGTCATCGCGATAGAGCATCAGTGCGCAGTAGGTTCCCCACATCCTGATAGATGGGCCGACGCTGAACATCATTAAAGCACATGGAACGGTATCACGATGAAGAATGTATTTTCCTCTCCCGCGGTGTCACTGCGGATGAAACGTGCTGTCACCATTTTGAGCCAGAGACAGGCTTCAGAACCAGCGATGGAAGCACATAGATTCACTCGTACTGAAAAATTCCAAATCCGCGCACGCTAGCATCGGAAAAGTAATAATGACATTTTTCTTTGACTGCAAGGGACCGTTGCTCCTTAACGTTCTCAAACACGGCGCCACAACCACAGCGGGCCGCGGACACACAACAAAAACTGAAACGTGCCATCTAGTCCTGGAAGGTTGACGGACATCAGCTTTCTGCGAAATAATGGCTGCAGACATTTCGCTGAGATGCCCTTACGTCCTGTATACAGTCCCGATCTGTCCCCATGCCATATTCACATTTTTGAGGTGCTGAAGAAAGACATTCGTGGCCGTCGAATTTTTTCGGATGAAGAGTTGTACGCCTGGGTACAGTCGTGGTTCCGTACCCAACCGCAAACGTGATCCATGAAGGCGACGAGCGAATTTAGGAGAAATGTAATAACAGTTATGACGATTGTTTTTGAAATAATGATCAGTTTACTTGCATTTTTCAATCGGTCTCGCTTTTAGTTGTCTGCCTTTTATATTAATAGACAACTGTTCGAACAACACGGCGCGGATTGTGCTAGCTAGGGTGGCATGCGTGGCCCATACCCGGATGTAGTCCTATCTACCATTGACGACTTTTAACCTGGTACAGCGGCCACACTGCGTCTACTTCTAGTGTGCTTCCCACGCTCGCTCTAGGAAATGATGAGCTACTCCTCAGTCTACGTCTCAAAACATACGATAACATGCACAAGTTAGTTTACACGAATCACAGAAAAATGGCGCAAATGAATTCTCTCACGACTCAGGCGACATTTGGTTTAAATAAAATAAATTTCGCAAAGTAAGAAAAACAGGACAAGGTTCAGCGGGATAACAACTAAGTAAGAGCGAGAAAGAAAATGGGCTAACACAGTGGTGCCATACATATTAATGCTTAGCCCACTAACGGCGCAACTGATGATTATTGTGTATTTTTTCCTCTCCTCGTCCGTTTCTTTGGCTCGAACAGCGCTGTTTCTTAGTGTGTTATGACAATTTATTTAGCTCAATGTATATAATATTCCTCCTACATCCAAAAGTAAATGAAACTAATAAGACTATGCATCAGTCTTGGTAACGGAGTATCATTCTGGCTCATTGTGTTGCTACTGTGATGTAGAGACTGTTCATCAGAGATGATATGGATTACATTACCCGATGAACCTGCCATTAATTCTCATCGGTAAAAAGTACATAGTTCTGTCTTTCCTTCATGTGCATCAACGTTTTCAACACCAGCACCCCACAAGCGTCATGTATGCTCTGCGCAACGTTGGGATAAACGATGGCGACAAGTACGTAATGCTGCTTGAATGCCACCCACACGCAGGTCACAACTTCTATTCTAATGCGTACGTCCAGAACGAAAATTGCTTCAATTACTTCTACTTATTTTCCATAAAGCACCGTGAGTTGGACTCTGTAGAGTGGATATTTGATTTGACAACTCCACAATGCTTTCAATGTCCTATTGACTCCCTGCTAGTAAATGTCACCACTGTATGCAGGCATAAATGATAGACTACACGTTACTACAAAGTGTCACACAATTGAAGAGCCACTTTTGCGAAAACGCGTAAGTATCTCCCGTTGCGATGGAGAAGTTTGAAATTTGACTCAAAGCGGTCTGCAACCTTCCTCTGTAATAATGCTTGGCCCCCCGCGACGTCAACCTCGAGCTTGGCAACGCTTCAGACGGCAAAGTCCAACCACATCCGAAAATAAAAAGCCACACCTCAGATATTTATGTGGATTAACGATAAATTGGCACCAAATTTCACCTGAATTCTACCCAACGTCAGCTGTGTCACAGAATACGAAGCCCAACAAATCCCCTTCTTTACATATTTTGGCTCTTTTTTTTATGCCTCTGCGGTGTAGGACAGGATCGCGATGCTATCGTTGATATCACGCGGATTTCTCGCGGATGACCGAGGAGAATATTTCAGAGACACTGTCACTCATTATCGACACGTAAAGGCTCAGGAGGTAGCATGAAGTGCGTCAGTGGAAACAACCCTTCCTCGGGTTGTTGTTTCCCACACATTTCGAGATCGAAAACGACAGTTCACAGTCCGGTGAGGAACAGGACATCGTTTCTGACAATCGTCGACACCTCTGACAACACCAGGATGGCCGCGCAGGGTAGCCGCGCGGTCTAAGGCGCCTTGTCACGTCCAGGTGGCTCCCCCCGTCGGAGGTTGGAGTCCACCCTAGAGCATGGGTGTGTGTGTTGTCGTCAGCCTAAGTTAGTTTATGTTAAATTAAGTAGTGTGTAAGCTTAGGGACCGATGACCTCAGCAATTTGGTCCCATAGCAACTTACCACAAGTTTCCAAATTTTTCCTACATCTGGGTGGTACACAACTTCTCTAAGGACATCGCGTTCATTCTGGAGTGTAGCGCGATGCTCTGACATACAGGGAGAAACCGCTAGAGACCGTTCAAAACGATTCGACGAAATCTGAACGTGATCCGAAGCAGCAAATGGCCTGTCTGTCACTGATTACTACGCGCCATCTTTTCCGCCACCCCTCAGATTTTGCCACGGTAGTATTGGCAATAAGTCTGGTGAAATCTGGTGCCAATATGACATCATTAACCCACCTTACACTTCGCATGAAATTATGAACTCTGAACATTTTTTGCCTGTAACCACACCTTGCTCTTTTAAAGTGTCGCACAGCCAGAGAGTAACGTCGAAGGGCGCCATGCATTTCCACTGTTACAGAGGAAGATTGCAGACCACCTTCAGCAGAACTTTAAGCAGCTGCACTGCAATGGGAGACGATAATGGGGTTTCGAGAGAGTGACCCTTAAATTGTGTTGCACACTGAGGATGGATGAAATTGGTGCAAAGGCGTATAGAACGTACACTCCGTGGTAAGGCCAAGGACAACGTTCCACCGTGCCCCGCTCTGCCATAGAGCTTGATTCGGATTCGTTACAGAGGGTCATATGGTAGCACATTGCTATCACGACTGATGTCACCTGTCGACACGTAGGTACCACCACCTATACCTCTCAGTCCCGTAGTTATTCAACCAACATCATGTGGCTGAGAGAATCCTATTCTACTCCCTAAAACGAGTATAATTTCTGGCGGTACTGGAAACTGAACGCGGGTTCCCCACGTTGCTTTTAGATGCGCTGATTACTGACAAGCGAATGGTCCAAAAATAGCTGAAAATTGCCAAATTCGTAGCACACAATTCGACGGTAGAAAGGTACACTCCTACTGGCGCTATAGCAACTGCGCATGCGCAACTGGGCACCCACACGCCGAGGTCGGCGGTACATTTGTGAACAGGACGCAGACCGATCGTAATTCGTAATGGATATTTCAGGTTATCGTTCGTTGATAGTTTTCGTGACACTACAGTAAACAGGTGCTAGTCTCTCCAATTATCCACTCAAGTAACATATATTACAAATTTGGGTGGCTTTTTGCAGTATTGGTAAGTACTGAAAATACAAACAAAGCTGAATTAATATTTATTGTGCTTTCGTAAATATGCCCGTGAAATGCAGAAAGATCTGCAGCGGATAGGCACTTAATGCAGGGAGTGGCAACTGACCCTTAACATAGACACATGTAATGCATTGCGAATACATAGAAAGAAGGATCCTTTATTGTATGATTATATGGTAGCAGTTACTTCTGTAAAATATCTGGGAGTATGCGTGCGGAACGATTTGAAGTGGAATGGTCGTATGAAATTAATTGTTGGTAAGGTGGGTACCAGGTTGAGATTCATTGGGAGAGTCCTTAGGAAGTGTAGTCCATCAACAAAGGAGTTGGCTTACAAAACACTCGTTCGACCTATACTTGAGTATTGCTCATCAGTGTGGGATCCGTAACAGATCGGGTTGACGGAGGAGATACAGAGGATCCAAAGAAGAGCGGCGCGTTTCGTCACAGGGTTATTTGGTAAGCGTGATAGCATTACGGAGATGTTTAGCAAACTCAAGTGGCTGACTCTGCAAGAGAGGCGCTCTGCATCGCGGTGTAGCTTGCTGTCCAGGTTTCGAGAGGGTGCGTTTCTGGATGAGGTATCGAATATATTGCTTCCCCTACTTATACCTCCCGAGGAGATCGCGAATGTAAAATTAGAGAGATTCGAGCACTCACGGGGGCTTTCCGGCAGTCGTTCTTCCAGCGAACCATACGCGACTGGAACAAAAAAGGGAGGTAGTGACAGTGGCACGGAAAGAGCCCTCCGCGACACTCCGTTGGGTGGCTTGAGAACTGTAAATGTAGATGTAGAATAGCGCCATTTCATTTTCTTCCAGTTTCTCAGTAATGTGGAACACAATCAACGTTCTCAATTTAGCAGTGATGAAATATGAAAACGTGATTTCCAGCCGAAATTATCTACTTCTCCTGAGGACGTAAATATGTGTTGTTTGTTAGTTGATTTCCTTGACATTCATTCAAATGATATTGAGATTTCGTTTGAAGTGGTGGATACGGTAGAAGAAATAGGAAATAACTGTGACGATCCTTGAATTGTGGTTCGGACGACGTCACTTGTGCTAGTAACAGTTCCGAAAAAGAATACCTTCCAAGCCCTAAAAAACACTTACTGCAAAAACTTTCAGCGACAAAGGAAAGGCAGTGAAATATTGGTTAAACGAACGACGGAAAGAAGGCTTGAGGTTACGCAGTGTGCAAAGGCGTTTTCGTTTCGTGAAACCGGAGACTGACCAGTACAAATGGGAGAATGAATCGCATGAAGTAAAAAATATGCGCCAAACGAAACCCGAAACCATAACAACTAAAAACTGTTCGAAAGATTTAGAACTGCTCGTGAGAGGCTATGCACCGTTACTGATATTCTCTCGAATTAGCCAATCCAGTAACATATATTTCGAATTATAGGTTAGTTTTTGCATTATTTGTAAGTAATGACAATACAAACAAAAATCAAAATCGAGTGGCTCTGAGCATTATGGGACTTAAGATCTGAGGTCATCAGTCCCCTAGAACTTAGAACTACTTAAACCTAACTAACCTATGGACATAACACACAACCATGCCCGAGGCAGGATTCGAACCTGCGACCGTAGTTGTCTCGCGGTTCCGGACTGAAGCGCCTAGAACCACATGACCACCGCCGCCGGCTCAATACAAACAAAGCTGAATTAATATTTATTGTGCTTTCGTAAAGTATGCCTGCTAATAGCGTCTTTTCTTTTTGTACCAGTTTGAAGCGCCTGATTACATCAATTTTTCCTTTCTCCGGTGTACGTGGTGCAAGAAACATGTTTGTTTTTGGTGATTCAATAGACAATTCACACTTTTGTGACGACTACAGGGAATAAACAAAGAATTGTTTCACTGACAGACAAATGCACAGAATTCAAACATTATGGGTAAGGAATGACCTAAGGGGAATTGTTATAAAATATAATACTGCAAGACACATTTCATTTCAAGAAATTACAATTTTTCTACCAGTCTAGGCCCTCCGAACTGTATCTGAAGTGAACATTGCTAATTTTCAGACTTCGTCGACCTGGCTACGCAGGATCAAGAAATCGTACCGAGTAGGAAGTCGCCTAATTACCAAGTTTACTGCACGTAAACGCGTAGAGCACCAGTCAGTGATAGACAATGCCATAGAGAAATTCATAGCTGACGTAAAGACGAAACTTGCTGTGATCCCCGCTACTGCTGTTTATAACGCTGGTCAGTCAGGTTTCAAGAAAGAACTGTGTGCACACCGCACTTTATTATTCAGGGGTGAAAAAAAAAAGACGGAGACGGTTGCACAATCAATCGGTTGCCCAATCAATGAATGCAAGGACACATTCGTATACGACAATGTCAGTGATAAGTATCAGTGGTTTATTGTTTCCACAGCTGTATATCTGTTTTCAAGAACTCCAAAGAAATTTAGGACCAAAAATAAAGAAGAAAAGGTCTGTTTATTGCAAAAATCTTGTAATCGACGTATCGAAATCTGGAAAATTGTGAAAGGATAATTTTCAGCATTTCGTTCGAAAAGTATTCCTACCAGCTCAGAAAGTAATTCATTGCTTTTGTTGGATTCATGGCCTGGACATAACGACGGCTCTATCTTCGTGGAGGACGACGAAAGATCTGTAGATATAATGTGGATTCCGATTGGAACTACTAGTGCAATTCAACTTCTCGATAAAGATTTTTTTCAAGAGAGGGAAGCATTTTTCAGGAAATTATCAGATAATGTAATTTCCGATACCTCTCTCTCATTTCAGGTTTAGCGGCCGAACAATATTCTTAAGCTCCAGTCATCAGTGCATTACCAGTTATCTTCGCCACGCTTTACGAATTTGATCAAGCATGCCTGGTATGTAGCGCAATATGCAGAACAACAACCGGGACCATTTCTGACTCCATTCCAGTTCTGTCTAAATAAAATTATTGGTAAATGCGAAGCGCCTGATTACATCAATTTTTCCTTTGTCCGGTGTACCTGGTGCAAGAAAAATGTTTGTTTTGGTGATTCAATAGACACTTCACACTTTTGTGACGACTACGGGGAATATACAAAGAATTGTTTCACTGACAGTCAAATGCACAAAATTCAAACATTATGGGCAACGAATGACCTAAGGGAATTGTTATAATATGTAATACTGCAAGACACATTTGATTTCAAGAAATTACAATTTTTCATTCATGGAAATTGTCTGTGATATCAAACACTGCCATGATTTTATTTTCTCTGCTAGCTACTTCTGTGAGAATTACAAATGCAGGAACTGAACTGTCGATATGAAATTATTGAAAACCATGTTTGTATAGCTTAAGCCAGGTTTTCAACGGAGCAAACAAGCTAATAAGCACGAGCAAATGAAAATTCCGTTTGGTGTACCCGGTAGGCTTCTTGCAGGTCTTTCAACTGGACGCCACTACCGATACTTGCGTGTCGCTACTCAGTTATTTAATTGGGCCATGGTAACCTGCAGTTTGACGTGGAGTGCGAACCACATGTCTTTCTTGGCTGCTCCAACATCTGTGAGAAGCGAATGTTCTGTTAAAAATCGTAGTGAAAAAGTTGTGGTCTCATCGGGATTTGATCTCGCGCTCTCTGGATCCCGAAGGGCGGGCTTTGCCGGTAGACCAGTTTTGTTTTAGAAAAAAAAAAATAATATGACCATTAGACCGTACACCTGCAGTGGAAACGCTAGCTGTGTCACCTCTTGGGACGATGCTCGATGTCGGTGATTGGTGTTCTGTTTGCAAATTCCCCTCAATGGTATTGTGAACCCAGGGAAAAATGGCAGCCGACATACAACGAAAATTTAGGACCAGTGCTAAGGAGAGATGGAGATGCAATTCCATGTAAAGTGCACCATCTGCACCCATGTCACACTTCCATACAAATTTAGACACTTAAATTCCTCCTTTCCAGCGTCATTTTGCATACCCCGTCAAGAACAGGGCGCTCACCATGCAAAATAATCCTAACTGAATAGTGAGTTTCACATTGTGGCTGTAACAGGAAAGAGTTGAATCCTGTATGCATAATGTTAGCTCCAAAAACTAAACACTAATAACACAGCGAATATAGGCAATGTTCGCTACCTCGTTTTCTCTTCCGTTCTCATTAGTTTAAACGATTCTAACCCATATACAAGCGAATGACAGTAAATTTTCTGCAAATTCTCATTCGCACGTATTCGCCTCCATTCCCTCCATTGTAAACCAGGCTTTAGGTGTTTAAAATTAGTGTCTGCGAACTCAGAATTATTTCGCTACTAGGCAAGGTGTACAAAACGCTGTTATAAGATGTGTAACTTCAACATTTTGTAAAAATACTCGCAGTACCTCTTAGCGGATGAAATTTTGGCAGTGTATTTCTTCCGTTGTCTTCTTCCTGTGTAAAATATTGCAGTCTAGGTTCCGACATGTCTTACTGGACCATTCTCTTGTGAGTTATGGAGGCGAACTCAAATGCTTATACCCTATTTTAAAATAGAGTCAGGTAATACGGCTATGAAGTAATCATGTTACACGGTAACTAAGCTGAAATTTATAAAAACCGAAGCTTGAAATCACCGAGATCAAATCGCTATTTCGACAAGTGGATTTAAGCTCTGCGTATTTGCTCTATTGGCTTCTGAAGGTAAGCTTTGCTTCACGGCTCAGTAAAGGAGTAAGTTAAATTAGATGTAAAACATGTACATTGAAAGATTCTAGTACGAACTCTACCCTAGTAGCTCCAAATGTTGTATTGGAAATATCGTCTAGAGTCGTAAATTCTTAATGAAATTCAAACAGAATATGTAGATAAGCATCACTCACTATAAAAATATCACTTACTGACTGCTGAACCACTTTAAATCACTTCATTAAGACTCTTATGATACTTCGGTTCCAAAATGTAACGTGATGAGCTGTTTCTGCTTGCCTATATTTCAGATGAAATCCTTATTCCACGAAGGCTCTGATTATAGTTTTCTTCATCTTAACACTAAATTTGCAAAGAGTTGAGTTTCTCATTTGCAGTCGTGGTGCGATGAAAAATGAATACATTTGTGGTGCAGCCTGGCGCCAGGGTGACAGCACATCAGAATGCTTCCTGCTCTCTTTTAACTACGTGTCAGCGTCTTCCCAAATGTTGGAGATGCTTGCCCTTCTATAGATAACGTAATTGGTAGGCGTGGTTTCGTCAGGACACCACATTTGTGTTGGCAACTACACCCAGGTATTATGAACGGACGACTTGGCGAAACTACACTGAAGAGCCAGAGAAACTGGTACACCTGCCTAATATCGTCCAAGGCCCCTGTGAGCGTGCAGTAGTGCCACAGTAGTACGTGGCATGGACTCGACTAATGTTTGAAGTAGTGCTGGAGGGAACTGACGCCATGAGTCATGCAGCGCTGTCCATGAATCCGTAGGAGTAAGAGGGGATGGAGATCTCTTCTGAACAGCACGTTGTAAGGCATCCCAGATATGCTTAATAATGTTCATGCCTGGGGAAAAATGGCTCTGAGCACTATGCGACTTAACTTCGAGGTCATCAGTCGCGTAGAACATAGAACTAATTAAACCTAACTAACCTAAGAACATCACACACATCCATGCCCGAGGCAGGATTCGAACCTGCGACCGTAGTGGTTGCGCGGTTCCGAACTGAAACGTGTACAACCGCTCGGCCACACTGGCGGCTGCACAATGAACATGAATGGATGCAGGGGATCAGACAGCATGCTTACGTACGTGTCATCTGTCAGACTCGTATCTAGACGTATCAGGGGTACCATGTCACTATAACTGCACATGCCCACACCATTACGGAGCCTCCAACAGCTTGAACAATTCTTTGCTGACATGCTGGGTCCATGGATTTATGAGGTTTTCCCCATACATATACACGTCCATCTACTCGATAGGATTAGAAACGAGGGTCGTCCGACCGGGCAACGCGTTTCCAGTCATCAACACTCCAGTGTTGACCGGCCCAATCGAGGCGTAAAGCATTGTGTCGTGCAGTCATATAGGGTACAGGAATAAACCTTCGGCTCCGAAAGCCCATATCGATGATGTTTCGTTGTACTGCTAGCACGCTGACTCTTATTAATGGTCCAGCATCGAAATCAGCAGCAATCTGTGGAAGGGTGGTACTTCCGTCACGTTACGATTCTCCTCACTCATCGTTGGTCCCGTACTTGGAGGATCCTTTTTCGGCCGCACACATGTCAGAGATTTGAAGTGTTACCGGATTCCTGATATTTACGGTAAGCTCATGAAATGGTATTAATCTAAGATCCTTACTTCATCACTACCTCGGAGATACTGTGTCCCATTGCTCGTGCGCTGACTATAACACCACGTTAAAAATCACTTAATCTTGAAAAATTACCATTGTAGCAGCAGTAATCGATCTAACAATTGCGCCAGACACTCGTCTTATATAGGAGTTGCAGAACGCAGCGACGTTTCTGCCTGTTTACATATCTCTGTATTTGAATACACATGCCTAGTCCAGTTTCTTTGGCGCTTTATTGTATACATTCGCTAACGTAGAGGAGGCTGCTATTAAATGCCTCAGCCCTTTAGGCAATCACGCAGTAGCCAGACATTCTTCGAGAGTCAAGCCAATCTGTGAACAGATTTTCCACATGAGATGTGTCAGTCCCGTCGGTCTATCCCTATGGCACACTGTAGTCTCTCAATACCCGTTAGGTCATTGTTAGGATACTTCTTGGGTCATTAGCTGTTCAAAAGCAAAACCATACGTCAGAGTCCAGAATTCTAGTTCGAAGTTGATAGAATCCCTAGCTATTGCAGGGAACACGATCATAGTTGCCTAGTAACTATCTTTTTGTGACTATCAAGATCGAAAGCCGCTCTACAGTATTTATTTTCATATATAGGTGCATTTTCAGTTTTATCTTCCGATCGGACTGCAAACGAGTTTTAGGAGCCATCTGTGGCGTGTATTATATTAAATGTGTGCTTGTTCGCGTGTGCGTATAGATACACTTCTCTCGCTCAGAAAAACGCACTAATAAATTTCTTTTTTCCTGACAGACGTATTTTTTTGTGTTTGGTGGCGTCTCTATGGTAGGGAGATACCATATCCTTTGTGCGCTACAGACATTAAAATGTCGTTAGTATCATTGGTACCCGAAACTCTCCTACTAATAAGTAACGAGGTATAGACTGCCTGTGCAAGCGATAGCTCCGTTTCCTCCAGACTACGCTACAAATGCAGTAGTTACCATTACATGTGAATTATTTTCATATTCCCGACGATATCTCCCTCCCAACCCGGGCCCTGAATGCCACACCATCTTTCCCAAGCTGTATGCGAGGAATCAATGACGTCTGTGATGAGAAATGGTGGAATTGTATTAAAGAGTTTCGGTTTTAGCTCAAGAGCTTATAGAACTATCAAGCAACTGAACTGCCGATGTTCCAACGGACTTTGCACCGGCACCCTTCTGGGCGGTTAGGTGCTGGATATTGATGAATGTCTTACCGTAAGCACTGTCCATTTCGGTTATGTTGCGGCAACCGACGTCACACATCTGGGATGTCATTGTAGAACTTGAAGAGAGGTTGCTATGGAGCGGGATGGTTGTACGGTAGGCTGCTGCCTGTGCTACTGTGTTAAGTAGTTGATACGGAACTCTCGTAGGTGACTGGAAGGCAACTGAAAATGGCAACGTAGTCTTGAAACAGGGCGGCACTCTCTCGTAGCCACTGTTTATGCCATTAAACGCGAGTCAAGTGGTTTGCTTTTTGTGCAGTCCACCGAGCTGGAATAGCAGGCAGACAAGCCGTAGGTAACCAGCAGCCATCCTCCCTCGTCATGCTGTTACGGCATTTAGAACAGCCACATTCCTGGCAGTGTTCAGCTACAGCTGACTTGTTCTGCCCCCGTCTTACGTAACGTTCACGCTCCAACACACGAGTGCTAATGAGTCTCCCGGTTTCACCATCATAGACTTAGCCGCATTCATGTCGTGAAGTTCGGAGACGCCTGCATTTTGGGTGGTTTCTATGGGATCCTACGTGAACCTGAACAGACCTAGCCTCTTTGGAGCGACTACTCTGGAATATGGGTTTCATTGCTCCGAAACACAGCAGCTTGCCTACACGGATGCTGATGCCTATGAAAATTAAGTAAGCAAGCACCAGCGAGAGCTGCTTCTGTATCTTTTCCTCTCACATGGAATGTGGTCTTGACCCTATCAATTCATTTTGTATGTGGTTAGCGCAATTAATGCTGTCAGCGTACGTAGTACAGCGTTCTTTTGTGGTGAATGGAGGTGTGGATCCGCATGCACTCACCTGTCGGTATGCGTCGGTTTCCTTTAGACTTTATGTGCTAGTTTGGTGCTGGAATTTCTGTACACATCCACACCCAGTAAATGAATCCCTCCGCTATTTTCCATTTCGAGCGTGAACTGTTTGATCTTAGGTAAGCTGTTGTGGGGCTGATGGAACCGCGTTGCTCTGCTTCCCATCCCCCTCGTCTCGCACCAGGGCCATATGAGAAACGTGTCGTCACAGGCAAGTACTTGACCTAGCAGCGTGGGCGTAGCAAAGCGAAATTTAGCATTGTCTGTTCGAAATCTTCCATGGATATGTTAGCTGCTGCAGCTAGAAGGGGGAAGCCCATTGCCATTCCGTCTATCTATAAATGTTGACGACAATCACAATTGCACTGTGACACAGATGCCTGGTGGTATTTGCTCCCGTCGAATGTTGCTGGTTTCAAATATAAGCATGCTCGTAAACAAACGTTTATCTCGGTGCAAACCATAATGTTCGTAGCTAGTACTTGCTGTTCCCATGTGACCTGAATAAAACAAGTAGACTCCGTATGACCAACCAGTCTCTGCAATTTGCAAGGCAGATATTTTGCCAGATAACATGTCGGCGATTTGATTCCACTGACGGTCGGTCTCTAGCTAACCTTTGGTACTCCATATATTCTCAGACAAGAGAAGTCTACCATTATGTACGTTTGGAGCACATAGTTGTAGGGTATTGAAACACGGATTGTTGAAAAACCGGAACAGATGAGAGTGAAAGCGTTTGAGATGTGTTGCTACAGAAGAACGATAAAAATTATGTGAACTGCTTAGGTAAGGAATTAGGAGGTACTCCGCAGAATCTGGGGGAAAAGTATAAATGTAAAACAGGAAAGGAGAAGGGACAGCATGATAGGACAGCGGTTAAGACAATAGGGAATAGCTTTCGTGGTACTAGAGGGAACTGTAGAGGGTAAAAACTGTAGAAAGAAACAGACTGGAATACATCCAGCAAATAATTGAGGACGTAGGTTGCAAGTGCTATTCCGAGATGAGGAGCTTGGCACAAGAGAGGAATTCGCTGTGGGCCGCATCAAGCCAGTTATGCGACTGAAGACAGAAAAAAAAATGTTTTTGGTGGCATTGAAACTTTCGTTCAATATTACACTGGCCGTGGAAGGATACGAACTTACGTAAACAAGAGATTTGACTTGCTACCTCTCATTGTATTCAGTGATGGTAGTGTAGGGGAGGAAATGTACCTGAGTTTCAAGAGCAGATGGTAATCGATCCCCAGGTTAAAAACATCGACCTTTTTCCTAATTAATTACATATACTAGGACGAATGAGTAATGTCGGTGTTGTAATAGCAAACACTGATGCAGCTGGAAACCACGTTTTGCTGATCGCGAATGTCATCTTGGACTTTGACGTTTATCAGATTCTGATACAGCATTGTAGCTGAGAGCTCAAATTGAAGGATAAGCTCTCTCATAACTTTTACAGCTGTTAATCTAGTCGAGTAACGATGTAAAGTGAACTACAAAGTTAATAATGATTCCATGACGGTGACTGCAACTTTTACGCTGTAGCATGTCCATTTCTTAACAGACAAACGATTCGTTCTTTTGACCTAATGTAACTCTTCAACAACCTTAATTTACAACCTAAGGAGAGGAAACTAAATCCATCCAGCAGCGTACTAAGGAGTCAACAGTATGTTTCGGCTGACTAGAAATGACATTACATTGCAGTTTGTTGGACAAAAGCACATAGCAACTTACATTTTGACGGTCTTGCGAAGAAAGCCATGAACGCCTTAAAGAAGAATATAAACTAGTATGGTCAGGAGACTTCATCCAATGGATGAGTCATGTCTTTAGAAAAGAGTGGGACACTAAGGGGAGCGGCTCGTGGGTTTCCAGGCGAAGATACTGCAGCATTACAATACCAGCGATACTTTGGGAACGTTGATTCAGCTGCGGCTTGGAATTCTTAGTCATTATATTCCGCATATTGTTTTATCACAGACATTTCAGACAACAACACTGCATCAACATCATGCGAGCTCCTCTCTGTGACTAAGGTGAAGGGAGGAGGCAACCACATTTTATTTGGTTGCATATACCACCAGAGCTTATCTACAGAGTTGCTAACAAACAAAAAGGGTTTGAAACAGCAGTTATCAATTTCAGTTCCTATAGCTACCGTAAGAATACATTTACGTATATATAAGCTTCCTCTTCAAAACTAAAGCAGCTGTGTACGAGGCATTCACAAAATATAATAATTTTAAGTTTGTAACATACCATTATCATATATGCTGTAATTTTGTCCTAATTATCGAGCTGTTTTAGCTATGTATCTATTTGTTACGCATTATCTTCATGTATTTCCTTTATATTTACCATGTATTGAAGTAGCCGCATGGCGCCACTACAAATTTAAAACAAAAAAAATTGTCATATTGCGCATGAGGCTCCCGAGGGACTGATTGCGTATCCAAGCACGACAACACGTTCTCCGTACATTAAGGGAAAGGTTTAAATTTACGCGACACTAACAACAGTTGACTGTTGTTCTTCGGTAGAAGATAACGTTTCTTGTACTGTACTCACTCCAATGGATGGATGGACAGTGGTGTAGTAAGCGAGCAGTGTCAGAGAGTGAATCCTAAGTAACTATATGTGTCAGACTACAAGACGGCGACGGCATGAGAAAAATTTCTTGTGAAACTTCATGGGTATATTAGCCCTTACGTGATGAGTACAATACTCTAAATATCGTTTCGTACCAACAAGGTCTAGGCTCTTGTTGCATGTGAAGAATCCTTAAAGATACAAAATCGCAAATTGCACGCTATTGCTTTCATTGTATTGCCCGTACATTGAATTCCACAGATCGTAGGAGAACTTAGTATATGTGGGATCACCTTGTCCGTTGCTGTCCCGCCAGCGGTTATGGGGAACACTTGAGACAGCATGCCGGCCGGAGTGGCCGTTCGGTTCTAGGCGCTACAGTTCGGAACCGCGTGACCGCTACGGTCGCAGGTTCGAATCCTGCCTCGGGCATGGATGTGTGTGATGTCCTTAGGTTAGTTAGGTTTAAGTAGTTCTAAGTTCTAGGGGACTAATGACCACAGCAGTAAAGTCCCATAGTGCTCTGAGCCATTTGAACCATTTGAGACAGCATGGCTCATCCTCACCTTAGAGACACAATCTGTCAGACAAACAAATAATGTCTGATTAAGTTTCTCTGTAAGTATTATATTCTCCGCTATCCACGGCGAAGCGAGAATTGAAAACTGGTTCTTTTAATTTTTAACATAAAAATGCTTGCATGCAGGATAACTAGCCTATCACAGGACCGCGTGTCAAAATATAATTGAGGGATATTAAGTCATGTATCACTGTCCTTATTGTAGATCAAGCATCTTTATAAATTATTAACGCAGCACACTATATCATTGCAGAACATAAGAAGTGTGACACCGCATGATGTGTTATCATGAGATATGCTGCAACCGTAACTTTTTAAAAAATATTTGTGGCTAGAGTTTCAGTTCGTTTTACTTATATGATGACTATTTTCAATCAGTAAGTGATGGTTTTCAGATCTGATTAATTACGAGATGTGAAAAGTCAAATTTCTATCTGTAGAATACAGCCATAACGTGAAAAATACAAGAAACAGAAGTATAGTAAACTTGTAACAACATTGAGTGGTACACATCATTTCACTCGGAGTACTGGATACACTAAACGTCGAGGCAATAGTGGTATCAGTCTATTCTTTTTATTTCAAACCGTATTACTAAACGGTTTTTAAAGAAACATTACTTCTCACATTCGTCGTTAGCAGATCTGAAGGTGGACACTATGATGTTGAAACTACACTCCTGGAAATTGAAATAAGAACACCGTGAATTCATTGTCCCAGGAAGGGGAACCTTTATTGACACATTCCTGGGGTCAGATACATCACATGATCACACTGACAGAACCACAGGCACATAGACACAGGCAACAGAGCATGCACAATGTCGGCACTAGTACAGTGTATATCCACCTTTCGCAGCAATGCAGGCTGCTATTCTCCCATGGAGACGATCGTAGAGATGCTGGATGTAGTCCTGTGGAACGGCTTGCCATGCCATTTCCACCTGGCGCCTCAGTTGGACCAGCGTTCGTGCTGGACGTGCAGACCGCGTGAGACGACGCTTCATCCAGTCCCAAACATGCTCAATGGGGGACAGATCCGGAGATCTTGCTGGCCAGGGTAGTTGACTTACACCTTCTAGAGCACGTTGGGTGGCACGGGATACATGCGGACGTGCATTGTCCTGTTGGAACAGCAAGTTCCCTTGCCGGTCTAGGAATGGTAGAACGATGGGTTCGATGACGGTTTGGATGTACCGTGCACTATTCAGTGTCCCCTCGACGATCACCAGTGGTGTACGGCCAGTGTAGGAGATCGCTCCCCACACCATGATGCCGGGTGTTGGCCCTGTGTGCCTCGGTCGTATGCAGTCCTGATTGTGGCGCTCACCTGCACGGCGCCAAACACGCATACGACCATCATTGGCACCAAGGCGGAAGCGACTCTCATCGCTGAAGACGACACGTCTCCATTCGTCCCTCCATTCACGCCTGTCGCGACACCACTGGAGGCGGGCTGCACGATGTTGGGGCGTGAGCGGAGGACGGCCTAACGGTGTGCGGGACCGTAGCCCAGCTTCATGGAGACGGTTGCGAATGGTCCTCGCCGATACCCCAGAAGCAACAGTGTCCCTAATTTGCTGGGAAGTATCGGTGCGGTCCCCTACGGCACTGCGTAGGATCCTACGGTCTTGGCGTGCATCCGTGCGTCGCTGCGGTCCGGTCCCAGGTCGACGGGCACGTGCACCTTCCGCCGACCACTGGTGACAACATCGATGTACTGTGGAGACCTCACGCCCCACGTGTTGAGCAATTCGGCGGTACGTCCACCCGGCCTCCCGCATGCCCACTATACGCCCTCGCTCAAAGTCCGTCAACTGCACATACGGTTCACGTCCACGCTGTCGCGGCATGCTACCAGTGTTAAAGACTGCGATGGAGCTCCGTATGGCACGGCAAACTGGCTGACACTGACGGCGGTGGTGCACAAATGCTGCGCAGCTAGCGCCATTCGACGGCCAACAACGCGGTTCCTGGTGTGTCCGCTGTGCCGTGCGTGTGATCATTGCTTGTACAGCCCTCTCGCAGTGTCCGGAGCAAGTATGGTGGGTCTGACACACCGGTGTCAATGTGTTCTTTTTTCCATTTCCAGGAGTGTATTTATCATGGCTGACGAATTTCCGCCTGAGACTATTTCGACAAATGTTTTGTAACGCACACACAAACATTATCAGTTGTTATAAGAATGGGAAATATTATCTATACATACAAAAGTACCTTGCGTTCTATTGCATGTAATGATATGCTAATGGTTTTGAATCTGAAGAAACTTCACTTAAGCGTTAATTTGCCGCATAATACTAAATTAACGATTTGTCTGCTGACCTATGAAATATGCAATTACTTGTTATAAATATTCAAAAAAGAATAATTCTTGTTTTTTGGATGGGTTTCCCAGGCATAAGCAAATTTTCAAAACAGGTCATCATCGCCTTTGACTGTTGTAACTGATTTATGTATGAAGTCTCACGGTTGCGAATTCAGTATTTAGTCACTACAAACAGTGAAAGTTATACAATTTCACGTACATAGTGTCATGTATATGGCACTGATAGTATAAAACAACACACAAAAATGTATAACTGCTGACATTGCACACTGAACTATCTACATTAACTATTTTTAACAGCCTAAGGCGACGATGGCGTCCTTCAAACGTTAAGTATTGAAATGTATGGTCATTACTGTATCTTTGAAATAAATAAAACTGTCGCCGAATTATTGCAACAAGTTTGGAAAGAACTTGATAAATTGTCTACGTAACAGAAACTGAACAAATTTGGCACGCTGTCCTGCGTTCATTTTAGCTTTTCATTTATGTGGCTGTATATGAGGGGTTTCATTAGACTCAGAAAACTTCTATGTCGAGCTACGAGTAAACTTGTACTGCATTTTGGAGTGGCAAAGAAGGTGACAAGCGTCGTTCTTATTCAATAAAAGCCGACGATTTCTGTGTCACTTTTCACATCATATTTATAGGGTGAATACGTAGTACTACATAATTAAGGGACAAAAAATTTCATTTAAAGTCAAATATTCGAGCTCATCGCTGTGTTCTTTGGAAATTTAAAACTGTAGGGAGAATATTTCTGTTGGTGCAATATGAGACCCCGGATGAAAAATAGAAAGCCTTTTATCTCCTTTTAAGAGATCATACCTCTTTTCTGGCGATAATGTACATATTCCGATCGTTGCTTCAGTATCGTTGTTGATCGGAAGGAGAAAAAGGGCGTTCGTGAATTATTTATTCGTCGGTTAGCGCTCCGAGTTGAGTCAATACACAGGTAGCGTAACGCCCAGAATTACCCGTGTGCCAAATGGGGGGAATAAACACAACAGCCGGTGGGTTTTATTGTTCGCGCGTTCACGATTTTGCTGACTGCAGATCGCAATGCGCTCGCAGTATTGGGAGCCTCACTCGTCTTTCCTGAGCACCTCTTATCTAGCCTATACTGCAGTGTAAACCCGCCGTTCGGATGCGCGACGAAGCTTTCACTGCCACCGTGAACTCTCGCAAAGTTCTGCTGAGGTAAGGACATAAATGAAATCATCATCGATTATTTTATATGAGGAATAAGAACATGCAAACACAAAAGCTGTCGAGTGTCGTAAGTTCGATAATATTTTAGTAAGTCAAACTAATCTCTGTATGAATGTCTTGTAGCATAAAAACATGAGAATGATCATCCTCTAATTTTAAAATCAACTGAATAACAATATAAGTCCTCTTCTTCTCGAATAAAGTCGTGCACAAATGTACTGTCGAGCGACAGGTTATTTGTAAATTTTAAAACTTTCCCTGCGAATTAAATGCTCGAAGACATTTCGGGATTGCAGCCAGAGGTTCACTGCATATTCTCTCTCTCTCTCTCTCGCTGTGGTGTGTGTGTGTGTGTGTGTGTGTGTGTGTGTGTGTGTGTGTGTGTGTGTGTTCGTTTTACCTTCACTATCATATGCGTTTGAAAGATATCAAAATAGAGGATTTCATGAACTGTGTGCCATCATATCAAAACACAAACACTCGTGTCTATGCTTCTATTCAAATCTAATCGCAATAATAATATGGAATTCAACTCCATGGCAATAGATGATACTGTGAGAAACACCTATAACCACAATGAACAATCCTCGTGTACAGCATAAGCACGCTTATTGTTGTGAGAATTTTTAATAGACGTTAAGAAAAACACGATAATCTTATGTGCCCTGTGTTACTTTTTTATTTTATCACGTTTCATATACATTTATTTTATCCAACACACGTTGGGAAACCTATCATTAGATTTGTGGACGCACTATATTAATTTCTGAAGCTTCTGCACGGCTTAATGTGATATATGACGTACTAGAGAAAACCAGACAGACTATTATGCAATATAATGGCATTAATAAAACGCTAAGCTGCCCTCCACGAGAGGTACAGCATTTGCGTGACTTAGCGGTGGAGTGCCTATAAAGTAATGCTTGGCTGCATGCAAGAGCCGGGTACATCAGTACACGTAACGAAAGCACAGTATGTTTCTGCACACGGTAAGAAGTCGGTAGCAGTTCTTAACGAAACTCGAGATGCTTTTGCACATAACACACTGTTCTGAACTAGAGTGAACAACTCCTCCTCAAATATGTAACTCCGTCTTACTCTTCATAAGAATTATGTATATTATCGAGGCATCACTTGAAACCGATTTCATCAGTAGAGGAGGACAAATGAGTCACGATTTCATTTCTCCCAATATCAGTAAGTGTATGTATCGTGATATCGCAATTCTGATGACTTCTTTCTGTGGTATTCACCAGATTTACGCACTTATAAATGATGTAAACATTTTGCACTTTAAATCACAGAATAGTCCTACAGCTTAGTAGGATGTTCAGCTTCGGTGTATTGGTTTAGCAGTGGAAAATTGTAAAACTTTTATACTTGTGACAATAATGAGACAAACAAGAACAATAGACACTGCGAGAAATTGATGTATATGGTTTCCTGTTTCTTCTGGCTAAAGGACATTACCTGTAAACATTTAAAGCCGGTTTCACCCGAGACAACGGTGATAATATTCATCTCATTAGATTCTTTCTCACTGTTCGTGCCGCAGTAATCTCAAGATTGTCTTGCCACGGAAAGAAGTAGTAGATGTACCGTAAGCAAAGAACAAAAGCTGAAAACATGACAGTGCAAGAAAGCAGGATAGCTAGATACAAATCTTTCTGGAAAATTTTGCAGAAGGAAGGAAACGTGGTTAAATTAAATGCTTTATTGTCTTTGTTTATTCCATTTGATTATAAAGAAATTCGTATTTCAGTAAACGAAAATAATGTTGAAGCTACATATTATATTCACGTAGCTGTCGTGTAAGAGCTTGAAGCAGTGGGGTTTTCATCATGGAACACACATTCACTTCAGTGTCCTAGTTTCTTTCTGGAACTTTTCAAAGATAATCAGTTAAGTAACTGAGTTAAACAGTTAGAAATTTAAGGATCTGTCAGTAATCTGACGATCGGTCTCCATTACTCCTTTTATGTATGACTTATACTTATCTTTTTCTTGTCAGAATATTACAATGAATTTATTCCGTTGTTCTTGTGTAAACGAAGGAACTGCAGCGATCACTAAAGATGATGCTCTAGGCGTGAAAAGCACGTAGGACCAAATATTATGTATCCCCTTAAAACAGCACAATGAGCGCTTTGAAGTATTGTTGATGGAGTAAACGTAGATGGTAACGTTCCTCTGCCGCATATGTGTGTATCACACTGTAGTGAAGAATGTGGCGATACTTTGGCTATTGACTGATTAGCGAAGACACACAACCAAGATGCCAACTATTTGTTTGAAATTCATCAAGCCTTGCAGAATTTACCGTATTACATTTAACATATTACGTTAACTACTCGTTTTATTATCCCAAACGAAAAAAATAGTTTTAAGAGAATAAGAATCTACGATACGAAGTGACTTCATAGGTTCACAGGGAATATTTAAAAAAATCAGAAGACGAGGTCCCTTACTTTAAAAAATGAAGAAAGTACGTTAGCTATGAACAAAAACAAGCTACGATACCACAGATAATTTAGTATTAAGGTATTTATGCTAGTTAACGGCATTAAATCAAACAACATTATTTACAGTATACGAATTCCCGACATTGTTGGCTGGAGATACATCAGTTAATTCGGTGTGATGAAAACTTCCAATATGAACATTTTTACTGCTTGCACGCTGGGTTACTAGCTCCCACAGAACTGAAACTGGCTCTGAGCACTATGGGACTTAACATCTGTGGTCATCAGTCCCCTAGAACTTACAACTACTTAAACCTAACTAACCTATGGACATCACACACATCCATGCCCGAGGCAGGATTCGAACCTGCTACCGTAGCAGTCGCGCGGTTCCGGACTGAGCGCATAGAACCGCTAGACCACCGCGGCCGGCCCACACAGAACTAAACGGCCATTTTCAGATCTGCAATCTTACAAAAAGTACAAAAAGATATACACCGTATAGATGTAATCGTAAAATAACGATTTTACCGAAGTTCTTTTCGACGTATCCACAGAGTGCAGGTTATGAAATCATGCTATGTGATAAACGACACTATTGTTTTCGTTCTATTATAACAGACTGTGAATTATAAATACAAGAAAAATACCTCTACATAAGTTATTACAGTAAATATACAAATCTTGCGGCCTTGCCGCCGTGGTAACACAGGTTCCCGTCAGACCACCGAAGTTGAGCGCTGTCTGGGTGACCATCCGGTCTGCCGAGCGCTGTTGACAAGCGGGATACACTCAGCCCTTATGAGGCAAACTGAGGAGCTCGTTGACTGAGCGCTCCGGTCTCGTAAACAGCATACGGCTGGGAAAGCGGTGTGCTGACCACATGCCCCTCCATACCAGCATCCAGCGATGCCTGTGAGCAGAGGATGACACGGTGACCGGTTGGTACCGTTGGGACTTGATGGTCCTCGAACGGTTCTGCGGTAGTCATCTTTTTTTAAGTGCATGTGATTGTCTATGATACAATACAAAGTGTATCATTTAAAATAGAAAATATTGCAATGTCAGTCTAATAACATGGAAAATACGCCAGGCAAAAATAATTTACCAAATTTTAAGACCGGAACTATTATTGTCAAGAAGGCAAATAATATAACACATTTGTTACAGGCTAAGAGAACGACATAAGCTGGACACAATGTAAATAACAGTATGAGAATCTTTCTTTCTGAAGCATTATTTCAGAAAGCCTACTTTCAGAAATTCTAACATCGTGTGCTGTACATCTCACCTCACAGCTGGCATCATCTTGAAATATCCAATTTTAGTGTTATTTCATATAATTCTTTAGTTTTATTGCATACGTCAATACACAAAACTTTCCATAAAACTAATGGCATCTTGGCGTACAAGAGTAATGGATATCTGAAGTGACATGCTATAATCTAAGTTCCAGGGTACTAATTTAAGGTGTACATCTATACATTTCATATTGAATGCACATATATACAATTTTCTTATGCAGTGATAATAGTATGAGATGTGGGGAAAAGAGATAATGAAAGACAATTTTCATCTCGTACAAATTTTGTTTATCGATGGCAGCGAAATCACTCGATGTGTAGGTAACAGCTGCACAGTATTATTACCGAGATGGGATACTATAACAATTTACAGAGATGCTATTACACCTGCTGGCATTATAAGCCATATAAGAAATTACAAGTGAGAAAAATGATAGACGCAGAACTGCTCAAGTATGATATATGTTTACATTGCAATGTTATGAAAAAAAAACACAAAATTATCATCAACATTTTAGTAATACATAATGGCATTATCCAGTTTATGTACAATTTTTGTGGAATTAAATAGAGACAGCCGGTTATAGAGCTGGGCTTTGTAGTTACAGTATAAAACCATCTGATCCAGCGGCCGACATTTTAGTGAGAAACAGTATATCATAATCAGTGCAGTGATAGTATCTAATCAATGAAGTGATACGATATAATCATTAAAAGTATTATGTCCTACAATTATGGTATCTAATTCGGCTATCTATTATGGAAACTCGGTCTCGTAAACTGGCATGCGGCTGGAAGAACGATGTTCTGTCCACATGCGCATCCATATCAGTATCCAGGGACGTCTGTGGGCTGAGGATGACGTGGCGGCCGGTCGATACCGTTGTGCCTTCACGGCTTGCTCGGGCGGAGTTTGGTATTTTATGGAAACAGCATATGACCTGGTATATCCTCCGTACCTTAGATTTATTCCTGGAACAATTCGATACAGCGCTCTAGGTCTATGTGAGAACAATGTAGGAGCTGTCACCTACATAGGCTGCGTTATGTGTGTTCACTGTTGTTTACACGTTATTGCTTTGTAACATTTGCACCCACCTGAATTAGTTTATTATAGCGTGTTATCTGAGAAACCCATCTGCTACGGCTGTTCTCAAGGAGATTACATGAGAGTAAGCTGCTCCCATGTTCTTACACTGTGAAAAAAATCATGAGGTACCTCGCATTATCGTGCCGGACCTCCTTTTACACTGCACAGTACAGCAAATTGACGTGCCATTGACACAAGCTTCGTAAGTCCCCTGCCGAAATAGCGGAACATGCTCCTTCTGTAACCGTCCATTACTGCCAAAGTGTTGCCTGTGCAGGATTTTGTGGAGGAACTGACCTCTCAGTTATGTCCCGTAAGTGTTCATGTTGGGTGATCTGGCTGGCCAATTCATTCGCTTGAACTTTCCAGAATGTTGTTCAAAAAAGCTGCGAAGAATAGTGGGCAGCTAACGTGGCACATTGTCATCCATAGAAATTCCATCGCTTTTTGCTGCAAATTTTCTCCAAGTACCAAACCATAACCATTTTCAGTTAACGATCGTTTAGTTGGACCAGAGGATCCATTGTATTTCATTTAAATACAACCGACGTCATTATGGAGCCACCACCAGCTTCTATTGTGCTTTTTTCGCAACTCGAGTCCATGGCCTCTGCACCATCCTCAAACCTTACCATCAGCTCTCACCAAATTGAATCGGGACTCATCTGACCAGGCAACGGTTTTCCCGTTGTCTAGCGTCCAACCAATATGGTCACCAGCCCAGGAGAGGCGCGGCATGCGATGTAGTGCTGTTACCAAAAGGCACTTGCGTCTATCATCTGCTGACGTAAGCCATAACTGCTAAATGTCACCACATGCCCTAACGGATACATTCGTCGTTCGTTCCAAATTGACTTCTGCAGTTAATTTACAAAGTGCTGCTTCTCTTTTAGCATTGACAATTCTATGCAAACAGCGATGCTCTCGGTCGTTGCGTGAAGGCCGTCGGCCACTGCCTTCTCCACGATGAGAGGTAATGACCGAAATGTGGTATTCTCGACACACGCTTCACACCGTGGGTCTCGGAATATTGAATTCCATAACGATTTCCGAAATGGAATGTCCCAAGCATCTAGCTCCCACCATCATTCCTCGTTCAAAGTCTGTTAACTCCCGTCGTGCAGCCGTGACCGCGTGGTAAATCTTTTACATGAATCACTTGAGTGCAAATGACAGGTTCTCCAATGCACTGCCTTTTTATACCTACCCCCAACTGTATATGTTCATATCGTTACACCACGACTATCTTCACGGCAGTGTATATGTTCATGTACTGCTAACTACTTACAAGCGTTATTTCTAGCCTAGAAACTCGGCTTAGATGACATAACTTTGCCAATAATTATATTTTATCACTACAGTGACTACAGTTATACTGTCTCTGACCTAGACCTAGAGCACTGTATCGAATTTTTCCATAACGTAACTGACGTATGGAGGTTATCCAATGAAATCTTTAGTTTCGGTAGTAGATAGCTGATTACAGGACATAACTCTTTCGACGAATGTACGTTATCATTACATTATTTTAACCTTAAAACTAAGACGTCGGGCACCGTATCGAATTGTTTTATACAGGAACAATAAAGGCCACCGCTACAAGTGCTTCTCTCTACCAAATTCCACAAAAAGAGAACATGGGCTGGATAATGCCCTTATGTTTTACTAAATGTTGATGGTGATTTTGTGATTTTGTCATAGCATCGTATTGTGAACATATATCATACGTGAGCAATTCTGTAACTGCCACTTTCCTATCTTGTAATTTCTTATATCCCTGTGTCCTTAATCTGCGTATTGCCTTATAAGCCCCACAGATGTAATGTATCTCTGTAAATTATTATAGTATCACATCTCAGTAATAACACTGTGCAGCTGTTACATAGACATCGAGTGATTCGCTGCCATCGATGAACAGAACTTGTACGAGTAGAAAATTGTCTTTCAATATCCCCTTTCTCTCTATCTCATATTGTCATCACTGCATAATAAATCGTGTATACGTACATTCAATGTGAAGTACATAGGTGTCCACTTTAAATTGGTAACCTGGACCTTAGGTTATGGCATGTTACTTGCATATCAATTACTCTTGTACGCCAAGATGCTATTACTTTTACGGAACGTTTTGTATACTGACATATGCATTACAAATAGATAACTATGTAAAACAACACCAAAATTGTGTATTTCAAAATGATGCCTAATGTGAGGTGAGATGTATGGTACATGTTGTTAGAATCTGTAAATGTAGGCTCTCTGCCACAATCATTCAGAATGAAAAATTATCATATTGTTATCTACATTGTCTGCTACTAACGTCGTTCTTTTAGCCTGTAACTAATTTTTAATATTAACTGCCTTCTTGGAAATAATAATTTCGGTCTTCAGAATCAGCGAAGTATTTTTACTTGGCGTGTTTTCCATTTTTATATGACCGACATGCAATATCTATCTTAAATCATCCATTTTGCCTTCTGCCATATACCAATACATGTACTTTTTTTTGAAAACCTAGAAAACTTTTACTAATGGTCATGAGACTGCTGCAGTCTGGCGGTACTACTCTGTACTTATTACTCTATTGGATCTGACTGGTACTCGACAGTATATAGCCGGCAGCCAACGCAGACACATGCAGCACTTCTTGATGCGCCACCCTTGTATGGCTTGCTTACTATGAAGCTACAGCTATATTTTATGATGTTCTACTCTCTTTTTATTAAGAGGTAATATTATCTTTGGCATATATTGAAATTTGTATATTAACTATATTATTTTATGTAAAGATAATTTTGTTTTATTTCTAATTCACAGACCTTTATGATAATACGGAAACAAACGTGCGGTTTGTGACACAGCATGATTTCATAACACTCTGTGGATACATAAAAAAGAACTTACATAACAACGTTATTTTTAGATTACAGCTAGTGCAGTGTAAATATTTTGCAGGCCTGAATATTGCAGTTTAGTACTGTTGGAGATAGTAAACGAGCGTACATACAACAGACGTAGGCAATAAAGAACGTTGTATCAGAAGTTTCCTATACATATTTCAATAGGAAAAAAATCACCTAATTTTCAACACAATAGAAAACTTAAACAACATCAGCACTTATTCCGAAGTAGTTGCAGCTTACTTAAATTGCTATCTATTTGCTTTGGAATCAGAACAGCTTGGAATTATTTCCTTAGGGTATTCATACCAACAAGACACGGGTCCGTGCCATGCCCCTTACACACGCAACACAAAATTATTTTCTTACTTAAGAGTAGAGTAATCTCTGTAACACAAGTACTTCACGAACAATTCAAATGAATAATTTATACACAGCCACAACTCACATTTCACAGCAAAAATCTTCTCCAAGTATCATACAGTACGAACTGTTCACGTTTGCCAGAACAACACCAGAAAATTCATGAAACAATCACAATAAAGATTATTATTCGAGGGTGAGTCAAATGAAAACCATAAATTTGTAATAACAAATCGAAATTCCAAGCCGTTATCCTGTACGTTGGTAACCATGCAACAAACAGCGTGTGTAATGGCCTGTAGGTGTCAGCTTAGTGCAAATGCACACATACTGTCGTAATATCAGCATAAAGATGGCCGCCCCACTTGCGACTTACAACAGGGAAGAACAGCGTTACGTTATTCGGTTTTTGCGTAGTGAAGGTGCGAAACCTATTGAAATTCATTGACGAATGAATGTTCAGTACCGTCATGTATGTTTGTCACAGCAGCAAGTCTACGAATGGAGTAGGAAGTTCGCAAATGGCGTGAATTCAGTGGAAGATGCTCCTCGTCCACGTCAGGTACAACGAGTTGTGATTCCACAGAACATTGCAGCAGTTGAAGCCATAGTGAAGGAAAACCGCCGAGTGACACTGAATGATATTGCAGCATGTTTACAAATTAGTCATGGGTCAGTAGACCACATTGTGCATGATGTGCTCCAGTTTCACAGTGTGTCTCTCAAGATGGGTGCCACGGCAGCTAATTCCTGAAATGACAGAATGACGTGTTGATGTTTGTGAAGAACTTCTTCGGCGCCTTGAACGAGAAGGTTATGGCCCTTGAAAGAATAGTTACTGGGGACGAAACCTGGGTTCACTTCCACCAATCGGAAACGAAGAGAGCGAGCAAGGGATGGCGCCATTCCTCATCACCAAAACCAATCCCGCTCCAGTCACGTGACCCACTGCACCTCTTTGCTTCAACGATGCTATAGTGAGATGGCTCCAACTCTTGACGCAAGAATGTGTGCAGTAAAATAATCGCCGTTGAGGCATGACAGAATGGTAGAAATGACCTGACACCATGAGTGAAATTTCCCAGTTTTGTGGTATAACAACTTGTCTACAAGGTATGGAGTGCCATCGCAGACATGGTAAACGGCGTACGAGCAGTGCTCGTAAAAGGACGCTAACGGAAGGAAAGTGGAAACGAGAGTCACTTGACAATGTCGGTCAGTTTCAAAATCAACAGAAATAGTTGTCATCTTTGAATTATAGTTTGTTTCAACAATTTTTAAACGAGCATTGCAAAAGGTAACAGGAAGCAGTGGACATATGGTGTCAGAAGGTAGCTAGAAACAACCGCACGTCGTCAATGGGCCCAACGACAGAGATTCTGGACAGTAGTTGACTATAAGCGTGTAGTGTGGCTCGACAAGTAGCGATTTTGGTTCTTTTTAATTTATGCTCTACATAGAGATCACAGCGTGCCACATGAGCCGTTTATGTAGCGGTATGCGAAAGGTGAGTGAGATTCAGACCGGGAGTGATTCTATCACATACAGGCTGTTAGGGGATAAGTGCAGATATTTTTATTAGTGACTGGCGACAGTATAGTTAGCAGCATTACATCAGTATTTACTTCATTTGCAGGCTAATAGTTATAATTATTAGGAGTAGTGTGTTGATAGGTTGGTTAGTAACTCCAAGAATGTGTGGCAAGAGCCAGCCATTTATTCTTATTTTCCCCTGTAAAGCTTAGATGTTGAAGTTTGGACGTGTGGAAACTAAACTAGTAGTCTATACTGCCAAGTGTAGTCCACTTACCGGGTACGGTCACAGCCATGCAAAAAACATCAGGAAGTAAATTATCTGAAGTGTTTGCGGTGAGACAGTTAGATACATAGCGAAAAAACAAGACTAACACACTGGCGTGGGTAGATATTAAGATACCAACGATCACAATATCTAAGCTTATACATCTAACACTCTGTATGTTAGTAGGTTTCCACGATCAGTGTCAGTCTGAATAACATGATTTCTGTGTTTATGTCGTGTATAGGACTCAATTTTCGACCGTCCTTGCAGCTGTTCTCCTCAGGTCGTTTAAACTGCTGAGGTGATTCTGTGATGTTTTGGGGGTATCGTTCGCATCATGACTTGGGCCCACTCATTCATGTTACCCGAACACAGATAGTGAGATTCATTTCAAAGTCGCCTTTGACTGTCTAATTTTCTTTCACATCATCATGAAGACTAATCATACACTCTCGTGATCTAAAATGACAACAGCCATATTCACAGAGCTGCACGTAGTCAAGAGCTGAAGGCTAGTTTAAAGTAAGGCAACTTTGTGGTCCGATGGGGTCACTCGCCTTGACCTCTACGTCCACGGTCATCTCTGGATACGCCATCAGGCAGGCAAACTGCTGCTCGAAACGTGCAACAAGCAACAGACGGGCGGCAGTGTTATGCTGTGCGAAATTCAGCTGGGCTGCCGATGGACTTGTGAAAGTTCAGAAATGGCTCTGAGCACTATGGGACTTAACTTCTGAGGTCATCAGTTCCCTAGAACTTAGAACTACTTAAACCTAACTAACCTAAGGACATCACACATATCCATGCCCGACGAAGGATTCGAACCTGTGACCGTAGCGGTCGCGTGGTTCCAGACCGTAGCGCCTAGAACCGCTCGGCTACTACGGCCGTCAGTTTCGAAAGTGATCGAAGGTACCATGAGAGTTGTGAACTATGTGAACATTATTGCAGACCACGTGCATGGCTTCATTTTTTTATGTCTTCTCCGATGGTAATGGTATCTTCCTGCAGCCTAGTTTTCCATGTCGGGAGGCCAGAATTTTGCTACAGTGGCTTGAGGAGCGTTATTTGCACTTACGCTCATGTCTTCTTAAACAAATTGGCCTGATCCCAAATTGACGAAACACATCTGGGCGTTATCGGGCCTTCGGAACTTGCTCACAATCCACTGGCAAGAAATTACAGGAATTGCATGACCTGTGCATATATATCTGTCATATCCCCCAAAAAATGTAAGAAGAGTTCATCGATGACAAGCAGGTTCGCTGTTGTACTGTGTTGCAAGTGTGGACCAATGCAAATGACCCATTTTGTCATATCGTTTGGCCACAGTGTGTGTGTAAATGCGAGGGAGGGGAAGTTGGGGGAGACTAGTGTAAAGAGGATTCTGTTTTTGAGCACTGATATTTGGCCGAATAGAAAGCAATATAGATGTCCCTACCCAGACAACACTGTGTAGTAAAACGTCATTAACGAAACTGAGCTTGTTGCTACTGTAACTTCGCTTTATACGCCACATTGTAAGAAAATGAAACGCCTATAGCTGTTTTAAGATTGTATTTATTTTCCAGCTACCAGTTTAGGCTCTTGGATGCGCCATCTTCAGACTGTAGCTGATGCTGAAACGGTTGACACGATACCTATAGATACAGCATTAGTGGCCAACGTAACTAGGTACGCAGATTGTTTGTAAACTTTGGTGTCAGCACTAAACCTGTCAACTGCCAACTGACTGGAGTTGTACATACAATATCTTATACATCATAGGTGTTACAAGCCCTGCCTACGTGATTTTTTAATCATTTTTAAAGGTTTCGTTGCTCAGAAAATCCTTCGACCATTTATTCCTCGATGTTGTTGTTTTCTCATGCTTGGTTCAGATCGAGTGAAGTATTATAATGATACTAGGGGAGTTTACACACCAACTTTCACCGACTGGGAAGTTGTGTGCTATTACGTATTGAGCAGCTGGAGTCCAGGCGTTACGTCGCGCCGTCTCCAGACGCAAGCGACCGCTTCGATCGGAGGCGGTGGCCGAGTCTCCACCGAGCGGCTTTGGGCGGCATTATTCATGTTGCAGTCAGTGTTTGTTCGGGCCACCATTGTAGCTGCTAGCAAGCCGTTAACCTTTCAGCACGCGGCGAGGGGCGGCTTCCCGACTCCCTCTGCTGGTTCGCCGTAGCCCTCATCTGCGGCAGCAGGCGTTTCACTGAAGTGTAAATTCCAGCTGCCATCCCAACATCATGACGCGCCAGTACCATTCTCCTGCTTACGAATAACCACTGTTTCGGCGTCTGTTATGTTTGCTTACCGGGACAGAACGTTCTGCGCCTTAGTGTGTAGTTATTTAGATAACAAAAAAGTGCGTTCTGTTTGAATCGAATATTGTACAACAACGCTAACATTTGAAATTACCTTCTTTTCCACTTACAATTACCGCCAAACTCCCCGCTCTCCACCGACAAGTGAGTTTTGTTAGTAGTGTTTCTACCTTCGTCGCAGAAAAGGACCCTGTCATTACCAGCTGAACTACCAAGGAAACAGCATTACTAAAGAGTTCAGCCATCCAGGGACATCAGTGGAACCCTGAAGAAGATCCCAGTAGATCGATCGAAACAACGACCACTGAAGAAGTTTGCAGAGGACTATGACACTGCCTGACGTAAAAGATTTTACCTTCGATCGCAACGGGGGATTATATTGGTATATAATTTCGATATTTCAGTAAAATCACATGAATGTAATTACTTTATCAATTTTACGAAGTGAATTTACTGCGTGCTATTATTGGCTAAAACCTTAACATTTATTCTCTTTCACTGGTCACAGGTTCTCACCTGCCCAAGCATCACGTTTCATGTTCGTCTATCATCCTGTTATATTGAAAGCCAGTAGCATTAGATTGTACCGTCTTATTTACTGTAGGCCAGTGATTCCCAAAGTTTATGAGCGCACTATCCCTGAGTGCTGTCATATATTAGCTGAGTCAATGACGCAGTTGGTTCCTCTTATTTCACACATTTTTAATGGAATGATAGAACAAATCTCAGTGCATTGCGATTACTACCTACAACTCCTCTTCTGGAAATAAAGCTAACTATCCATATTGAGGATGGACATTCATAGCAAAACATGCTTTCTCAGCACCACTCATGTCCCCTGGATTACTTGCTCCACCCGCGCCTTGTACTCCGATCTAAAATGAAAACGCAAGCAATTTAAAATGTGGGCACGATATTTTCTACATCGAAATAATCCGAAACCAGCTGCACAAAGAAATTTAATTTCTTAACCGGTTTCAGGCACTCTGTTTCTTCTTCAGAACGTTACACCTATTGGATTATTTGCGAGTGTCAACAATAAGATGCATACAGCGGAATGTCGCTGTCCTAAAATATACAAGAGCAATAAGGATCACGGAATTTTGCTGTAAGAATCTTATTCTTAACAATCGCAAATCATACGATGAATATAACTTTCTGAAGGAGACACTTAGTTTCCCAAATCAGCCACACTATTTAAGAAATTTAATTTCTTTTATACAACTGGTTCCTGATTATTTCGATGTCTATAGCTACAGTTGCTGAGGATGAATAAAATAGTAAACTATGTTCACTGTTTGTAAGTAACTTGACTTTGGACTCCTTACTTCTGAACTACAAGAGACTGGAAGACTTCTTCTGCCAGTATAATAATAATAACAGTAATAGTAATGTGTGGGTGCTATAGCATTGTGGGAACCATAACATAGTAACTGTACTGTGGTGCTATGATGTCAATTAGTACATATAATGTTGTGATGTGAATAATGAAGCCTTTCTGGTCTTTTGTGAGAACTATCTACAGTTTGAAGAACCATTTTCATGAGGTACTTACGCATATGGGATGTATACGTTGCCATTTTACTATCAAACGTGCATGGCACATAGTACGTGTGTAGTTAGTTGATAGGCAACGTGACGGAATTGTTATTCATACATTCATTTCACAAGCTAAAAGCTCTGCCATATTGTGTCATGCTTTAACGTCAGTATTTGAAAAAAAAAATGTTAGTGACTTATGTACTCAGCATTACAGCCTTAAGAAATAGTGATGACAATAATGTTGTTCTAAAGTTAATTTGGTTTTATGATCGGAAAACACTTGAACCGTTTTGCTTTTACTCCTCGAAAAACTTAATTTTACTCCTCAAGGGATAATTACCCTCATGTTGGGAATCACTGTTGTAGATACAGTAACAGTTTCTGGTACTTAGTGGCTAACAGTGAGAACGTTGTTTAATCAGTAGATATTAGAGGTCACTTTTCTAAATTGTAAGGAACAAATGTACCTTCCAATTAATTCACTGTCCGCAACGACCCTAGTAATAATACTAAGATGCTTTGTATACAGCAGTGATTAATTACTAGCCTTTCTTATGAATCAAGGTTTGCTTCTATGCCATGCTTCCAATCTGCCATGTGCCTTCTTACTTATGTTTGCAATAATGCACGAAGCATCATTTGTCCAGAGGACCAAAAGGTCAGAAGCAATAGCAGTAATCGATTGAGTGGTTTGTCGTGTAGCATCAGCGCTTCACAGAAGTTAACTAACATAAACATGTAGCGTTTATTACAATGTGGTACATGGGTGTTACATTTAATCATTAGAATATGATTACGGATAATTTCAGATTCTTCGCTTTTCCTTTCAGTAGTTACGAACACATTCGCTGTGGCGTGTCTCGTTATCTTCCTACCTGGTTCTAAATCAATTTAAACAGTAGTTGATCACTGATGTAATGCAGCAAGTAAAGGAAAAGACGATGGCTGTGTAGCTAATTTATTTGTTAAATAAAGAACTAAGTACCAAAAATTATTTCATTAATGATAGGTTATTTTATATGTCAAACATTAAAAATTCTGTTTCACAACTAGTAAATTAAAACTAAATTATTTATGAAGTTACATACATTTGTTTACAGTATACGAGAACTTAGAGTATGTTTGGTCTACTTTCGAAAGAATAAAGTATTTTGCAGTAAGGCAGAAATTAGAGGTAATTGTTTATTAAGATAGGGCTTGTCAGTTGCTACAGCTTTCAAATAACTGATTCGTCGTTGTGCTAACAATTATCAAATTTTTACGAAAATTCAAGAAGATAAGTTTGCTAGGAATCTCTTTAATTGATCTCAGTAGCCAAATACACCCATCCAGGAACATCTAATACAGAGGGGACTTGAAAAAGTAAGTTCCACCTTCATATGTCAGGCCATGTAATTTTAACTGAATGTTGCACTACAAAGTGGCACAGACCACCATAACATTTTGAATACGGTCACTAAGTATGTGTAAACGACGTTCTACCAAACGTTCAGTTCCTGGACTATAGAAATCCGCTCATTGATCCAGAAGCCATTCCTGAACCGCTGTCTTAACCTCCTAATCGTCGGAAATTTTTTTCTTCCACATGTTCTCTCAGTTTGCCGAAACGATGTGAATCGCTTCGTGTGAGATTGTACTTTCAGATCTTCATTTCAGGACAGCTGAATATGTTATTGCGTGTAGTCCAAACGCCGCCAGATTTTCATTGCGAATGTGTGTGCAGTTTACACATTTTTCCCAGAATATTTATACTCTCTTACGTACTTTAACTTTCGAGTAAGTTTCCAGTTACCAAACCATTTAAATCACACATTGTAATGCAACTGTCATTTGTACCGCATCAGAATTGTCTTTACAGGAAAGCGAAAATATGCACTCTTCCGCCAATGCATCTCACTCGTAGCCCAATGGTTTTAGCAACGACGAAATGTGTAACTTATTTTCCAACGTCTTTAGGTATCACAAGACACAACATCAGTCTTGCCCTTAGCTTGAACGACAAACGCTCTAACGTTTCACAAATTCTAATAGTTAAAACAAGTACATAAACCTTTATGTCACAGTTTAATTTTCTTTTTTTTCTTTTGGTTTCCTACTATTTTTCCGGCTCTAGGTGGGTACCCAGCATTCGTTCCAGACGCCTATTAGCCCATATCCGCGTTTCCCCTCCTTCCCCCTCTTCCGCCCCCCCTCCACTCTCTGTCAGTCACCCCCTAATTTTCTATCATCTTCTCCTGTCCCATTCTCTGTCGGTCTTCACCTCCGCACTCTCTGTCTACCTCCTCCTATCCCCTATCACTGTCCATTTACTTCTTCCCCCTTTCTCTGTTTGCCCATCTCGTATTACTACATTCTCACTCTTGACTCCTGCCTTGTCGTCAATTGTGGGGTGTCTAGAAAATCTGCTTTCTTGGATCGCGAGACAACAATTGAAGCAAATCGTATTAATGAGCTTTATTACGAAAGTAAAACGACAATACTTAACTTTGTGTTAAACAGATGTGTCGCAAGCGAAGGGCGACAGATCTCTTCAGTACAACAATTCCAAGATTGAGGTGCATAGAATGTACGAGGAAAGTAATGAGCTTTGGCGCTTCTCTTCAGGTCGCTAGTCCTGAAGCTTCTGTAGAAGTGGGCCGCGGCCAGTTGGGCTCGGCGCTTAAGTTCTCTTCATATACAGGTCGCTGCTGTCGTGTTGTTGTCCTGGAGAGGCGTCGGTCACCGTGCAATTGGCTGACCTCTTCTTCACAGCTCCCTCTGCTCTTTCGTTCCCGACTGGCGTGCCGGTACTTGTCTTTGCGCCGTAACACGTCCAGCGCAAAACGCGATTGCTAGACCTTATCTCCCACAGTATTTGTTTACAGGTAGTAATTAATATTTGTACCAAGATTCGTTGAAATCGACCCAGGAGTAGAGGAGCAGCATTTTATCTGTGGGTTTGCCCACACAGCAGAAGTCACATATCCTTCATATATATTTAACATTTTTCACATATATTTGTAAAAATTTTCACCTGTATCTCAACCGAATTTCGCCTTGGAGTTTCCTTTTGACGTAGCTCAATGTTTATGAGGTCGAATATGTGTTTTCTGCTGCTAAATGTGTTGCGAGAAGAGTTATCAGTGAAGAAGTAATAAATTAGACCATGCCTTATACGGTAGTTTTATTGCATGAACAGCGAAAAGGCAGTAGCGATAAACGCGTCTTTTTTTCATAATTTTGTGGTGGATGACACCGATGAAATGTCTCGTAAAGGTTTGAAATTACGTGATAAGTTGGTTGTAAGCCACAAAGTGCTCTCATTCTCAAGTACTGGATGAATATAGTAGGTCTGTTTCTGCAACGTGAGCTACACTACTTTCTCACCACCACCATTTTGAGAGATGGGTGGTTCTTGTCCTCAGAGTCTTTCTTTCCAGACTCTGCTCGTGTATCAAGTTTTTAGAGGTTTACGAGAAGATGTAAAATATACATACACATACTAGTACATATTTATAATGTATGGATTTTAGCGTAGTGCGTTAATAGTGCAGCTGTTGGCAATAACAGTGTGACGTGTTGATAACGACCACTTTCCGTACGAAAGAATAGGAAAAAGAGTGGAATAACCAGCTGTCGTGTCATTTCCAATTCATTTCGCCTGCTCTCCATTCCTGTTGCGGAAACGTTTCGACGCTGGAACTTGTAAATGAGAGCGCTGGCAGGTTACGCGAGTGCGGGCAGTCGATATTCTGTGTCCGACCCAATTGGGGTGTCGTTCCTGTCTGTGTCCACCGCCACGCTCAAGGCCAGAACGCTGCCGTAACTGCCTGATTTCATTTGACTATCGAAAACTTTAAAGAGGACTCTGTAAAGGTTATTCCAATATTCGCCGTTGAGCACTATTAAACAGGAACATATGTAACTTTTTTGAGTAAAACTGTTTATTTCTTGTGAACTAAACCTAGACTGGTTTCCTGTCTTAAACTGGTAATCTTGAACAATGCAAGTGGCGTAATTACAGAAACGCTATCTGATTAAATGAGTCACCAAAACTATCTGTAATTTTACAACTGCATTTGAATAGACCTTTACCAAAATAATCACAAAAACAGAAACTGTATGTTAAAGAAATTGTCCTGTAAAATTCTATAATGTGCATCGCATTATATCACTTCCAGTTTTCAAACATTACATTAAATTAAAAAATGAACTTTCAAGGAGTAAATAAACCAAAATGTGTCTGAGAAAATGTGCTATAATTTTACGAAAGCACACTTGAATGTAACTGTAAGAATCAGACTGTTTGCATAAGGAATGAAACATGAACTCATCTTCACTTAAACTGAACCTGGTAATTACTCTGTAACGCAACAGCTAGCTATGAATGATCTTACTGTGTTCTGACTGAACTAGTTTTTATGGCTTGCCTGTGACAACGGAATCACGATACTGCTCGAAGTGATGAACATAAAAAAATATATAGCGCTGCAGAAAATCAGCTGAATCAGAAAGAAACTTTTGCGCAGTGTAGTGTAACGATTGTAACTGTTCTAAGTAGATGATGCTTTGTTTTAAGACTATGTGTTCCACTCTGAGCAATGCAGAAACACGAAATAGAATGTACAAATTTTCTTTAGGAGACAGTGGTGGAATTTAAACTTGCTGAACGATTGAAAAGGAAATAACTTTTACAGAATCTATATTGTGAATAATAAAGCTCATTGTCTGACTATTACTATCATATTTATAGAAATTACATCTTATTCAAATATGACTCTGCCTTGAAATTAATTATTGAAATGGTAAGGGAGTGCTAAACCTGTAACTTCTGAGTGCTAGTCATGTGAACAGATAACTTTACTTAATCACATTTAAACAATGAAACGAACTAACCCAAGACAATAAAGAAAGATTCCATCTAAATCTTCTGTTCTTAAACACATCGTAACAACACGAAAGGAAGCAGGGCAGCAGCAGTGATACGCCAGATCATAACTAATTAAATTAATTTTTACCAAATTATATTCCAAGGTTAATCCAGCACTCTATCTTTATTCTATCATCAGTAGCATAGCAAACATCCGAATCATCCACTTGCTTCTTTTAGAATGTTGCAGCAATGACAATCCCACTAGCAACGGAAGATCACAGTGCTTGTACTCAGAACCTCGGTGGTGTAACATGGTGAGTATTGAATAACTGTCTTTGAAATGTATGAAGTATACGGATATGAAGTATGACACAGCGAATGAAAACAGAGCTCACATCACTTTTCGTGTGTTCCAAAAATGAGCTAGAAACTTTACAAATGATGATCGAGTTATGTATAAGTGATCAATTCCAGCCCAGAATTCATTTACCACATTCGAACTCAGAGGTGGAGGAGGGAGATTCGATTAGTTAGTGCACTGTGAAGGATTAGCGATCCACAGGCGGTCAAGTGCCTTTTATTGTTTGTATTATGATAATTTAGATCATTTATAGGTGGCTGCGAATGATATCGCAATTTTATAAATACATAAGATAGCCTAGGATTTGAACGTTTAATGCCGATACTAGTAAAAATTCCTATGAACAGTCATTTACTATGAAGCCTGTGTAACGTCACTGCACAAACACGATTACTCAACTTGCGAACTTCACTTCATTCACTAATTAATTGATGCTGCTACTTTGTCTGGAGGTGCGTAGCCAGTACGAATAGCGCAGTACTTCTTTTAGTTAGTGCGTTTGTTTCAGCTATCAGTACTCAAAAAAAGGTTCAAATGGCTCTTAGCACTATGGGACTAAACATCTGGGGTCATCAGTCCCCTAAACTTAGAACTACTTAAACCTAACTAACCTAAGAACAGCACACACATCTATGCCCGAGGCAGGATTCGAACCTGCGACGGTAGCAGCAGTGCGGTTCCGGACTGAAGCGCCTAGAACCGCTCGGTCACAAAGGTCGGCCTATCAGTACTCAATACCAGTCGTTAGCCCAATCTGGAACATGTACTATACCATCAATTTATTTGTGGAGAGAATGGTTTGGTTAGCGACAGCATTCGAAGATGAATTACGTTTTCTCTAGTTTCTTCTTATAGGCTTCATCCTGAGTGACCCACTTCTTTATTTATGCGGATAGATCATCGAAAATTAGTCTCTGGCAGAGGAAACGGTGGGAGTGAATATTAGTTGCATTTGTGTTTCCGTATATGTGTAACAAAGTTTTACATACATTCTGTAATAACATTTAAAGTTATGAGCTCCTGTACAACATGATCGTTCAACATTAATGATTTCCGGGTATTGTACCACGTCATACTGTATAAAACTGCTACTGGGGAAAAGCAATATTTCGGCCACGGCTTTAGCGACCTTGTTCTGGATCTACTGTTGCGTTCTAGCTATGCAGTGTCTTTTATATTTTGTTATTACTGTTCACTATGCATGCTTTTATGCCATAATTTTAAAACGATAGTGCATTTCGTTGGTCACTTAAGGAAGAGGAAGAGGGAACTTTATTTTAATAGGTTACTGTGGTGGAGGGAGAGCGTAACCACTGTTGTCTATTGGCTCTTGTGTTATGTGCCATGACTGGTAGTCACTGGCGAATGAGACGTTGGCTCCTGTTTACCAAGTGCTGGACGTCGGCCGCCCGGCGGCAGTTACTCGCCGGTAGTGCTCACGCCTCGTGTTGACAGTGCGGTCTGTTGGGCTCTGACTGTTGGCAGGCAAGGTGGGGCAAGCCTGATTCCATCCTCTCTATTCATGTTCTTAGGGTGTTTAAGTATTTCGATGGCCTCTCTGATTTTGCGTTTCGTCATAACCAGCTGCTTGGCCAACACACAACCTTCCCCGAATTTTATTTCTTTTCCGCAATGTTGCTGATGTTTTGCCACTGAACATTTGTTGTGTTGCCAATGAACGGATGAGCGAATTCTTCTACGCTGGGTGGTGGTAGGATTCAGCCTGCAGATACCTGTCTGTATGTGTAGGCTTGCGACATACTCTGTGCCCCAGTGTGCCCTCCGTTATCCTGTATAGTTCGGCATCTAGAATTGGAATTGCACCATTCTTCCCTACCTCGAGTGTGAACTCTATCTTCCCGTGCATGTTTTTCAAATATATGTGAAACTTGTGTAGCTCTCCTTCATCATGGGACCATGGCGGCTGCAGTGTAACACGTGTTAAGTTCGGCTCGCGAAATTTAGTTGAATTCGAAGGTGTTCTCGCATGGGGTGTTGTCTAGTACCAGTGGAAATTGTGTAAACAACAGTGTTCTGTGCAGTAGTGCTATTTTTTTCTGTGATCCGCCAATATCTTCGAGAAAATGGTGAACAGGAGAGTCAACAGCAGCGCGTCCAGCAGCGGGGAAGCAGCAGGTGCGGCGGGCTCGCTCTTGGCGGAGTGTGTGGCCGCGGCTCCCGGTATAGCGGAACTGGTCCGCTCTAAGGTAAACGCTGCGCTTCGCGATAAAGACAATCTCGATCTGATAGCAGGCACTATATCAGATACTGTAACGGCAGCAGTATTGGCCAAAATGCGTGAAACTGTTGAGACCAATACTGCCGAAATTACAGGACTAAAAAAGTGTGTCTGAATACGAGAAAATGGCACGAGAGTTGGAAGTGAAACTATCTGCCGCAACAGACGAGCTGGAACAGTACCAAAGCCGAAATAGTCTACGACTGTTTATAGTAGCAGAAAATAAGGATGAAGACACAGACAACCTGCTTATACAGGTTGCGTGTGAAAAATTAGGCGTTGAAGTGACCAAGGCAGACATTGACAGGAGTCATCGGGTGGGACGAAAACTACCAGGTGCTACCAAACCTCGTCCAATAATATTTAAATTTGTCTCGTACCGAAAAAGGGCAGAGATCTTTACCCAGAAGAAGAAGTTAGCAAGGACAGGGCTTACAATAAGGGAAGATCTGACACACGAACGGCTAAAGATTTTAAACAGTGCCCTATCCCATTTCGGTCTTCAGAATGTGTGGACTCAGGATGGCAGAGTAATCATTAAGACAGCAGCTTGAAAGAAGACAGTCACAAACATGACAGAACTGAATAGTATTAAGTGAAGCTACTCGAGCCAAAAGTGCAAACTTAACACCATTTGCAAATTGTAACAGCCATATACTCAGATATAGTATTGTAATTGTATTAACTTTTTAATTATACCCATATTTGTACCTTCAACTAATTGTTTTTGTAACTCTATTAACTTTTTACTATTTTTTTGTATCTGTAGCTCTGACCATTACTTAATTTTAGTTACTGCTAATACTTTTTTCATTTTCTCAGTTTATTCTCTTCCATTCTGTAATAGTTCTATCGCAATTATTAGTCTCGCCTTAAGTTCATTAACCACCCATCTCTTCGGTTTAAATTGTTCATAACAAAAATCACTATCAGTATCATTTTAGCAAATTTCAATCTAATTGTAGCTTCCTACGATAATCACTACCAGTATCACTTTAGTAAAAATTTAATTCTAGCTTCCTACGATAATCAATTAATTATTAAGCTTACTTCGCTGGCAGCATCGGCCTCTTAATCACTCCCCTTTCCCTTATTTCTACCCTAAGCTGTTTCAAATACGCTAATTACATTTCACCTCTCACGACATAGGATACACAGTGACACACAGCCGTCACTGTTTTAGTCATATTCTCCTTGCACCGAATACCACTAATCCATTTTCTATACTCCCGCAACCTCAGGAAATCTCTTGCAGTCGCCTTTCTTTCGGCACTCGCGGAGTCACAAACAGGGCGCGCAAAATCTCGGACACCCCTGTGTTCTGTCACTTGGCGGAAGCACCAGCCAGTGCCCCTCGCGGCAGGTAGTGCCTAACAAAGGAACAAACCAGTCTGCCACCCTACTCCAGGCTGCTCAGCGGAACGCGTCAGAGCTTTTAGCAGCTCACTGCAACATCCAGTCTTTACCTGCACATTACGAAGAACTTAGCCTCCTCTTCAACCAACTAAACTACCACGTAATCCGCTTATCCGAAACGTGGATGAAACCACACACATCATCTGCATCTATTTATCTCCCAGGGTACACATTTCTCAAAAAAGCGAGGTGGCGGTGTCGGCGCGTATATACGAACACATCTCAAAGCGAAAGTCTTATGTACGTCAAATCCTGCTGAAGAAAAAGAGGCTGAATTCATGTTCATTTAAATAAATATACAAAGTCGGAAGTTCTTGACTGGCGTCGTGTACAAGCCGCCAAAAATAAGCTCAATGAGTTCCTTCCAGTCGGAATTACATTCACTTCACTGTCAATACGAACATGTCATCGTAATGGGTGACTTGAACATAGACCTGCTAAGAGACAATCCCTCCGCAATAAACCTAAGAAGACTGTTTAGTTGCAATAGCATGAACATTCTTCCATTACAACCTACACACCATATGGCGCATAGTCATACTCTTATAGACGTAATCGCAACGAAACAGACTGACAAAGTAAGAGATGTTGGTCAAACATCGGCCCCTGGCCTCTCAGAACATGATGTAATATTCCTGGCCTACTCTGTGCAGCCCCTAAGGATCAAATCGCGTTACATAACTTGTAGGAACATGAAACTTATTGACCTTGACGCTCTAACAGCCGATGGCTCAGAAATCTCATGGCATCAAATAATCAGAGAACCTACAATCGACGGCAAAATTAATGAACTTGGTGATAAACTCACTGCCCTCTATGACAAACATGCACCTGTGTGCACAATCCGAGTAAGAAAATCTCCTGCTCCATGGCTGACAGCTGAATTACATCAAATGATGACTAATAAGGATGCTGCCCACTGGCGTTTCAAGGCAGATCAGAAACCCGAGCGTTTCGAAGAACATAGAAAGCTACGGAACAGAGTGAGACAATGCATTCGCAATGCTAAAATCAGGCACGCTCGCTCGCTTGTATGCAGCGGTCTGACGCCCACAACTCTATGGAAGAATCTCCGTAGCTTGGGGGTCGGAGAGGCAAAATCGGAAACTACTTTTCATGTGTCAGCTAACGAATTAAATTAATTCTTCTCTGCACCTCTGAATACCAGCACAGCTGATAATTACCGTCCACAAGAATCCCCAAACAGGATAACTAACAACGATACCTTCCATCTGAAACATGTAACAACAAATACGGCAAGAAAAGCAATAATGAGAATCTCTTCTAATGCAATAGGCAACGACAGTATCGGTATAACCATGATTAAGAATGTTGCCGATATCTTAGTACCTGTCTTAACTGACATATTTAATTTTTCCCTCGTGAACGGAATATACCCCACTCCATGGAAAAGAAGCATAATTCTACCCATCCCTAAGATCGAAAACCCACAACTGCCTAGTGATTACCGACCAATTAGCATACTGCCTGCTGTTTCCAAAGCACTTGAATATATTGTTCATGACCAAATCACTGAACACTTGCACGAATTCAGCCTATATGGCAAATTTCAATCCGGTTTCCGTAAACATCACAGCACAAACACTGCTCTAATTAAAGTAACTGAAGACCTGGAATATGCTATCGACAATCGAATGGCAACAATATTGACGCTACTGGGCTTAAGCAAAGCTTTTGACACTGTTAACTTTGACATGTTTCTCAGAAAAATGCAACAGCTTAATTTCTCTGATAGTGCAATGAGATGGTTTGAAAGCTACTTAAAAGACAGACAAGAATGTGTGGTCTGCGTAGATGAAAAAATCTTCCTGGAAACATGTTTCCTCGGGAGTGCCACAAGGATCAGTCTTAGGACCACTTTTGTTTTCTTTATATGTCAACGATATTTCGTCGGTTCTGTCCTCCTGTAAATATCATTTTTATGCCGACGACCTCTGGCTCTACCTAAGCGTCAGACCTGAGGATGTAAACGCTGCAATCGCTCAGATGAATGTTGATCTGTCTTCAGTAGTGACATGGGCGAAAAACCTGGGGCTTAAACTAAATGCAAAAAAGACGCAAGTAATCTTAATAGCCCATCAGATCATCACCGAATCCCGATACGTTTCACTCTTGGGACATAAAGTCGACCAGAAATTGGAAACAGTCTGAAACAGTACTCAAATGGTTCAAATGGCTCTTAGCACTATGGGACTTAACATATAAGGTCATCAGTCCCCCAGAATTTAGAACTACGTAAACCTAACTAACCTAAGGACATCACACACATCCATGCCCGAGGCAGGTCTCGAACTTGCGACCGCAGCGGTCCCGCGGTTCCAGACCGCAGCGCCTAGAACCGCACGGCCACTTCGGCTTGCTAACAAAATGGTCCCACAGTACTCATCGAATACGTTGTGTCCAAATTTACCCGATGTGTTTCGTGAGAACTGTTTCGGCTTGCTTCCGAAGATTATCTTTTACAGTCCCCGAGCATCTCCCGTACTCTTTCAACCGATCCATACTGATCTCTTATCATTGCTGCGGAGAGGCTGACACCGTTCAGTGTCTGTTGTTAAATCTACTTGATGAGTACTCCAAACGCTGGAAGAACATTTAAGAATTGACCACACTGCCTTTTTCTATGTGACTTTCTTCATTGGTATACTACCCACTTCCAGAACCCTTCAATCAAATATATATATCAGTCACCTTTCTAATATTGAGTCTATATGTTCGTATAGAAACAGAAGAAACTGCAAAAAGGTGGTAATTTAAGGAGATGGGACCTGGATAAACTGAAAGAACCAGAGGTAGTACAGATTTCAGGGAGAGCATAAGGGAACAATTGTCAGGAATGGGGGAAAGAAATACATTAGAAGAAGAATGGGTAGCTTTGAGAGATGAAGTAGTGAACGCAGCAGAGGATCTAGTAGGTAAAAAGACGAGGGCTAGTGGAAATCCTTGGGTAACAGAATAAATATTGAATTTATTTGGTGAAAGGAGAAAATATAAAAATGCAGTAAATGAAGCAGGCAAAAAGGAATACAAACGTCTCAAAAATGAGATCGACAGGAAGTGCAAAATAACTAAGCAGGGATGGCTAGAGGACCAATGTAAGAAAGTAGAGGCTTATCTCACTAGGGGTAGGATAGATACTGCCTACAAGAAAATTAAAGAGACCTTTGGAGAAAAGAACCACAAGGCCCCGGGAATAGACAACATTCCATTAGAACTACTGACAGCCTTGGGAGAGCCAGTCCTGACAAAACTCTACCATCTGGTGAGCAAAATGTATGAGACAGGCGAAATACCCTCAGACTTCAAGAAGAATATAATAATTCGAATCCCAAAGAAAGCAGGTGCCGACAGATGTGGAAATTACCGAATTATCAGTTTAATGAGTCACGGATGCAAAATACTAACGCGAATTCTTTACATAAGAATGGAAAAACTGGTACAAGCCGACCTCGGCGAAGATCAGTTTGGATTCCGTAGAAATATTGGAACACGTGAGGCAAAACTGACCCTACGACTTATCTTAGAAGCTAGATTAAGGAAAGGCAAACCTACATTTCTAGCATTTGTAGACTTAGAAAAAGCTTTTGACAATGTTGACTGGAATACTCTCTTTCAAACCCTGAAGGTGGCAGGTATAAAATACAGGGAGCGAAAGGCTATTTACAATTTGTACAGAAACCAGATGGCAGTTATAACAGTCGAGGGATATGAAAGGGAGGCAGAGGTTGGGAAGGGAGTGAGACAGGGTTGTAGCCTATCCCCGACGTTAATCAATCTGTATATTGAGCAAGCAGTGAAGGAAACGAAAGAAAAATTCAGAGTAGGTATTAAAATGCATGGAGAACAAGCAAAATCTTTGAGATTTTCACTCTGCAGCGAAGTGTGCGCTGACATGAAACTTCCTGGCAGATTGTGTGCCCGACCGAGACTCGACCTCGGACCTTTGCCTTTCGCGGGCCAGTGCTCTACCATCTGAGCTACCGAAGCACGACTCACGCCCGGTACTCACAGCTTTACTTTTGCCAGTATCTCGTCTTCTACCTTCCAAACTTTACAGAAGCTCTCCTGCGAGCTGGAAGGTAGGAGACGAGATACTGGCAGAACTAAAGCTGTGAGTACCGGGCGTGAGTCGTGCTTCGGTAACTCAGATGGTAGAGCACTTGCCCGTGAAAGGCAAAGGTCCCGAGTTCGAGTCTCGGTCGGGCACACAGTTTTAATCTGCCAGGAAGTTCCAAAATCTTTGAGGTTCGCCGATGACATTGTAATTCTGTCAGAGACAGCAAAGGACTTGGAAGAGCAGTTGAACGGAATGGACAGTGTCTTGAAAGGAGGATATAAGATGAACATCATCAAAGGCAAAACGAGGATAATGGAATGTAGTCGACTTAAGTGGGGTGATGCTGAGGGAATTAGATTAGGAAATGAGACACTTAATGTAGTAAAGGAGTTTTGCTATTTGGGGAGCAAAATAACTGATGATGGTCGAAGTAGAGAGGATATAAAATGTAGACTGGCAATGGCAGGGAAGGCGTTTCCAAAGAAGAGAAATTTGTTAACATTGAGTATTGATTTAAGTATCAGGAAGTCGTTTCTGAAAGTATTAGTATGGAGCATAGCCATGCATGGAAGTGAAACATGGACGATAACTGGTTTTGACAAGAAGAGAATAGAAGCTTTCGAAATGTGGTTCTACAGAAGAATGCTGGAGATTAGATGGGTAGATCATGTAACTAATGATTAGGCATTGAATAGGATTGGGCAGAAGAGAAGTTTGTGGCACAACTTGACTAGAAGAAGGGATCGCTTGGTGGGGCATGTTCTGAGGCATCAAGGGATCAATAATTTAGTATTGGAGGGCAGCGTTGAGGGTAAAAATCATAGAGGGAGACCAAGAGATGAATACACTAAACAGATTCAGAAGGATGTAGGTTGCAGTAGATACTGGGAGATGAAGAAGCTTGCACAGGATAGAGTAGCATGAAGAGCTGCATCAAACCAGTCCCAGGACTGAAGACCACAACAACAACAACAACATATTCGTCATGTTCCGTAGTGCTTATCGGTTGCCGGCTTCTGGTGGCCGAGCGGTTCTAGGCGCTACAGCCTGGAACCGCGGACCGCTCCAATCTCAGGTTCGAATCCTACCTCGGGTATGGATGTGTGTGATGTTCTTAGGTTAGTTACGTTTCAGTAGTTCTAAGTTCTAGTGGACTGATTACCTCAGCAGTTACGTCCCATAGTGCTCAGAGCCATTAGACCATTTCTGCTTATCGCTTCTTCGATTCTTGGTATCTAAAGCTACCCCCCCCCCCTCAAAAATACTTACACGATGTTATGAGCGCAGTATCTTCACATATACACTGGAACGCAAAAGAAACTGGTATGGGCATGCGTAATCAAATACAGAGTTATGTAAACAGGAGCTGCGGTCGGCAACGCCTATATAAGAGAACAAAAGTCTGGCGCAGTTATTACATCCGTAACTGCTGCTTCAATGGCAGATTATGAAGATTCAAATAAGTCTATACGTGGTGTTACAGTCGGCGCACCAGCGATGGGACACAGCATCTCCGAGGTAGCGAAGAAGCGGGGATTTTCCTGCACGACCATTTCACGAGTGTACCGTGAGTATTAGGAATCCGCTAAAATATCAAATGTCCGACATCGCTGCCGCCTGAAAAAGATCCGGCAAGAACGGGGCCAATGACGACTGAAGAGAATCGTTTTAAGTGACAGAAGTGCAATCGTTCCGCAAAGTGCAGTAAATTTCAGTGCTGAGCCATCAAAATGTGTCAGCCTGGGAACCGTTCAACGGAACATCAACGGTATGGGCTTTCAGAGCCAACGGCCCACTAGTGTATCCTTGATTACTGCACGACGTATAGGTTTATGCCTCGCCTGGGCCTGTCAACACTGACATTGGACTGTTGTTGCCTGGTCGGACGAGGCTCGTTTCAGATTGTATCTAGAAGATGGACGTGTACAGGTATGGGGACAACTTCATGAATCCATGGACCCTGAATGTCAGCATGGGATTGTTCAACTTGGTGGTGGCTCTGTAATGGTGTGGAGCGTGTGCAGTTGTAGTTATATGGGACCCCTGATAGTCTAGATAGGACTCTGACAGGTGACACGTAGGCATCCTGTCTGATCAACTGCATCCATTCATGATCGTTGTGCATTCCGACGGTCTTCGAAAATTCCAGCAGGTCTGTGCGACGCCGCACACGTCCAGAATTGCTACAGAGTGGCTCTAGGAGCACTCTTTCGGGTTTAAGCACTTCCGCTGGCCACCAAACGCCACAGACATGAACCTTATTGAGCATATCTGGAATGCCTTGCAACATGCTATTCGGAAGAGATCTCCACTTCCTCGTACTCTTACGGATTGAAGGACAGCCCAGCAGGATTCATGGTGTTAGTTCCCTCCAACACTACTTCAAAAATTAGTCTTGTATATGCCACCTTGTGCTGCGTCATTTCTGCGTCCTCGCGGGTGCCCATCACGATGTTGGGCACATGTATCGATTTCTTTCGCTCTTCAGAGTATATGGTTCGTTTCCTTAGTTGTAGGTATTTTTCACATGTTATCCTATCTTTAAGGAGAGCTACCATTATCTACCGTTTTCCAGTGACAAAACTTTCAAGTGCACAACTGCCTGGGTATGGATGAAAACTTGAAAATACGAATAACACAAGTGATTACTATACCTAATAGATTGTACGAAACGGATTGTATTTAAAACAGCTTCCAGTCAAATCCGAATGAATAACTACAGGCACATAAGTTATTCCATTCCATCGTGGCATGGTGATAGAGCAATAGTCTGTTGCCACTATTTAAAAAGCAGTTGTAGATTTCACAGTTCTTTGTCACCCAATAATGGAGCGTTTCGCCCAGATAGGGCATCATCGGGTTATGTTAAAAATATCTAAAATGTTCTCCCAAAATCATCTGACAAGAACGCATGATACGGAATTAAACGTACTAAAATGGAACCTCATGGAAGCAACATCAGGCATAGCAGCAGAGAACAGGTCCTAACGCGCAAACCGTGAACACAGCCGTAAAGTACACTCGCGCGCAAGGTGCTGTTCTGCGATGTTATGCCCGACGTCGCCTCCATGTCGTTATCTTTTAGTACGTTTTATTTGGTATCAAGCATTCTCGAGTGATGTTATTCGGCAAAAATATCTGACTTTTTTACGTAACGTGATGATGCCTGTCCGCGTCACACGCGTCATTCTTTACTTAATAAGAAACATGTGTTATTTTAAAATAGTAAATACAGGCCCTGTGTTTTCAAAGGAATGTCATTCCATTTCTGCTGTAAAATAGTGGAAAGTTCAGGTAACGATGATGGACGTGGATAGCAATTCCGCCTTCTTTCTGAAGCAGATCACAAAGGCTCAATAATAATATGATCTGTTGACTGGGACGGCCAGGGGAGAATAGACCAATTACTCTCCTGCTCACAAAGCCACTCATGGACGATGCGAACTGTGTAAACAGGGATCTTGGAACGCTGAATCACCAGTGGGTAACACAGATTGTACCAGGCGATCGATCTCATCAACGAAGATAGTCCCGTAGTCATTGGCAGTATCCAGATGGCTGTAATCTAGCTTTAGGAGCTAGGAGAAATATAAGGGTTTGGTAATTTTTCTTTGGCAAATATTCTACATTTGTCTTCGGACAGTGCTAGCAGATATGTGTTCCTGGCACACCTCGTTCACACAGGCAGCGACTGACTCACCTCGGAGCATCAATTGTTCCATGTGGCTCTGCTGACCTCACGTTCTATGCGATGGATGAAACGTGGGGAAACATACTGCAGATTACGCGTGATGCAGCTGACATCGGTTACCTAAATTCATATTGAATCTCCCACATCCTGTGTCTCATGAAACTTGCACCGATTGAAGATTAACTTGCGTCTAGCGACCCGTCTTGCGACGCGTCTTTGATTCATGATGAAAACGTCCTCGGTCGCCGATTCGAAACTAGCTACCGATTTAATTTTGATTGATAATCACAATGGCCGTCGAAGACTTCCGGCATAAGAAGTCTCCCTCATTCTGCCAAAGGCCTTGTCAAAGGGGGAGGATGAACGGACAGAGTTTCAGGGCACTCTCTCACCGTTGCGGTGCGAAAATGCTCCTAAAGGCGGAACAATCAGCAATGATCAACGGCATGAGGGTGCAGAAGGCCATTGAAGCCACTGCATTAAAGACACATAACGTGTATCCACGGGACCTGTGACCTGTAATTGAAAATGTGTCTATCATTGGCCAAAGATTCCTGAATAGGCCCCATTCGATCTCTGGGAGGTGTCAGCCAAGGGGGAGGTTCTCATGAGAAATATACTGAATAATCATCGAAAGGATAACGTTTTACGAGTCGGGGCGTGGAATATCAGAAGCTTGAATTTGGTAAGGAAGCTAGAAAATCTGAAAAGGGAAATTCAGATCCTCAATATAGCTATAGTAGGGGTTAGGGAAGTGAAATTGAAAGAAGACAAGGATTTCCGAGTAGATGAGTATAGGGTAATATCAACTGCAGCAGAAAATAGTGCAACGAGAGTAGAGTTCGTTATGAATAGGAAGGTAGGGCAGATTTACTGTGAACTGTTCAGTGATAGGGGAATTATTATCAGAATCGACAGCAATCTAACACCGACAACGATAGTTCAGACATAAAAGCCGGCGTCTCAAGCTGAAGATGAAGATATAGGGAAATTATATGACAATGAAAGGGTCATACCATACGCAAAGGGAGATGTAAAGCTAAAAGTCATGAGGGACTGGAATGCAATTGTAGGGGAAGGAGTAGAAGAAAAGGTTACAGAAGAATATGGGCTTGGGACAAGGAATGAGAGAGGAGGAAGACTAATCGAATTCTGTAACAGATTCCAGGTAGTAATAGCGAATACCTTGTTCAAGAATCACAAGATGAGGAGGTATATTTGGAAGAGGCCGGGTGATACGGGAACATTTAAGTTAGAGTACATCACAGGTCAGATAGAGATTCCGAATGCAGATTCTGAATTGTGAGGCGTACACCGGAGCAGACAGTTTACAATCTAGTAGTGATGAAGAGTAGGCTAAAATTCAACTGAATAGTCAGGAAGAATCGATACGCAAAGAAGTGCGATGTGGAAGTACTAAGGAAAAACGAGATACGCCTGAAGTTCTCAAAGGCTGTAGATGCAGCAATAAAGATTAGTCCAGTAGGCAGTACACTTGAAGACGAATGGACATTTCCAAAAAAGGCAATCAGAGAAGTTTGAAAGAAAATCACAGGTACAAGGAAGGTAACTGTGAAGAAACCACGGGTAACAGAAGAAATGCCTAAGCTGATGGATGAAAGAAGGAAGAGAGTGTTCCGGGAAATTCTGGCATTCAGAAATACAAGTAGCTGAGGAATGATATAAATACAAATTGCAAATGACAAAATGGGTGCATGGAAAATGTGAAGCAATCGAAAAGGAAATGATAGTTGGAAGGACTGATTCAGCATATAGGAAAGTCAAAACAACCTTCCGTGAAATTAAAAGCAAGTGTGGTTACATGAAGAGTCCAACCAGAATTCTATTATTTAATGCACAAGAGAGAGCGGATGGATGTAAAGAGTACATTAAAGGCCTCTGTCACGGGAAAGATTTGTCTGATATGATTGAAGAAGAAACAGGAGATGATTTAGAAGAGATAGGGGATCCAGTATTAGAATCAGAATTTAAAAGAGCTTGGGAGGACTTCACAACAAATAAGGCGGAAGAAATGGATAACATTCCATCAGAATATTTAATATCATTAGGGGAAATGGCATCAAAACGACTATTCCCACTGGCATTAGGCTGTATGAGTTTGGAAATATACCGGCTGACTACGGAAAAAAATCATCCACACAATTCCGAAGTCTGCAAGAGCTGAGAAGTGCGAGAATTATTGCACAATCAGCTTAACAGCTCATGCATCCAAGTTGCTGACAAGAATAATGTACAGAAGAATGGAAAATAAAATTGGGAATATGTTAGATGACGATCATTTTGGCTTTAGGAAAGGTTAAGGGATCAGAGAGGCAATTCTGAAAAATGTGGTTGATAATGGAAGCAAGACTAAAGTAAAATTAAGACATGTTATAGAATTTGCCGACCTGGATCAAGCGTTCGACAATATAAAATGGTGCAAGATGTTCGACAATCTGAGTAATATAGAGGTAAGCATTAGGGAGAGACGGGTAATATACTGTATGTACAAGAATGAAGAGGGAATAATAAGAGTGGACAACCAAGAATGAAATCTCGGATTTAAAAGGGTAGAAGGCAAGAATGTAGTCTTCCGCCCCTACTGTTCAATGTATACATCGAAGAAGCAGTGATGAAAATGAAAGAAAGGTTCAAGAGTAGAATTAAAATTCGAGTTGAAAGGGTTTCAGTGATGAGATTCGCTGATGACAATCATATCCCGAGTGAAAGTGAAAAAGGTTTACATGATCTGCTGAATGGAATGGACAGTCTAATGAGTACAGAATATCTATTGCGAGTAAATCTAAGAAAGACGAAGGTAATGAGAATTAGCAGAAATGAGACCAGCTAGAAACTTAACATCAGTATTAGTGGTCACGAAGTAGATGACGTCAAGGAATTCTTTTACGCAGGCAGCAGGAGAACATAAACAGCCGACTAGCACTGGAGAAAAGGGAATTCTTGGCTAGGAGAAGTCTAATAGTATCTAACATAGGCCTTAATATGAGGGAGAAATTTCTGCGAATATACGTTTGGAGCACAGCACCGTGTGGTAGTTCAAATGTTCCTATGTATGTGAATTCCTGAGAGACCAAACTGTTGAGGTCATCGGTCCCTAGACTAACACACTACTTAATCTAACTTAAACAAATTTATGCTAAGAATGACACACACGCCCATGCCTGAGGGAGTACTCGAACCTCCAGCGGGAGGGGCCGCGGCAATCCGAGACAGGACGCCTCCGGGCGGTTGTGTGGTAGTGAAACATGGACCGTGGGAAACCCAGAAAAGAAGAGGATCGAAGGATTATAGATGTGGTACTACAGACTAATGCTGAAAATTGAGTGGACTGAAAAAGTGAGGAATGAGGAGGTTCTACGCAGAATCGGAGAGGGAATATGTGGAAAAACACTGACAAAGGGAAGAGACAGGATGATAGGACCTTAGGGATTGATTTTCACGGTACTAGCGGGAGCTGCATAGAGGAAAAACTGTAGAGGGGAACAGTGATGTATATACATCTAGCACATAAGTTGCAAGTGCTACTCTGAGACGAAGAGGTTGGCCGCATCAAACCAGTCAGAATACTGATGAGTCAAAAAAATAGAAAGAAAAGAGAATACGTGCCTGTGAGAGAGTACTCGGGAATCGTATCTACAAGTATCGTATCTACACTTACCCCACAGACGACATATAGCCGGAACAGGACATCTTATGTATGCATCAAGAATCAGTCACAGATTGGAGTACAATAGTAGTCGAGTCATGGGATTTGCATTCTGTAACAGCCAACTTCATTTCCCCGCCGGCAGCATAGATTTGGGTTCTCTAAAATGAGATCCATGGACTAATCGATTATAGTGGACACGATCTATTTCATTCCTTGCCCTTCTCGCGTACGAACTTGAATTATGTCTCCAAATATACCTCGTTAACGGACATTAAACGCAAGCTAACCTTCCTTTTTCTTACACACACACATACACCCACACACCCACACAAACACACACACACACACACACACACACACACACAATGTCAGAGAATGAGTGTACCAGACAGCACTCACTTGTTCACGGAATATATTCAGTGATCCTTTTTTTTTTTCAGTCCAGGCTTCGCTAACACTTGTTGGCACTCTACCTCCGCTGTATCCTGGATTTGTTCCAGGCCGGCGCTTTAGGGTATGATGTCAGGTGCAGTGCCAGAGGACTGCTCGTCTAATTAGACCGAGTGCAAATTTTCTGTGGTATTATCACAAGAATGAACTTGTCAGATAATTATATTAATCTAATTACCTTTCGAAGGAAAGAAACGCCTAGCTGAGCGCAATACTGTCTGCTTTGTAAGAGGAGATGATACTGTATTTAATAAAGGTGACGACATAAATTACAGAACGGAAATAAAGTACATTGTGTGATCCAATATGAGAAAGAAATATATCTTTCTAGAGAATTTGCTTCCTACACTATATGTGGCAGATGACACCTGTGTGCTGGATAGGTTTCGAACAAGATGCCCTACTTCTTTTATTGTGTGTTTTAGGTTATTTTTTTAAAACACAGAAATTGTACAGCCAACCGGTTGCAAATAAGTGTTTGGTACAACTAACCTGGTTTTCAACATCTCCTATGGGTTTCATCATCAGGATTAATATTTGAGAAACGGTAAAACTACGTTGCGACAAAGCAAAGGTCAGAATTTAGAGCTGCTATTCTCAAGTCTAAAATAAAATAAAATAAAATACCTTTCAGCCTTGTCAAGTATGACAGTGTGGGAGAATTACCTAACTTTTTACGTTACATTTCCTATAGCGATGGTGAGATACTGAACTTAACTATCCACTATTTTTTTTGCCTTTAGATCTTGGACTGGTGACATTTGGATTACTAGTCGAAGACGCTATCCTTAGACCGAAGTATCCCATAATTTCTTTACACACTTCTGTCTTTTTTCGTTCTTGAAGCAGTTTATTGATCACGTCAATACAATTAAACCATTTGTTAGAGAAACGCAAAAGTACCATATGCAAGTCGGACAAGCATTTCTTTCTAGCATCAAAAGACTATGACACAATTAATACAAACTATTCACACCCCACTGCAACTTTCAGTTACTTCAGGAAGTACAAGTGAGTTTTTGTTATATCATCTTACATTGTCGGATCTTTTTCTCTTCAATTAACTTCTAACATTTCGACTGAGGTTTTTTTCTGTTTTTGTGATCGGAAGACCATTAATTTCCTACAATACTTGTTGCAAATCAATTAAATAGAAGACAAATATTGATGGTGTTGGGACAACAAGCAGCCACAAATTTACTTTCAGTTCCTTTATTCAAACGATACCGGTACCGGTTTCGAATCGTTATGATTCATCTTCAGACGCTTTCCATGCTTTCCTTACCTGCTGTCCCAACACCATCAGCATCTGTCTTCAAACGCCATCCACCGTCTCCAACCATGTCATCATATGACGAAATTGAATTAATTAGAATGTGAGAAGTAGACACTACAGAAATAAATTCCTCGTACACATTCACCATATTTGATAATTGGTGTATCCCAGACAATATTCATCATGTTGTCTTGCCATGGAACTTTAGGGACCTGCAACTTTTTAGCGGCACCGTGCAGATATATATAGACAAATAAATGTGTGGATACATCAGTACAGTTGCGTGGCTCTCCAAGTTTATGAAAGTTCTCAACTAACGGAACTTTACATCTCCGTAAAGTTTTGAAAAAATCGAAAAAAATGTGCTGTTGTAAGCAAGACGTAACAGTAAAGTTCATACTGCGAGCAGAAATAATTGTCACAAGGGGAAGCCACGACGTTGGATTCACGGATTAACGGATTTACTTCAGACTTTGTACACCTTCTGTAGATCATAAAAACAACATAATGTGCTAGGAGTGAAGTGCACTACTCTGGTAGTTCCGAGAAAATCACAAGAAAAGTTTTACCCGTCTACGATCTCAATCATGTATCTGCGCAAATGTACCGTCCGTAAGAATTCATTGCTATCGTGTCGTTAGATTTCGCGCATGCCGAGAGGGCTGTGGACGAGGCAACGTGCGAATCCCATGAACACTTTTTTATAGTCTGTATTTTATTCATCACATTTGAGAGGTTCCTCAGTCTTTACGACGAAGAATATCCTTCAACGTGGGATGTTGAGAGCAAAATCGACAAGTAATTCTACATTACGCTTATCGTCTGGCTCACTGTGACTTGTTGTTGTTATGGTCTTCAGTCCAGAGACTGGTTTGATGCAGTTCTCCATGCTACTCTATCCCGTGCAAGCTTATTCATCTCCCAGTACCTATTGCAACCTACATCTTTCTGAATCTGCTTAGTGTGTTCATTCTTGGTCTCCCTCTACAATTTTTACCCTCCACGCTGCCCTACAACACTAAATTGTTGATCCCTTGATGCCTCACAACATTTGCTATCAACTGATCCCTTCTCCTAGTCAAGTTGTGCCACAAATTTCTCTCCTCCCCACTTCTATTCAATACCTCCTCATTAGTTCTGTGATCTACCTAGCTAATCTTCAGCATTCTTCTGTAGCACCACATTTCGAAAGCTTCTATTCTCTTCTTGTCCAAACTATTTATTGTCCATGTTTCACTTCCATACATGGCTACACTCCATACAAATACTTTCAAAAATGTCTTCCTGATACTTAAATCTATAGTCGATGTTAACAAATTTCTCTTCTACAGAAACGCTTTCCTTGCCATTTCCAGTCCGCGTTTTATATCCTCTCTACTTCAACCATATTTAGTTATTTTGCTCCCCAAATCACAAAACTTATTTACTACTTTAAGTGTCTCATTTCCTAATCTAATATCCTCAGCATCACCTGAGTTCATTCGACTACATTCCACTATCCTCGTTTTGCTTTTGTTGATGTTCATCTTATATCCTCCTTTCAAGACACTGTCCATTCCGTTCAACTGCTGTTCCAAGTCCTTTGCTGTCTCTGACAGAATTACAATGTCATCAGCGGACGTTAAAGTTTTTACTTCTTCTCCATGGATTTTAATACCTACACTGAATTTTTCTTTCGTTTCCTTTACTGCTTGCTCAGTATACAGATTGATTAACATCTGGGATAGGCTACACCCCGTTCTCACTCCCTTCCCAACCTCTGCTTCCGTTTCCTGTCCCTCGACTCTTATAACTGCCATCTGGTTTCTGTAAAAATTGTAAATAGCCTTCGCTCCCTGTATTTTACCGCTGCCAACTTCAGAATTTGAAAGAGAGTATTCCAGTCAACATTGTCAAAAGCTTTCTCTATGTCTACAAATGCTAGAAATGTAGGTTTGCCTTTTCTTAATCTAGCTTCTAAGATAAGCCGTAGGGTCAGTTTTGCTTCACGTGTTCCAACAATTCTACGGAATCCAAACCGATCTTCCCCGAGGTCAGCTTCTACCAGTTTTTCCATTTGTCTGTAAAGAATTCGCATCAGTATTTTGCAGCCGTGGCTTATTAAACTGATAGTTCGGTACTTCTCGCATCTGTCAACACCTGCTTTCTTTGGGATTGGAATTATTATATTCATTTTGAAGTCTGAGGGTATTTCGCCTGTCTCATGCATTTTGCTCACCAGATGGTAGAGATTTGTCAGGAGTGGCTCTCCCAAGGCTGTCAGTAGTTCTAATGGAATGTGGTCTACTCCCGGCGCCTTGTTTCGACTTAGGTCTTTCAGTGCTCTATCAAACTCTTCACGCAGTATCATATCTCCCATTTCGCCTTCATCTACATCCTCTACCATTTCCATAATATTGCCCTCAAGTACATCGCCCTTGTATAGACCCTCTGTATACTCCTTCCACCCTCCTGCTTACCCCTCTTTGCTTAGAATTTACTTCTCGTATTACCGATTTTGATTAACGTCATTCGCATCATTACTTATCGAGGTTTAACTTGGGGTTTCCGAGCCTGTCCCTCTTCCTAGAACATTTAATTACTGTCACTAAATAGTCAAATAACATATGAAATTCACTACAACTTCAAGGAAATGCACGTGGGTTGCTTTTGGTTATATTTCCTCTAAAATGTCGTGTATATTAAACAATGAGACCGGATGAAAGAATATAGATTAAAAAATGAGATTTTGGCAGAAGACGAACCGCTGCTTCGTCCAGCACCATGCACGAACGCTAACTACATACTACTTGCCCACAATGAATACCTACGGAAGAAGGCTTTGTACAGATACATAATGTATATAAACGACGCGTAAAACTTCTCTTGTAATTTTCTCGGAAATGCCAAATCAGTGCACCTTACTATTTTCATATTATGTTTTTTTAAAGGCCCACTACAGGTATACAAAGTTTAAAGTAAATCTGTGATTGCAACAATATGGCCTCCTCTTGTCAGTAAACCCACTTAAAAATTGTGCCACAGTTTGTTGAAAACTAACGTATCTGCATACCAATTCTCTGACTACTATTTGCTCTTTCGTAACAAGCATCTGTTTCGTAATCTACAGAACAGCGTTGCATGTCGAAACCTTTCAGACTCAGTGGTAGGTGTAGGGCGGCAACAAGTGAATGAGCCGTTTCGCCGCTTCGTAGCGGCAGCGCCCCTCCGAACGACCACTGTCCGGATTACCCAAACTCCGACGAGTAGGTCGTTCGGCCGTATCAGCTGGAATCCCGAGTTCCGCAGGCCACCGCCCTATAGCCCACCGTTGCGGTTTCATTGAGGACTGCCGCTCCGATCAGTGGGAGCGTTAGCGCTAATCTTGCGCCCTCCGCAGCCGGTACTGACGGCACGCTACGTTCAAATCGCATCACACAAGTGAAATCGGGGTGCAATCATCTCTCAGTCAACCGATGAGTTTCGAAAACGCTTTTAGAATTCACAACTGAGCTGAAAGAAGATCTAATTCACTCGTGCATGAGATATCGCTTCCATCACTGTCATTGGTAAAGTATGATGTCAATTACCTCTTCGCTTACGAGTTGCTACTCCACGGAACCACCTTTTATAGGTCGACTACCTAGCTTACCACTGGTGTGAATCTAGCGACGCGACCACGTTGTTGTTCAAAAACTTCTGCTTGCTTTGAGCTTACCAGTATACCTCATCTTTTTAATGTAATTTGCTGTCTGTAAGTTGTTTATCGTTTGCGATAATGCAGTGCAGAATTTATCTTCTGTTGAACATGGGATTCCGCAGTAGATGAACACTGCAAGTTCCTACTTTGAACCAACGACATCCCCAATTACGGCTTCCAAGGCGCCATCGAAACTGGATCTTGGATCGATGGAAACGTGTCACCTTGTGCGACGAACCGTATTTCTTGTTAAACCATGTGGTGGTGGTGGTTAGTGTTTAACGTCCCGTCGACAACGAGGTCATTAGAGACGGAGCGCAGGCTCGGGTTAGGGAAGGATTGGAAAGGAAATCGGCCGTGCCCGTTCAAAGGAACCATCCCGGCATTTGCCTGAAACTATTTAGGGAAATCACGGAAAACCTACATCAGGATGGCTGGAGACGGGATTGAACCGTCGTCTTCCCGAATGCGAGTCCAGTGTGCTAACCACTGCGCCACCTCGCTCGGTTTAAACCATGTCAACGGTCACATACAGATATGGCGTAATAGAGGCTGCTCGAAACATGCTCGGTGCCACGTACACAGAAGTTGTGGTGGGAATAATCGCATCAGCCTCCATGGAATTTGTTGCTTTATGTAACACGTCAGCCTCAGTTTCAAATAGAAACCAAACTTTACCCAGGTTTCAGCCGAAATAATTTGGCCTCTTTCAGAAGCGAGTGACACTAAACTACTGCATACATTTTGGCTGAAACTTGGGTAAAGTTTTGTTTCTACTTGCAACTGAGGCTGATCTGTTACATGTTCAATTATCACAGTTGCTGACAGGCCTGCACAGTGTTAAATATTCTTGAATTTGTCACTTAGTTTTTAAAATTACATTTCGCCAGAATCACCTTCGATAGAAGAGAAAGTAATGACGTGAAATTTCAGTAGCCACTATTAAGTAAGTCTCCGCTCTTTTCCTCGCAGGCATGGTGTCAAATTGGAAATTTGTGTTTAGGTTCAAATGGCTCTGAGCACTATGGGACTCAACTGCTGAGGTCATTAGTCCCCTAGAACTTAGAACTAGTTAAACCTAACTAACCTAAGGACATCACAAACATCCATGCCCGAGGCAGGATTCGAACCTGCGACCGTAGAGGTCTTGCGGTTCCAGACTGCAGCGCCTTTAATTGTGTTTAGGTCTTATGGGACCAACCTGCTGGAGTCATAGGTCCCTAAGCCTACAGACTAGTTACGCTATGGACAACTCACACACCCATGCCCTACGGAGGACTCGAACCTCCGACGGTGGAAGCCGCATGGACCGTGAAAAGGCCCCCAAGACCGCGCGGCAACCCCGCGTGGCGCGTGGTGTCACTTAACATTTGAGCTACAGACCTGACCTGTGCCTTACTGTATCAGCTATATCAGCCACCCGATGAGTTACCAAGGCGTAAGGAGTTGGTAAATTACGTCAGACATAGTTAAACTGAAATACCCAATGACACCGCTTATTGTGACACTTCTTTGATGTCGCTGCAGTCATAATCCTCAGGAAAATGAATGGAGAAAAGTGTGAATGAGTTTAGAGTAGCTGTCACTGCACGGCATGCAGGTACATAGACGTGCACAAAGGCTAGAGCAAACAAAGCTCTACGTAACAGCTTTTCCAAATCACTCCGATCGGCGCAAATTAAAGTGGCAGAGAAGTGCTGGACCCTGTACGAATAGTAAGAGCTGTACTACTGGCAATTACAATTGCTACACCACGAAGATGACGTGCTACAGACGCGAAATTTAACCGACAGGAAGAAGATGCTGTGATGCACAAATGATTAGCTTTTCCGAGCATTCACACAAGGTTGGCGCCGGTGGCGACACCTACAACATGCTGACATGAGGAAAGTTTCCACCCGATTTCTCATACACAAACAGCAGTTGACCGGCGTTGCCTGGTGAAACGTTGTTGTGTTGTCTCCTGTAAGGAAGAGAAATAAGTACCATTACGTTTCCGACTTTGATAAAGGTCGGATTGTAGCCTATCGCGATTGCGGTTTATCGTATCGCGACAATTCTGCTCGCGTTGGTCGAAATCCAGTGACTGTTAGCAGAATACGGGATCGGTGGTTTCAGGAGGGTAACACGGAACGCCGTGCTGGAGCCCAACGGCCTCGTATCACTACCAGTCGAGATGACAGGCATTTTATCCGCACGGCTGTAACGGATCGTGCAGCGACGTCTTGATCCCAAAGTCAACAGATGGGGACGTTTGCAAGTCAACAACCATCTGCACTAACAGTTCGACGACGTTTGCAGCCGCATGAGCTATCAGCTGGGAGGCCATGGCTGCGGTTACCCTTGACGCTGCATCACAGACAGGAGTGCCTGCGATGGTGTACTCAACGACGAACCTGGGTGCACGAATGGCAAAACGTCATTTTTTCAAACGAATCCAGGTTCTGTTTACAGCATCATGATGGTCGCATCCGTGTTTGGCGACATCGCGGTGAACGCGCATTGGAAGCATGTATTCGTCATCGCCATACTGGCGTATCACCCGGCGTGGTGGTATGGGGTGCCGTTGGTTACACGTCTCGGTCACCTCTAGCTCGCATTAAAGGTCTCTGCGAAACCCTACATTTCAGCATTATAATGCACGACCACATGTTGCAGGTCCTGTACGGGCCTATCTGAATACAGAAAATGTTCGACTACTGCCCTGGCCTACACATTCTCCAGATCTTTCATCAGTTGAAATCGTCTGGCCAATGGTGGCCGAGCTACTCGTTCGTCACAATACGCCAGACACTACTCTTGATGAACTGTGGTATCGCGTTGAAGCTGCATGGGCAGCTGTACCTGTACACGCCATCCAAGCTCTGTTTGACCCAATGCCCAGGCGTATCAAGGCCGCTATTACGGCCAGAGGTGATTGTTCTGGGTACTGATTTCTCAGGATCTATGCACACAAATTGCGTGAAAATGTAATCACATGTCAGTTCTAGTATAATATATTTGTCCAATGAATACCCGTTTATCATATGCATTTCTTCTTAATGTAGCAAATTTAATGGCCAGTAGTGTATTTTGCAGAGTACTACAAAGAGAGTACTTTCCACATACTTCTACATTTTAACTGGGCAACCACAATAAAATTACCGTAAAAGAGATTTTTTTCTGAAAATACTTCTGGTTGCTTTAATTTGATATGTACTGCATTATTGAAAAGTAACTCTACAAGATACTTTATTGCTGTTAAAAAACGGCCTAAGAAACTATAAAAAAGATAAATTACAAATAATGGAAAATTATGGTTTATCGTCCCGTCATTATCGGGGTAATTAGAGTCGTAGCAGAATCTCGGATTGATTCAAAGATACTGAAGTAAGTCGGCCTCGCGCTTTCAAAGGAACCATCCCGGCATTCGCCTGGAGAAATTTAGGGATATCACGGAAACCTAACTCAGGATGACCGGACGCGAGTCTGAATCCTCGTCGATGATGACGTCTTTGGGCGCGCAACAAAACCTGGCCGGAGAGGGAAGAGATTGGGAAGGATACTGGCCGTGCTTTTTTTAAGGAACAAATATGGAATTCACCTTAACCGATGTAGAGAAATTACGAAGTACCTTAATCTGGATGGTAAGGCGCAGATTATAAACAGCTTTCAAAGCACCACTTCGATCATTCTCCAAAGAAGGTATTTGAGTATTTTATTATCCTGGCTCAAGTATGTTGATTGTCGGTAGGGTAATGAGTGGTTTTATTGTTTCGTGTTATTTGTTTGATATGATGATTAGAGAATGATAGAAGGATGAGTTGGGAAAACGGTGGTTACATGTAGTATACTTTTCTCGAACAGTACCAAATGGACCACTGAATATAAATGACACGTATTTTACAGATACTAAATGTGTTCCTTTCATTTACATGTGTTGTGTCATCAGTTACTGTGATGACAATTTTTATTTGATTTTTATATGTAGAGAACTTTACATTCTCGTCATTTTTCGCACATTTATTTATAAGACCAATGTACTATCTTATTATAGGAATATTTCGTTAATCTTAAGCAAAACAATGATTGTGTAAGGATCCTTGGCAGTAATGGACAGTGCATGTAGGTGATCCCTTAAGCGTTTTATTCTGATCACAGGAGCCCATATTGTGGCAGTGAGCCTTCGCTACTACCGTCGAGTAGGAGCAACGCACGTAGATCGACTTCCAAGCCACCAGACATCCGCTACCTCCTCAGCGTTCCGTCCTGTGCCATGGTATCTGTGGTAACCCTTGATGCAGTGCAACTATCGATACTGGCAAGCCATTGCTGTAGCAACTGCTGCCTTTGTTGCAGCGAGTAGATACAAATGTCCACAACGGGCAGTGTACACAAAACAGCGATTACAGCATGCCTGTCATTTTGTTTCTTTTACTTAAATTAATAATAATAGGATTAAATACTTACAATCTTACGTATGGATTTTTTGTATTTATTTTTATATCTGTTTTTAATATAAATTCGACTAAACCAATCAGCGAAAAATGAGCCCCATAATAAAGTAAGGGAAATCAGACCTCGTACGGAAAGATGTACACTAGGTGATCAAAAGGATCCGGACATTTGGCTGATAATGAATTAAAAGTTCGTGGTGCCCTCCACTGGTAATGCTGGAATTCAATATGGTGTTGGCCTACCTTTATTTGGTCTTGATGACAGCTTCCATTCTCGTAGGCTTACGTTCAATGAGGTGCTGGAAGGTTTGTTGGGGAATGGCAGCCCATTCTTCACGGAGTGCTGCACTGAGGACAGGTATCGATGTCAGTCGGTGAGGCACGAAGTTGGCGCTCCAAAACATCCCTACAGTGTTCTATAGGATTCAGGTCAGGACTCTGCGCAGGCCCGTCCATTACACGGATGTTAGGGTCGTGTAACCACTCCGCCACAGACCGTACATTATGAACAGGTGCTCGATCATGATGAAAGATGCAATCGCCACTCCTGAATTGCTCTTCCAGAGTGGTAAGCTAGAGGGTGGTTAAAACATGAATGTAGGACTGTGCTGTGATAGTGCTACCAAAACAACAAGGTGTGTATGGCCCCTCCATGAGAAACACAACCACACTATAACACCGCCGTCTCCGAATTTTACTGTTGGTACTACACACGCTGGCAAATGACGTTCACCAGGCATTCGCCATACACACACCCTGCCATCGGATCGCCACTTTGAGTACCATGATTCGTCACTCCACACAACGTTTTTGCACTGTTCCATTGTCCTGCGTTTACGCTCCTTACACCAAGCGAGGCGTTTTTGGCCTTTACCGGCGTGATGTGTGGTTTATGAGCAGCCACTCCACCATGGAATCCAAGTTTTCTCACCTCCCACCTATTAATATTAGTACTTGCAGTGGATCCTGATGCAGTTTGGAATTCCTGTGTGATGGTCTGGATAGATGTCTGCCTGTTACACATTACGACCCTCTTCAACAGTCGGCAGTCTCTGTCAGTCAACAGACGGGGTCGGCCTGTACGCGTTTGTGCTGTACGTGCCTCTTCACGTTTGCACTGCACGATCACATCGAAAACAGTTGATCTAGGGATATTTAGGAGTGCGGAAATCTCGCGTACAGACGTATGACACAAGCGGCACCCAATCACCTCATCATTTTCGAAGTCCGTGAGTTCCACGGAGCGCCCCATTCAGCAGTCTCACCACGTCTAATCACTACTGAGGTCGTTGATACGGACTACCTGGCCGTAGGTGGCAGTACAATGCTCTTAATATGAAAAACGAATAATTTTGGGGAGTCCGGATGCTTTTGACCACATTGTGTAGGTGTTCGTTTTTTTCCGCGCGCTATTCGAGTTTGGAATAACAGAGATTTATTGTGAAGGTGGCTCGGTGAACCCTCGCCTAGGCACTTAAATGTGATTTGCAGAGTATCCATGTAGATGAAGATGTAGATGTGTATTTTTTATTGGCCGGCCGGTGTGACCGTGCGGTTCTAGGCGCCTTAGTTTGCAACCGCGTGACCGCTACGGTCGCAGGTTCGAATCACGCCTCGGCCATTGATGTGTGTGATGTCCTTAGGTTAGTTAGGTTTAAATAGTTCTAAGTTCTAGGGGACTGATGACCTCAGATGTTGAGTCCCATAGTGCTCAGAGCCATTTGAACCATTTTGTATTTTTTATTATAAGAGATTTAACTTAATGCAATGAATTACATCATGTACTCCTGTTTCAATCCCACATTTCTTATCACAGGTCCCATTTGTCTACCGCACTGCCTTACATTTTATATTAGTTGTTAGATATTATAAAGGATTTTATCTTTTGACACCTTTACATTTTATATTTTATAAAAATCATTGAATGTTGCATGATTTGACGACTTTTTGATTAATAACTGCTTCATATTAACCAATATTTGTATGTGATGTATCTGAATAAGTGTATGTGTGTTTTATAAATTTGCTACCTGATTACCTTAATAATACACGGTTACCTTGTACTTTGCTGCATATTTGATGCGGATCCATGTTTTCTGGTTCTACGTTTTGATACGTGTAATTCAGTAATTAGTGATTCCCCGGACTTTCTCTTTTAGTATCAACTATCGCCATTTATCAATTTAAAAATAAGAAGATAAAAACATATTTGCTACACTTTGGTATCTGTGCAAGGATTCTTCGGCTTCGTAAAAATCGTGTGTATGATGGGCGTTAAGTTGATCCCTGAGTGTAATCTCCAAACATTGATGATCTACGATAATGTTTGCAGTAGTCATACTTCTAAGCCATGTATGTCTTGGAATTATTTTTGCCTGTATTTTCCTGACGTTGCTACTTGGCTGCGTACGTTTTTCTTTGCATTGTGTGGTTCGTTCTATGTTTCGCTTAATATAGGATATGTATGCATGATATTGAGAAGGATGTTTTCTCAAACTGCTGTGTTCAATGTTGTTGCAATGAATCTTTACTGATAGACCTATATCTTCATTGGTTCCTATTATCATTTCCTGTCCATCTTGGTATAATAAAAGGTAGACCAATAGTCACAGATCTGCTTGTCATAAATTGTCATCTGGTCCCACTGATCTATCGCGGATTATACGTATATACCTAAATAATTTTTGAAATTTATATTTTTATTTGTCATTCATGTGTACAATATGTCAATAAGCTGGTCTCCGTTTACCTATATGTAACCGTAGGTCACTGATATCTTTTGTTACAATGTTTTCTTTAAGTTTGGCACGCCAGTAATAAATAGATTCTTTATCTGTCAAAATTACATGATATTTATACTTTCATGTATGATTTTAATATACTGTAAAGAATATATGTGCCATTAAGTGGCCTTTGGTCACCAGTTACCGACTATGTAATACATCAACTAAATCTGGCACGCCAGCAGTAAATGTAATGTAACTACACTTAGCTATTGATAGGTTTTCAGTGTCTGCAAATACGTGCATCATCGAAAACATCATAACAGCTGTATTAGTTGCCAGGCTGCAGAAATTAGAGTACGGAGTACGACTTCTGGTTTTACATTTTTGGCGTAAAAGGACGTGATGAGCAGTACGTGTAATACATGACATATCAAATATAAGTAATAGTATTGTGCTGTAAATCTGGTCACGATAAGGTGAATTAGTGCATGCTTTTTTTATACATGACGATCTATGCAGACATGCGACGCTGATCCACGTTTGTTTATTTCAAAGGCTTGATAATGGCTCACTTAGAAATTAGTAAATAGCACGATTTCAATAAAGCCCGATACAGCCTTCAGAGGACAATGTATTCATTTATTGAAGTGGAAGCTTCAATGTTATTTATAAGGCATAATGTCTTAAAACGTACTCGAGTTACTCGTTCCATTACATCTCGCTTATTTACGTGTCTTCGACCAGCAAGTGTGACTCATGCTGTCGGTGTTAGCCGGACCGATTCCAAACTGCGGCACGTAAGTTTTCTTGGGGCTTACATTTCATCAGTGACACACATTACCACCAGACATTTGATTTCTCATCGAGGAGTACAATCATCTCCCTCTCGCCATGTGAAACGGTCAAGCAATTGAAATTCTCGGGAACAGTGTGGGTGCACCATGTTAATCTTCTTTCGCGCCCCCCCCCCCCCCCCCCCAAAATCCATTCTCGTCAGGAAGTCGCCTCATCGTTCTGTAGGGTCATTCACAATCCTATCGTGACGAACGAACTTCTAACATCTTCGTCGTATTAGTCTTAGTCCGACTGGTCTTCGACACACATGTCATCAACCTCGTACATTATCAAAAAAGACTTGTCTCTTGCGAGTGAGAACACTGGCACTATATTTACTGCAACTGGCATTTCTTAGTCGATCGGCTGAAGCTGGTTTCTCGACTTCAACTCATTCACTGTCCCGACTTTTCCGTTTTCCCTCGTACGATGACTAATTAGGTCGTATGGCTACTCGGGAACTACGCCCACTATGCAGTAGGGTGTGACGTCGATGCTGGCCCCCCTTGTTTACGCCAATCTCTGATGACTGCTCATTGGAAGTGGAAGAGACTTTCATGTTATCGTGCTTTCCTTGCGAATATGTTCCAAGTTGTGTTTAATCGTCAATATATTAGATTGTTTTTTCTTTCATCTGGTTCCGGAGCATTTTGTTGCTATTTTCTTCCTAGAGAAAGAAATTGTTTCCTTTTCAATCCCAGAATTTCGGAATTTATGTCTAAGAAGTAATAAAAAAATGATAATAAATACAATAATAGAAAAACTTTTAAAAACTAAAAAACAACCAGCCGAACATAATGTGAGCGGTTCCATCATGGCCAGGTCCCGGGATTCGACCGCTGCCCACCTTCACTCCACCCAGAATGAAGCCTTCCAATATAAAAAGAAAGAAGTGATTAAGAACACTGATTGGCAATTCGTCGTCTTGGACTCGATTCAAGCTGCCCCATAACTTTCCGATATTTTTTATCGCAATATTAAATGTTTCTAAATAGTTCAATTTATATACTTCAAATTAATATTTTCAATTTAGTTACTAGTACTGCCATTGCAAGTCAAGAGGCTATGGGGCACCACATTGTAGCTCATTGGTAAAACCTTGTATGAGCCACCATTGACAAATAACGTAAACTTACAATATATGAAGGTAGTATCTGTTCCCAAAAGAACAGTTACCGTTGATGACCATGCAGCCCTCGCTAGAATGAAATGATAATTAAATGGACACCCTGGGTGCCAAAGGGCGTTGATATACTTCATTGGGGACATGTTGAAAATGTGTGCCCCGACCGGGACTCGAAGCCGGGATCTCCTGCCTACATAGCAGACTGTCTATTCATCAGAGCCACCGAGGGTACAGAGGATAGTGCGCCTGCAGGGACCTATCCCTTGCACGCTCCCAACGCCTGTTTGCAGCTAGGGTGTCCATTTAATTATCATTTCATTCTAGCGAAAGCTGCATGGTCATCAACGGTAACTGTGCTTTCGGATACAGTTACTACCTTTATATATAGTTAAAATATGACTTCCAGGCAATTGACCTTCTTGTGCGAACGCACACGCTATGCCCAAACTCTTACGGGACTTGGTTGATCAATCTGCCACGAGTAATGAGTATGATAGGCAAACATGTATTAGGCGCACTACGGATGTAGTGGTGTGGACATGTTGGGAATGTGGGTCTCACGGGGAGAATGCAAGGGATAAGTCCCTGCAGGCGCACTATCCTTTGTACCCTCGGTGGCTCAGATGGATAGAGCGTCTGCCATGTGAGCAGGAGATTCCGGGTTCGAGTTCCGGTCAGGGCACACATTGTCAACATGTCCCCAATGAAGTATATCAACGCCTGTTTGCAGCTAGGGTGTCCATTTTATTATCATTTCATTTAAACTTACTATGTTCTGTAAAAGTAGCCACTTACTCGTGGCATGCAATTTTCACACTCAGTTCCCGAGAGGGTGAATCACATATTAAAATAAATTGAGTTTTAAATAGACGTAAATTGCAGTCAGCAGTGATGAGCTGGTCCCCTGTATAAAGAGCGTAATATTTATTAACTCTTACAGAACCAAAGTGTTACAGGTATGTAAAAAAAACATAAAAGCTGAAATTAAGAAAAGCCTAAGACAAGTGTTCCCACTGCAATAAAAACTGTAATACTGAAATAGCAAAACTGTTAAGCCAAGTTTCCGTTTACAGTTCTGCACAGTTTATGCCACTATACAACATCATCACCTCAGACCTTAAAAGTTAAGCAAGTGTCTTCGTAATAACAACATAAATATTTTAAAATATTCAAAATTATTTTTATTGATAAGAAATCAAGCATTCAGAGGGAAAAGAGGCTGAGTATCTATGACCTCTGCCACCGTCGGATAATGATCTTTGGTCGCATATACAGTTGGGTGTTTGTCTAAGCAGTGTCCATGTGTACGCTGGGGCTATCAGCCGCGCCGCATCGCCCTTATTCAAGACGTGCCATATCTCATCGACCAGTCACACCAGCTGTAAGCATTCGTCGTTGGTAAGATGTAGTTTCGAATGTTTCTATCTATGAGCTTTCATGTTTGGCGATCACAAAGAATCACAAACATACGAATCATGCGGTGAACATTGCCCAGTTGCGGAACTGTAATCCAGTTACTTAGTGGTGAACCTGACGGTGCTGTGTCTAAGTGACGAGACTATTGTAAGTCCATATTTACCTTGTACAACTCCGACGTGACACAGTAAGTCAAATGCATTAAAAATATCATGGCGCTTAGGATATATTAGACTAAATACCATACAATTGCACACACAAATCGTAGGAGTGATACAGTAATATCACAGAAGGGGAGGGGGGAGGGACGGTGGCGTTAAGTGGAGCAGGAGTGGGGTAGACAAAAGGGAGGGACAACGCAGTGGGCATAGGGGGAGGAGAAACTGATAAAATTTCGCAAGTATAGAGAAAGTTTTGGGGATTCAGATTAATAACAGAGTTAGTAAATTGTGGATCGAAAGCGTCTCCCGTGAATAGTCTGACGCGGCAATCTTATTATCTTGTGAAGAGACCGAAAAAACTGCCTTTCCGACAGCTCTTTTGTCAGCGAATAACTTATCCGATCTTTTCATATGACTGTAGAACATCTCCAACATGGTCACCAGTGAACCCTTACAGGCAATAAGCTAAATTTCAAGATTATTTCATATGTGTCGTATCTATGTGATTAAATAAGATGATTATCAAAAGCAAATTTTGCTTCAGTTGCTCCTGCACTATGTTTTTCGAATATTGTCAGACAGTTGAGCACAGTTTGTCAAATATAAAAACTATTACACTCAACACAGGAAAGCCGGCCGTAGTGGCCGTGCGGTTAAAGGCGCTGCAGTCTAGAACCGCAAGACCGCTACGGTCGCAGGTTCGAATCCTGCCTCGGGCATGGATGTTTGTGATGTCCTTAGGTTAGTTAGGTTTAACTACTTCTAATTTCTAGGGGACTAATGACCTCAGCAGTTGAGTCCCATAGTGCTCAGAGGCATTTGAACCATTTTTGAACACAGGAAATTTTGTAAAAACCTGAATTTGGTGAACTTTCGCTGTAGTCAACTCTGTGGGAATGCATGTTAAGCAGTGAAGATTTGGGTTTGAGGGTTATCTTGAGCTTTTTTTCTGAAGCAACCTTGCAATTAAATCTGAGATGCATCCCATGTAAGCTTAGGCGTTACATACAGGTATCGTAATATTCCCTGTTGAAGCCAGAAGTTCATAAGTAAGCCAATCTTTGAGAATAACATTCGCAGTCTTGCACTAATTGTTAGAACGGCACCCTACACTGCCCATGACGGGGCTTTTTAGCATATTCTCTTTATGTGTTTATAACTGCGCCATCAGGATTAGCAACGTGGATCATAATTTTTAATCTGTCTTTTTCATTGCGTGGCAGTAGGAAAAAAATGCGTAGCGACAATAGACTAAAACAGTACACTTTTTCATTATATTTCTGTTCGGTATCCTCAATAAGTTCTTTTCTTCGCTGAGCCTGCAGTGAACCCACTTTCTTACTTTATCAGTCTATTTAATTTTCAGCGTAACACACATATAGATCTTACTGTTATCACAACAGTATCAACATCTTTCTGGAACTAGAGAAGATATGTGACCATCTGAATTTCATAAAATAATGAAAATTCACATAGAAAAGGATAGACTGCAACTTACCGGGAAGATATCACACTATGTTGTGGACAGGCACAATTAAGACACACGCAAGCTTAGGTGTAATTGATTTTTAATTGTCTCTCTCTGCAACTTAGTGTGTTATCTTTGCAGTACATAATAATCTCTCTTTTCCCTACACTGTTGATATTGCTACCTCGAGTTTCCATTGTTTAAAATTCGTGTAGTTGGACAGTTAATCTACAGCAATTGCAAAAGACAAGTGTACGTAGTAAAAATAGTCAAACAAGAAATGTTCATGCCATTAATTATGTAAAGCAGAATTTTTGTGTACTACTACTACTACTACTACTACTACTACTACTACTACTACACCGATATCAAACATGGATCGTGGAAAATATATCCGGAAAACAATGTCCATCAACATGTATCCAAGCTTCCATCTGACGCCGTTTCTCGTTACGACATATATGGTAATGTTTTCGTTACGCGCTTGCCGCAGGCAGTGCTCTGTAGCAAGTTGCCAACTTTATTGAGTTTTGTCACATAGTTTTACCTCTGTTGCTTGGTTTCTTTCGCTGTCGCAAAAGCCATTTCTCTCTTTATTGATAGATGGCTCGTCAAGTGTAATTCGGTGTCCATTCTCCAGCGCCTTTTCTACTTCCCCAAAGTTATCCGCTGGCTGTCGCCGGGAGAAGCTCTCGTGGTTGTTCAGTAGCTCGCACATACTGACAGACGTTAGGACTGTCCATACGAACACGGAACTTCGTATACCCCGGTGGTATGAGCTCTACACATCATTCACAGGCTTCATTACAAGAGACGTCTAACCTTTACTATCACTGAGCCACGGAAGAGCTTAAACGTAAGCCCCCTCTTTGGAGACATTCTGCTTAAGTGTCTTTGATGGAAAGTCTGTTTTGAAGGCTCTGGTACATCTAACGGATGTAGTATTGGTTGTGAACACGTGCCACAAGAATAAAGCTACTTGTGGAAAACACTCACTTCAAAAACTGACAAATTTCTGAAGTTTCATTGTCACTATTTAATTACTGACTTTTGTTTCGATAATCTCAGATTTTCTTCTTTAACAAAATTTAAATCTACAGGTTCCACCTTGTACATACACAGCATGCGCAATGTAAGAACGAAATTAACTTTGGTATGATACCAGTGCCAAGTAAAATATTGCTCGAATAATCTTGGACCATAATACGTAGAAAGAACTGTTGCAGTACAATACAGAAGAAGACTGAAAGACTTGGCAGTGAGACACCCGGAAATGACATGTTTTTCGCAAAAAATAATTACAAGGAAATGACCTTACGTTCATGGGGAGAACACATTCACTTCGAACTTCTTCAAATAAATTTCCGCTATTTGACTGTTCAAATACTTTACACAGTCATGATTTCGGCTTTACAGCCACGTTGAAATGTTAAATTGTGCCTGAATTGTCTGGCGCATGTAGAGGCCAATTAGCCATATTTCTTGTCTTGTAGAAACATTGTCGTATTGTGTTTTTGTTGTCTTAGGTCGTTGCGGACGTCGAATGACATCCGCTAAAGTTCGTTTGTTGATCCATCCACTCAGTTTTCTTATTACTGAGGCCAACCAGCTCTCTGACCGAATATTGTAGGATATGAGTACATGTCTAAAAAACTAAATTCCACCCGAACAGGCCATGAAGTCCCAACGGTTCCAACCGGCCGCCGTTTCATTCTCAGCCTACAGGCGTCACTGTACGCAAATCAAAGATACATAATATGGCTACTATTGCGCACATTGAAAAACGGTTAACGTACAGTGTACAGTATCAGCCAAATTATGTATATTCGATTTGTATTCGTGTCTAGAAATGTGACAAGAAATAAAGTACTTCGACGATGACAGGTTCAAATGGCTCTGAGCACTATGGGACTTAACATCTATGGTCACTAGTCCCTTAGAACTTAGAATTACTTAAACCTAACTAACCTAAGGACATCACACACATCCATTCCCGAGGCAGGATTCGAACCTGCGACCTTAGCAGTCGCGCGGCTCCGAACTGAGCGCCTAGAACCGCGAGACCACCGCGGCCGGCAAAGTGGACAGAAAGCAGAAACTTATTCGGAATATAACGCGACTCTCATCCATTTTATACTTCGTAAAGACACCGTAAGACTTTCATAATAACCTCTATATCAATAAACACCTTCCAATAAGCCACACTTTTCTTGATCACTGTATCAGATGGACGGATTAGAATCAGCGCTGTCACATGGTTTTCTCATTACCTTGAATATCAGTGTCTTCCTATTACCTGCATGACAGACTGACATTTGATGATGGACACTGGAACTCCTCTGACAGGAAATGGTGGATGCACTGCTCTCGTTGAGCTACCGAGAAAATTCCGCCAAGTTCCGTACCGTGGTAGGACGTTCCTGGCCGCTTTGTCCGCTTCTACGGATAACCTGCCACCGTAACTGCTAGGAGCCACAAATCTGCCAACTTACATAACATACGGCAAGATTGCCACAGATATTGTGTATGGAAATATTGGGTTTCACATCAAACGCTCTTGAAATGGTCTTTTAAGAAAGAGGAAATATGAGATTAAGTAGACAGAAAAATATTAGTCTACAGCTACAGTCTGAAATCGAACGTCAGTGACAAAATTTGGAAGGTTGATTAGCGATACTATCTGAGTACTTTCATGCGCTCGCCACAGTGTAAAAATTAAAATTGATGTATTCGATTTACTGGACAGATTGTCCAAGGTGACAACAGTGAAAAAGCCTGTAACATGTATTCACCGAACAAGCAACCAAAATACAGAGTTTTGTACATACACGAAAGCAATGTGACTGGGCTGGCGCCACTGTGCGAACAGCTTAGATTTTCGTTGTTGTCTGTGTGCAGAGAACCTACACATGAGATACATTTCGGCTTACTAGTTTACTATTCACCATTCCACTTATCCATATCCTTTTTGTATCACTCTTAACGTGCGATTAACATTGCCGAAAAAACAAACCTTAGACAGAACTGAGATGAACTGAAAGAAGCAATGGGTCAACGTGTCATTACTGCTGTTAACAGGATACACGGTGGCTGAGTGGAAGAAATTTATTCCAAATGATTTATAATCATACAGCCAACGTTGTCTTCGTTGTTGTTTTTCAGTCTGAAGACCAATTTATCCAGCTCTCCACGGTAGTCTATACTGTGCAAGCCCATTCATTGCCGAATAGCTACTGCAACCTACAACCTTTTCAACCTGCTTCCTGTATTTCTCGCTTGTTCTCTCCCTTCAGGTTCTCCGCACCTGCCCCCTCCGTTTCCCCCGTACTCACACACAGTTTTCTCCAATACTAAACCGGTGACCCTTTGACGTCCTGTCAACCGATCTTTTCTTTTAGTCAAGTTGCGCCATGAATTTCTCACCATTTTTATTCAGTACCTCCTCATTCGCTACATCGTCTACACATCTTATCTTCGGCATTGTTGGGTACCGCAGTATTTCAAAAGCATCTATTGGTTTCTAATCAGAAGTGTTACCATCTACGTTTCGCTTCTACACAAAGCTACACATCAAACACTTTCAGAAAAGACTACCTAAAATTTAAATCAATATTTTTACGTTAACAAAGCTCTCTCGTTCAGAAACCTGTTTCCTGCCATTGAAAGTCTACATTTTATATCCTCACTCTCGGGAAACCATCTGTTGTTTTGCAATCAGAGTAGTAAAACTCCTCTGCTACTATTAGTGTCTCGTTTCCTGGCGTAATTCCCTGAGCATCGCCTGATTTGATTCTGCTATACTGCATTAGGCTTGTTTCGGTTTTGTTCATGCCCATCTTATATTCTGCTTTCAAGACTCTGTCTATTCCGTTCAATTGCTGTTCCACGTCCTTCACTGTCTCTGACAGGATTACGGTGTCACTGACAATTTTTTTAATTTCTTCGCCATGAACTTTAATTCCTTCACCAAATTTTTCATTCGGACCTGCTTGCTCAACGTACAGTATGAATAACATCGGGGACAGGGTAAAATCCTGTCTCACTCCTTCTTCAACTTCAACTCCCATACCCCTCGGCTCTTATAACTGCACATTGGTTTCTGTAAAAACTGTATACAAACTTTCTCTCCCTGTATTTTGCACCTGCTATCTGTAGAATCTCAAAGAGTGTATCCCGGTCGATATTGTCAAAAGCAATCTCAAAATCAACAAAAGCTATAAACGTAGATTTGTCTTTCATTAAACTCTCTTTCAAAATAGGTCATAAGTACATTACTGGCGATTAAAATTGCTACACCACGAAGAAGACGTTCTACAGAAGCGAAATTTAACAGACAATAGCAAGATTCTGTAATATGAAAATGATTACCTTTTCAGAGCATTCACACAAGGCTGGCGCCGGTGGCGACACTTACAACGTGCTGACATGAGGACAGTTTCCAACCAATTTCTCATACGCAAACAGCAGTTGACCGGCGTTGCCTGGCGAAACGTTGTTGTGATGCCTCGTGTAAGGAGCAGAAATGCGTACCATCACGTTTCCGACTTTGATAAAGGTCGGATTGTAGCCTATTGCGATTTCGGGTTATTGTATCGCGACAATTCTGCTCGCGTTGGTCGAAATCCAATGACTGTTAGCAGAATACGGGATCGGTGGTTTCAGGAGGGTAACACGGAACGCCGTGCTGGAGCCCAACGGCCTCGTATGACTACCAGTCGAGATGATAAACATCTTATGCGTATGGCTGTAACGGATCGTGAAGCCACGTCTCGATCCCTGAGTCAACAGATGGGGACGTTTGCAAGACAACAACGATCTGCACTAACAGTCCGACGACGTTTGCAGCCGCATGAGCTATCAGCTCGGAGACCATGGCTGCGGTTACCCTTGACGCTGCATCACAGACAGGAGTGCCTGCGATGGTGTACTCAACGACGAACCTGGGTGCACGAATGGCAAAACGTCATTTTTTCAAATGAATCCAGCTTCTGTTTACAGCTTCATTATGGTCGCATCCGTGTTTGGCGACATCGCGGTGAACGCACATCGGAAGCGTGTATTCGTCATCTCCATACTGGCGTATCACCCGGCGTGATGGTATGGAGTGCCATTGGTTACACGTTTCGGTCACCTCGCATTAGAGGCACTTTGAACAGTGGACGTTACATTTCAGATGTGCTACAACCCGTGGCTCTGCCCTTCATTCGATCCCTGCGAAACCCTACAGTTTAGCACAATAATGCACGACCGCATGTTGCAGGTCCTGTACAGGCCTTTCGGGATACAGAAAATGTTCGACTGCTGCCCTGGCCTACACATTCTCCAGATCTCTCACCAATTGAAAACGCCTGGTCAATGGTGGCCAAGCAATTGTCTCGTCACATTACTCCAGTCACTACTCTTGATGAACTTTGGTATCGTGTTGAAGCTGCATGGGCCGCTGTACCTGCACGTGCCATCCAAGCTCTGTTTGACTCAATGCCCAGGCGTAACAAGGCCGTTATTATGGCTTATAGGTGGTTGTTCTGGGTACTGATTTCTCAGGATCTATGCACCCAAACTGTGTGAAAATGAAATCACATGTCACTTCTACTATAAAATATTTGTCCAATAAATACCCGTTTACCATTTGCATTTCTACTTCATGTAGCAATTTTAATGGCCAGTAGTGTATTTGCCCGTGTGTTCCTACATTTCTTCAGAATCGAAAGTGAACTTCCTCGAGATCGGCTTCGTCTAGTATTCGCTTTCTTCTGTAAAGAACTAAGGTTAGTATTTTGAAACCATGAGTTACTAACTTACAATTCGGTAACATTCATCTCCTGAACTTAGTATTATTACATTCTTCTTGAAGCCTGAAAGTGTTTCTCTTGTCTCATGCATCTTACACGTCGGTGTAACAGAAACAAAAATAAATTTGAGTAAGAACTCCAAGTCCAGTTACTCTGTAACTAGTCACTGGAAGCTACGAAGTCACTTATTAATGATAATAGAAAATGCCCCTGAACAGCCTACGAAATTTTATCGGTGGAGTACGTTTGTACTCTATGCATCTACTTCTACATCCATACTCTTCAAGTCATTGTGATGTGCGTGGCCGAATGTTTGTTAAGTCAGGGTTTCTTTCCTGTGCGCGAGAAGCATGACTACTCATATGCCTCATGTACGATGTAATTAATCTAGTCTTGTTTTCAAGGCCCATAGGACAACAATATTCTGGGTGCTGTAATAACATTCTCAGTGTTTTCTTTAAGACTGGTTCTTGAAGCTCTATATGTACCTTTTGCGGGATCACTGGTATCTGCGTTAAAGCCCCCTCTTAATACCCAAAAATAAACAAAGTTGTGAGTGTTTATGCTATCGTTCGTATTATTTGTGCAGTGTCCCCTGCTAGTTCTGTTTAGTATGGGTCTAAAAAAATTCGGCAATAACTTCAGATCAGTCGCTCGAGTGTTCTGTACGCAATAGCTCTTGAAGGCTCACTTGCGTTTTTCTAATATCATGCCAATGAACCAATACCTGCAGCCCAACTTAACCAAAGTGATCATTCTAATTCATGTCACCACAAATTGTTACACACAGTTATTTGTGTGACATGAGAGTTACCAGTTCTAGTTCATTGATATTGTAGTCCTAAGACGCTTCGGTTTGGTGTCTTCAATTGTTCCCTTACACATTCCTTATTACATAAACTAAGGTGCCAGTATTTGCTTCACTTCAAGTTTTGACTGGATATTCGTGCAGACTCGTTTTGAAATGGTACTTCGTGACAATTAACTCTGTCACCTGATGCTACAGCTGTTAAATCGTCATCAATTCATAGAAATTCACTCCAGAATTATCTGACGTGTAACAAAGCTTCAGCCCTATTTAATACCGATGTATTCCATAGAAACCCATGCTTTGATGACTACCAGCCACTGTGTTTCACTACTAGCATGTGCTATTATTAATGGAACTACCATTGTGTAGTTGCCGTCCCTGTAGCTGGAACAAATAATCTGAAGTGATGAGATGCTGTTCCACGTGAGATACAGCAACCAGTTTCGCGGGAAGTTGTGCATCAAAATTTTACACTCTTAATTTTGGGTGGTCAGAATGCGCCGATGTCGGCGTGGTATGTTTGAGTTTCCAGCAAAGGGCTCAGAATTACGCAATGAAACTAATTCAAAGCTAAGAGCAATTTACTATGTTCAGTACATGTTGTTAATATGTTGGGGTTTAAAAATAGTAGTATCGGTTTTTGTATAGTTCAGCTTCCAATCACCCACACATTTTGAAATACTGAAATGTATTTATAAATGAAATTACACAACATAAATAAATCTTTAGCGAGAAGCGGTAGTGCATACAGAAACTCGCAGCACAATAGTGTGATCATAATATAGCTTTAATTACCCACCAGTGAGCAAAAATCATTTATTAGACATCAGGCCAAAAGGAATGAGGCCAAACTGAAACGTGAACGTTACTCTTGTCATTGACAAGACAAGAACATTGTTTTGGCAGCTGGAACACAATTTGCTGTAAACTTAACATATCCTGAATTTGTTTCGTGTCTGGGCTCTAAGTGTGTTGTTTCATTCAACTTATGCTTTCATTACTCTCCTTCAGCTTTTTAAAACCCAAATAGCACCTCATTGGTAACCACTTACGTTAACTACGATGTGTCAGTGCCTGCGTTATTCTGAATTACTATGCAAAGCTACATGTGGACAAGTATGTATGTTCAACTGAAAAGGTTCAAATTGCTCTGAGCTCTGTGGGACTTGACTTCTGAGGTCATCAGTCCCCTAGAACTTAGAACGACTTAAACCTAACCAACCTAAGGACATCACACACACCCGTGCCCGAGGCAGGATTCGAAACTGCGACCGTAGCGGTCCTGCAGTTCCAGACTGTAGCACCTAGAACTGCTCGGCCACTCCGTCCGGCAAAGGAAAAGGATTGCGATGACTACAGCTGATATGAAATACATTAAGTGAATTCGTATTTGCAAATACGGACAACCATCAGCCGTAGAGTGCAATTGCGATTATGAAAATTTGTGCCGGATCCGGACTCGAAACCGTATTTCCAGTTTATCGCGAGGGTCGCTTCCAATTTTTTTCCACAAAGCCTGGTGCCAAAAGGGAGAGATGGGAACAAAGTGAACAGGGGTCGCAACCTGAGACTTGGCCACCTTGTCCCGTTCCGGTCCCCCAGGTACCAAGGAAAGCATAAGGAACGTGGAATAGAGGTAGTATAAACATTAATTGTTTACTTATTTTATTCTTTTTATTTTGTTAGTTGACATTAATACCACGGATCATAGCAGGTTTCGGCGTCACGAGGAGGACGGCGAGGCAAGACGTCAAGCTCACCGAGACAATCGACGCATTGTTTTTCGGAGAAGAACATTCCGATGATCAGAAACGTGATTTAAGAAACGGGGATCAACTTCTTATGGCCCAGGAACGTCACAGCTCTGGGCTTCTTTTATGGAGACACTACAAAGAAATGGAGAATATTTCTTAATTTTTGGAATTGCGAAGAACTACCCAATTACTTTTATAAGGAAGTGCCAAACATCGAGGATATTTTTCTCGCCATCAGCAAACAAATAATGAATTTCATTTCCACAAATCCGCTTCACAGAATTCGTCTTCCCTGTAGTGGTATCCGTTTTTGTACAAAATGTAAGTGGTTTCGCGGCTCGAACCCGGGACTGAAGACGTTTTTATTACTAAGATTTGGCTATCCGTGCACGATCCAAGGCCACACTGATACTTCGATATGTTGTCATCCATGTGTCTTAACCTTGTCCTCGTATGTCGATTATTTATGTTCCCGTAGAGGTGAGACATTTTACTTCATGGTTGCTTGTCCGATGTCGTCAGCTAAATGCGATATTTCAACGCCTAAGTATTCTGAGTTACGATGCACAGGCGACTGCAGCCGTTACGAAATATGTTAAATACTTTTGCAGTTGCGAATAAACACAACCATCAGCTGTAGAATTGAACGATTACAGTGGACAATATTGATTCAGATACGCATTCATGCATGTTGAAAGGAATATTTTTCACTGAACTCATTCGATTCTACAGCTGATAGTTGTCTTTGTGCATGCATCATAGTTCAGAATAACACACACCCTGCAATATCGTATTTATCCTCTGACACCGGGCGAGCGAGTTTTAAGCAACATGTTTCGCCTGTACGGGAATATACATAATCGATGTAAGCGTATAGCTTGCAGACACATGGTTGACGACATGTGGAAGTTTGGGTCTGGTCGGGGACCGTACAGGGATGGTCAAATGGTAAAGCTACCGCACGCCGTAAGCGAGAAATCCGGGTTAGAGTCACTGTCCGGCACGAATTTTCATTGTCGTCATCCCATTATCCGGCTGATGTTTGTCCGTATTCTCAGTTGCGAATATATTTAATGTGTTACGTTAACCTCGAATCTGTAACATACCACTTGTAACTTCTAATTCATACCAGATATGTGACACTTCAAATTTAAGTTTGTACCAATTATTTTGTGAAATCCGTTTACCAAAATGGCTTTTATTACCAGCCACAAGCTTTTCCTGAAAAAGGGGTGTGTCTGATTCAAATGATGTTCGTAAAGTTTTAGAATTCAGTGTTCTATGACTAATAGCGAGCTGTGTATCAAGTGCGGATTACGGGCCGGTCAGCGTAACTAAGCTACTACGGCTCAAAGGCCTAATTGAACAGGACCCCGAACACAGCCCTTGGGACCTGCGGCCGGGCTTCCGCTGTCGCCAGTAGCAGAGAGCTAGAGCCTCACCGTACCTTCCATGGGGCTTGGTTTCCATTTTCTGAGGTACAGTAGTAACTTTAGTGGTTGCCATACTCAGCAACCCTCCCAACATTCTGTGTATAGGGTTGCAAATACTGAAAGCACTTTAGTTTGTAGAAGATAGTAAAATAAGGGACAGTGAGGTACCCTGTAACAGCTATCGCCGCCTATTGATAGCCATAAGGTGACAACAGCAGTTTTCCTGTTGCATATACCGGGTGCTCAAAAAGTCAGTATAAATTTGAAAACTGAATAAATCACGGAATAATGTAGATAGAGAGATACAAATTGACACACATGCTTGGAATGACATGGGGTTTTATTAGAACCGAAAAAATACAAAAGTTCTAAAATTGTCCGACAGATGGCGCTTCATCTGATCAGAATAGCAATAATTAGCATAACAGAGTAAGACAAAGCAAAGATGATGTTCTTTACAGGAAATGCTCAATATGTCCACCATCATTCCTCAACAATATCTGTAGTCGAGGAATTATGTTGTGAACAGCACTGTAAAGCATGTCCGGAGTTATGGTGAGGCATTGGCGTCGGATGTTGTATTTCAGCATCCCTAGAGATGCCGGTCGATCACGATACACTTGCGACTTCAGATAACCCCAAAGACTATAATCGCACGGACTGAGGTCTGGGGACCGGGGAGGCCATGCATGACGAAAGTGGCAGATGAGCACACGATCACCACCAAGCGACGGGCGCAAGAAATCCTTCACGCGTCTAGCAATATGGGGTGGAGCGCCATCCTGCATAAAGATCGTACGTTCCAGTAGGTGTCCATCAGCCAGGCTGGGGATGATGCGATTCTGTAACACATCGGCGTACCTCTCACTCGTCACGGTAGCAGTTACTAACGTTTTGCTGTCCAGCGCCATCTGTCGGACATTTTGTGAACTTTTTTTTGTTCTAATGAAACCCCATGTCATTCCAAGCAAGTGTGTCAATTTTTACCTCTCTCTACATTATTGTGGTTTATTAAGTTTTCAAATTTATACTGACTTTTTGATCACCCGACATATTCTTAGATCCTTAATATGACTATTATTCATTCGTTGGAAGTACTTAAAAATAATGAAAATTACGTAGATGTGTTGTGCGTACCTCCATACTTGATTTAGAAATAAAAATTGTCTACACTACACTGATAAAAGGTTTCTTCTTATTATTTACACGTTTCTACTTAGCAAAGCCAGCTTTCTTCTTCGCGGTTGTATGTTTCTTTTTATCTTCGCAATTTCTTTGACGTTCTGTTTCCCTCCTTCAATTTTTAACACCAATTTGAATGTCTTAGCCATCAGAAACAGTGTAGTATTCCTTCCCAGTTTTGGTGAGACTAAATGTGTTGTTATATGTGGAGCTGTACACATACAATAAAAAATAAACCTAATGTTGTGACATATTCAGCCCGAGAGAACAGTATTATCACAGAGTGTATTGACTGACTAAATACGTTACAAAAGGTATAAAAAAAAATTATTAGTCTTTCTTTCTTTGGGTATCCACAGCCTCCAAATGCTTCATTGAAGAAAACATGGTGAGCAAGACGATCTTTATTCATATCGTGCGATTATCTAAATCCGACGATTTCTCATCTTCAAGCACATGCGTAACAACGCTATCGCACGTAACTGTCAGATTAATTTTCACAACACACTATTTTCCTCTTACTTACAACGTTACTCGTAGTAAAGAGTAATTTGACAATTAAATGTAATCCGTAATATTACACATGTGCTGGAAAGTGACAAGTAATCCTAAATCGCTAACAGCACGATTTAAATACAGATGATATATATTACAACCTACTACGGACCATGTTTTCCTTTATTATATGTGTTTAATGTCCTGTCTCTGGCTGTAGAACCATATGCAACCGTAGTAACTTCCACAGTTGACATTTGCTCTTAAAATTCACAGTAGAAGAGTTATAACAAATGGTGACAAAGCTTGTAACTTTTCGCAGCATTAACTCAGACAGATAGCTTCATCATCCTGCCAAGTGAACAGTAAGCAGAGCGCAACATCGTTCACGAGCCTACTGATTGAGAAAAGACAGGAGACGCGCCTGTTCTTTTACCATTATCGTTTCTCCCAGTTCAGTTCGAGGCTGGTAGGCAGCAAGGAATATAGGAAATAAGGAACGTAAACTGAGTCTCACTGTATCCATGATAATAGTGTCCTTGGAAGGAGTACGTTTGGTGGAAGACCGCTGTCACCCCTTTCCATCAGTCCGAGTTGCTCTAATTTTATACTCTTGATCATTACAAGTGACGTGTGTCGGAGGGAGCTGTATGTTACTCCACTTTTTGAGTCGTATACTGCCATAATTTTGTGAATCAGGTTACTCCCTATGTACAGCGTCTTTCTTCTCTCGCCTTCTTTGAAGTTTCTTGGACATTCCTGCGATGTTTACTTCATTTAACATTCAGTAAGTTACGTATTAATCCAAACTTGTAGAGTATCACATAGAAGATAACGCTCGAAGTAAGGTTATGCAAGAAACCTCTTTCGAAAATAATTATGCGTCCTCCAATAATCAGAGTCCAGCACCTGACTTCTGCACCTATAGATTTATGTATTGTACTAGACTTTCCTCTCATACTACAAACAAAACAGTCTATCACAAAATTTCGCCCTACGCATATTTCCGGCAGTAAATGGATGTTAAAGACTGGCAATCCGGCAACCCTTCGATCACATGTACGGTAATGACCTCTGTAGGCAGATGGAAATGCTGCTGCGCATTTGGTGCAATGGATAGCGTTTTGGGTTATCATGCAAGAATTCAATTGTCCGATTTGCGGGTAGTGACGTATTTGTTTTCGTTTGATAAATGTAGTCCGCCTGGTACGGTGTCTGGTGTCTTAATCGTCATACAACGGTTACAGTGTGTCTTCTAAAACACATTTGCACTTACGTACTACGAACACAGACATGGAAGTACATTCGTTTCCACTAGTAGCTTTCAAATAAGCCTTTTGCACGTCGTGGACGTGAATCTTTTCACACCAATCCAACTGCTAGATTCCAGACCTGTTTTCAGTGCACCCTCCTTCTGTGGTCCCATCGGTTAATAATATCTATTATTCTTGCCATCTTCAAGACCTTTACATTTTGTTATGACCTTTACGTCACAAGGAGGGCTAACAAAGTGCTTTGTAAATAATTTCTAAGCATGTACTATGTATATGTCGGATACAAGTTGCATAAGAAAAGGCGTAGATAACGTTACTACGTGGCTGAATGAAAGTGGCAAATAAAAACAATTACACTTCGTCCCAGAATCGAACCCTCGACCTCCTGCATACTAACCCAAAATGCTATCCACTGCGCCTCCCCCGCACAGCGCTAATGCTGTATACTGACAGAGGTAGCTATCGTACATGTGATTACAGTATTGCCAGACTTCTAGTCTTTAACGTCCCACTACTGCCGGAAATATGTGCAGGACGAAATTTTGTGAGACCTTTTTGAATTGTTAGTATGTGGGGAATCGCGCTGCGTAGTTCCGAGTGAGCAATTTTTTATCACCCTCTAAAGCGAAAGTGAATGTAATAAACAAGGATGTCTTACAACTCCAGAATGAAATTTTCACTGTGCAGCGGTGCATGCTCTGATATCGAACTTCCTGACACATTAAAAGTATGTGCCGGACCGAGACTCGAACTCGGGAAGTTTGCCTTTCGTGGGGATGTTTCCAGAATGAGTTGGTAGACCACTTACCCGCCAAAGGCAAAGGTCCCGAGTTCGAGTCTCGGTCCGGCACACTGTTTTAACCTGCCAGGAAGTTTCATGACTTACAATTGTTTCCCTCAATAGCGGTGTCTACTTGCGTCCCTAGGACAGCCGTTCCATCGCATTTTGTTAAATATCGTCACGACTACCCATCACTGTGGACTCCATGTGTTGCCTCACGTCAACCTTCCTTCTACCGACAGGTGTTTCCCCGTTCCTCTTTCACGTAAGTGGTCTCTCTATTACAATTATTTCTCCTCTGATTCTTGTCCTTTATGGCTTCACTTCAAAATGGAACACCCATATCCAGATCAGTAAAATAGACAAGATTACAAGAAACGCACACCCGTCGCCATAGCCTCTCAGGAATCGGCTTTTGTAGATGGCTAGTCTTCCATCCCGGCTTCGCACAGGTAGCATTAAGCATCTACCACCAGACGACTTGACTGACGTATCGTATTTTGTTTCCGGGCAACGAATAAAATTATTCAGAGAATAACGTTAAGAAAGTGAATATATTCTCCTCCATCTAACTTACGCATTGTAAGCAGCACACAGCAGGAAAGTTTCTGAAAGCAAGAATGTTACGTGCTCCGTACAGAATATCCTCTCAGGTAAATCCTTGGCATTAATTTTGGAATTTGAGTCCCTCAGGTACGGTAGGCATTAGTTATGGAGACCTTGACCTTGCCTCCACAACGACCAGATTCCCCTGTATTATCCCTACATTTTGTCTGGCCTGTTTTACTGTTATGTTTCCCTTTTTCCTGTGTCTTCCTCCACTGGTGTTTACCTGTTGTCTCCTGGTAAAGGTATGGTGCGTTGTGGGTGTCGAGACGGGTCGGTGGCGGTGCTGGTACGCCACAATGCAAAGCATTTCTAGGGCGCCCCTGTTTCTCCCGCTTCCACTTTACCCTCTCCCCCTTCCCCCTGTTATTTCTTTCTCCTCCTGCCCTGATGTCCCTTTTCCCTCTTTCTATGCACGTTGTCATTTCCACTTGACTGGACTGGACCGTGCTGTTTGGTTTGTTCTTCCCTTGATTTCTGCCCTATTACATATTATGTGACGACCTCGGTGTTTCGCCCCCCACCCCTCCCCCATAATCAAACAACCAACAAATTCAAATAGAGTTGGCGTTAGGAATGACATCTCATGGCAATGATAGGAGCACATCTGATGTAAGAAAGACGTTTACAATCAACATAAAACACTGTATACGAATCATCATGGCTCTGGTTTTTTTGGGGGGGAGGGGGGGCGGGGGGGTTGGCGTTTGGGTGTTTGGTAGACTGAATATATATCAGAAGCTGGATGAAGTGGCACAAAGATAAAATAAAAATAATTAAAAACGAAGTGCGTATATGTACATGTTTAGCTCGTGTTACAAGACACTTCCTGTGTAGCTCAGTACGCACTGTGACGCAATGTTGAGACTCATCTGGCAATTCTTTGCCTTGCACTCTTTGTGGCAGACGTATTCGATCTGCCATTCAAAGAATCATGGGTGCGTCTAGCTTTAATTCAAGGAAAGCTAGAGCTAAAACAGAGTTATCCCATGCGCTGCTAAAAGAACTTACTGCATGTAAACGTAGAAAATTTGCTGAAGCTAGATTTTGGATAACGTTTTACTTGAAGCATAAAAAATAAAATGACATATTTTGAACTCGCATGAATTTTCGCTATGCAGTTGTTCCTAAACGACTGCAGGGAATATACTGCTTACAAATAATTTGTTTCAAAGTCAATGCACGCATCTTTTTGTTGTTGGTCATTGTTATTGGGATACTTGAAAGTTGACTAATTCACTGCTCGTTGTTCAGGAGTGTGAAATGCGACTGCAGAAATTGGTTGGCTGAAATAGTGGTCATATATCTAAATGCGTCGCCATTGGAGTTTCGTTTACTCTGCATATTCTGTCCAAACAAATAATATCTCTCACCCCACGATGCAAAGAATAGCGTTCGCATCTATGTTGCCAGGGAAAGCAGAAAGTTGGATGTTGAGTCACGTGGCGCAGTGCTATAAAACGCTCTTTACATAAACGAAGCAAAGCTGCATCCCATGCAGCATTTTACCTTACGCATACACTCATCGCATCCGTTATTGGTCATCTTAAGTGGAATACTTCAAAGTTCATTAATTCGCTGCTCGTTGTTCCAAGGATTTGCTGTGAATTTGGGATGTGAGCACCGATTGCAGATATTGGTTGCCTGAAATAGTCATCTATCGAAATGCGACGCCACTTGAGATTCGTTTACCAGTATTCTGTACAATTTGAAAGGGTCCAAACACATAATATCTCTCTCCCCACGATGAAAAGAATCGCATTCACATCTATGTCGTCAGGGAAAGCAGAAAGCTGAATGCTGGGTCATATGGCGCAGTGCTAAAAAACTCTGCTCCATCCCATGCTGCAGATTACTTTATGCATGAGGAATGAAAACCACAAGTTTTAGATTCAAATGTTATTTTCGCTATGCAGTTGTTCCTAAACGATTGCAATCAAGTTGATGTCACTTAGGCGACTTGAATATCCGCAACCAGCCATCCAAACACGAGAAGAGGAGCTACAGTGTATGTGGAATCCGAGACATGTTTCGTTTCTGTCATATCTCTACATGGTTGAGAGGTGAATCATAATAAACGGCATAGTGGAAATACTTGAACCTGCTGTGATTCGATTTTAGAATCCTTCAGTTTCAAGGCACATGCTTTACCATCTTTTTTCAATTTATTTGTCATTGTTCTCGTTATCTGTGTGTGCAGAGTTTGCAGGATACCGCTTCAAGCTTTTCGTTGAATACTTGTCTCAGTTCTCATTTTTATTATTCTTTACAGGGGATAGCCAGCCCTCTGAACACGCTGGGCTACTGTGCCGTGGATTACCCGAAAGTGTCACACTTTCTGGTATCTCAAATTTGCTCCTCTCTCGAATTACGGCAGCTGCTTCTTAGTTGGCAATGGAGTTGCTTTCAGAACTAAACTTTAATTCAAGTCTGGTCAATCTTTGGTTACACGTGGGCCAAATTCAAATCTTTACTTAAGCTCACAGGCTTCTTCGACACATGATGCTGCAGCAGCACTCCTGGTGCATGAAGTCAAAATGGAGGAGTGTGTGGCGTTAATGTTTAGGGAATAACATACCTATATCAATAGCACCCTGCTGCCGTTCTTCAAATAGCCACATTTCACGTGTTGTCAGTAATTTTCGTGCCATTGTCACGTAATACCAAAGCTCAAATGGTTCTAAGCATTATGAGACTTAATATCTGAGGTCATCAGTCCCCTAGACTTAGAACTTCTTAAACCTAACTAAGCTAAGGACACTACACACATCCTTGCCCGAGGCAGGATTCGAACCGGGGACAGTAGCAGCAGCGCGGTTCCGGACTCAAGCGCCTATAGCCACTCGGCCACAGTGGCAGGCACTACCAAAGTTCCAATCTCTTTGAAAGCGGAAGATGCCGTTCAATAATCGTTAGTGACTTAATCTGTCGGAAAGAGTTGCTGAACCAAACAATGTTTCTGCGTGGGTACTACACATTGGCGACGTCACTAAACTATTGTCATATTGTGATACATATTTCGAGGTCTCTTCGGCTTCGTTTCTAGCCTTTGTTACCTCTTCTAAGCTTTTCATTTCCGCCGCTGCACTAATATTTCGGAACACTCCTTTCTTCTGGTAAACTGCACTGATTGTTTATTTTTAAAACCACATGAATGTTACAGTGTCCAGAAAGGTGGATTTAAGGAACAACACATACTGTGTGAGTCTCCTAGAAGTGAACAACAGAATATTCTTCTTTGTTTCATAAGCTATTTCCAATTTCGCTGTTTGCAAAAACAGAAGGAACCACCGAAACTACGTTTCATGCACCGCACAGCTTGGGCTGGAAACATTGGTTTGCTTTTGTGCCAACAGAAATGTTTTTGAAGTGGTATTTTATGAATAAATTTGATAGAACGCTCCGTTGTTAGTATAGTGCGATATTTGGTTTAATGCTGCGTGTTAACAGGCACAGCAAAACGCGAAGAGTAAACACCACTCGATCAACAACTATACACCGCTGCTGTGTCGCGGTAGCGGCATCCACAGAACAAAGCTGCACGGCAAACGAGCCGAGGCAAGTCGGGAACGGAAAAGTTGTACAAAAAGTGTTTATCGGTTGTTCCATGTCTGTTGTGGTTATCGACAGCATTAAACAAGGGCAGAGAGGACGCTGCGTGGGCACGAGACTAATGTACAGCAGCTACGTTATCAGTATGTACGTCTGACCGGGTGCTTCATTCTTACGCCGCGAAAACGGTGTTACGGACAGTAGTTCACTATGATATACGACTGAAAGCTGTAGCGTAAAATAGAGATAATACCTTCCAGTGAGGTTAGTTCAAAGCAGTTAATGAGCGGCAAGACAATACTTTCACGTCGTGGTTGCTGACAAAATAATCAATAAATTATTTATGTACTAACACAGAAGTTTTCAGTACGTCTAATTTACATTTCATGATCAACAGTTTCCTCTCATCTGTTTCTGACGGAAAATTATTTCCTGCTTTACTATTGGTTTGTCTAAGATATGCGAATCGTTAACAAAATAAGTTCACCGAACAAAAACTCAATCACCCCAGCGTGCAAGCAGAGATGAATCGATAAGCCTAGTTACTGTTTCCAGCGATCGACTCACGTGGTCAACCGCGCTTACACTGCATCTTCGCGAGCGTAAGGTAGTAGCGATCACTGAGACATTGTACAAAAAGATGAGTAAATGTAAGTATGTGACACAGTGACAAAAAAGGAGCAATAGTGTTTGGCTGTGCCCATGGCCATACAATGTGTGAATCTGCTGGTTTTGTTGATGTTTCGTAGAGGACTGTTTAACGTGTCTACAAGCACTGGTCTACTAGAATGGTCGGAGACGTGATTCTCGGTTTGTAAATCTAAATCACTTCCAGACCCGACAGGAATTGCTAAAGGTAATGAATGAAGGTCAGTCCCCACCTGTTAGTGGGAGAACATTGTGACGGGAACTGCATGCAGTGAACGTTTGAAGTCGGTCACGTCGCAAGAGTACTGGTCCCACGGACACATATAGACAACAGCGAAGTTCAGAGGGTTAGAATAACATGTTACTAGTTTTATGAACATTCCCCCATATTACACTTAGACTGGGATACAAAATCACATGGCTTGAACCCCAAAGAAAATGGGTGGGACAAGTTGGAAAAGCGGGTAAACCTCTGAAATCAGCATCCCCCCCATTTTCAGAGAACTGCACAACTGTTCGCCAGTTACGTTGCACACATTTGTAGTTCTCCTGAGCATCCAAATTACCGTCTCCTTTTCCCAACAACAGCGATTCATTTCCCACAACGGCTTTCCAGGTCAGGCACTACGATTGCGGTTCGCGCCCGATCGCTTCTGTCTGAACTGTAGTCCTCCCTTTACCATCTCTACTCGAGGCCCATTTACAAACACCTCCATGGCGTAACAGTAAGCCGCAGCTTCGTCTGGACCTTTTGCATGGCTCTAAGGACTCAGATAATCCGGTTGCTATCTGCTGTCACTTCCTCTCGATTCTTGACGTGTCCCGTGGCTCTGAAGTGGTTTACACCGACGGCTCGATGGCTGATGGTCACGTTGGCTTTCCCTATGTTCACAGAAAACATATTGAACAGCACTGCTTGCCAGACAGCTGCAGTGTTGTCACTGCAGCGCTAGTGGTCAAGTGGTTCAAATGGCTCTGAGCACTATGGGACTGAACATCTGAGGTCATCAGTCCCCTAGAACTTAGAACTACTTAAACCTAACTATCCTAAGGACATCACACACATCCATGCCCGAGGCAGGATTCGAACCTGCGACCGTAGCAGTCGCGCGGTTCCGGACTGAGCGCCTAGAACCGCTCGGCCACCACGGCCGGCACTAGTGGTCATATCTCGTGATTTTGAGCACATCAGCTCATGCTCTGGCGAATCGTTTTTTCTCTGTACTGACTCCTTGATCTGCCTACATGCTATCGATCAGTGCCAACCTCGCCGTCCTGTGGTAGCGTAGATCCAGGAGTCCACCTATGCCCTGGAACGGCCCAGTCGTTCAGTGGTGTTTGTCTGGACCCCGGGACAGGTAGGAATCCCAGGCAACGAACTTGGTAACAGACTGGCCAATCAGCCTATGCGGAAACCGCTTCTGGAGAGGGGCATCTTTGAAACTGACCTGCGTTCATTATTACGCCTCAATATTTTTCCGATTTGGCAGACGGACTGGCATAGCATTGGTATGCACAACAAGACTGGGTGCCATTAAGGAGGCTAAGAATGTATAGAAGTCCTCCATGTGGGCCTCTCACAGGCACTCTGTGGTCCTCTGTTGGCTCCGCATTGGCCACGCGTCGTGAAGACCAACCTCAGTGTCAGTGCGGTGCCCGGTTGATAGTGGCCCATACTGTTTTGCGCTGTTCTACTTTGGCTGCCCTGCGACGAAATCTTCGGTTACGAGACTTGTTACCGTTAATTTTAGCAGACAACGACTCATCGGCTGTGGTGAGGTGGGGGGGGGGGAGGGTCCTAAGTTTTAGCGCTTGTCGTTTGTGCCTCTTTGTCCTACACCCTAGTGTTTTTAGGTTGGAGGTTTTGATGTGTTGAAGAGTGGTCAGCCAGACACGGTCATCTGCTCTCTTTCTTTAATCCCTTCTACTTCTTTCTTGTGTCTCTCTGCGGTTTCCTTGTCCTATTTTGTTCATTATAGTGTCGTTTTTGTGGCTTTTTCCCTACTTCCAATTTTGTGCTGTGGGTGTCGTTTGTTTTATCCTTTCTCTTGTTGAATTATTTTAATAAGAACAAGGGACCGATGACCTACCCGTTTGGTACCTTCCGCCCCTCTTTAAATCCACCAGACATCGTGAGAAAGTGGTCCTAACGTTCGATTCCCAAGTGGGCAAGCCGTGTTCAAAACACCGTCGTACCATTCACTTACTTTTTTCTTTTTTTTTTCAGAGCATTTTAAACTGCCCGTCTGGTCACTGAGATGTTTGTTCATTCTGTAGTCTTGCCGGTTGTCATACTATACATTGATTATGGCATCTGAGTCATGAGGTAAGAATACGTTACCGTCGCAAGTAAATGTGGTGAATAGTGCTAGCAGGCGAGATACAACATAGACGTCTCACAGAAATGAAAACAACCAATAAACGTATGTAAACTATGTTACAGCAAAGTAATTCAAGAGTAAAGACTTCCAAAACGGAACGAAACTTCAAAAACGTTAAAAACATATGTTTTAATACAGCACGAGAAAAATTTGTCATTGTGAAACTGTTGCGCACATTTGTTGCAGCTTACGTGACAAACTGTTGCGTTTTCATCATATCCTTGGGAGTGAACACATTCACGTTCATACTGGCATCTTTATCAGGCAAGGAGGCGTCTCTCAGTCACTTACAACTCGTACAGATCAGGTGCGTCGATAAGAGATCCTTGTCATGTGACAAACGTACTGTCACTTACGCCGTGTATGACACACCAGAAGTGTTTTCTGGTGGAGAATTCGGTTGACTTGTCGCCTTTTCTTCAGCGTAAAGCTGAAATACTAAACACCTTTTTCGAAAGCTGTTTCACAGAGGAAGACCGCACTGCAGTTCCTTCTCTAAATCCTCGCACAAACGAAAAAATGGCTGACATCGAAATACGTGTCCAAGGATTAAAAAAGCAATTGAAATCACTCAACAGAGGAAAGTCCACTGGACCTGACGGGATACCAATTCAATTCTACACACAGTACGCGAAAGAACTTGCCCCCCTTCTAACAGCCGTGTACCGCAAGTCTCTAGAGGAACGTAAGGTTCCAAATGATTGGAAAAGAGCACAGGTAGTTCCAGTCTTGAAGATGGGTCGTCGAGCAGATGCGCAAAACTATAAACCTATATCTCTGACATCGATCTGTTGTAGAATTTTAGAACACGTTTTTTGCTCGCGTATCATATCATTTCTGGAAACTTAGAATCTACTCTGTAGGAATTAACATTGATTCCGGAAATAGCGATCGTGTGAGATCTAACTCCTTTATTTGTTCATGAGACCCAGAAAATATTAGATACAGGCTCCCAGGTAGATGCTATTTTCCTTGACTTCCGGAAGGCGTTCGATACAGTTCCGCACTGTCACCTGATAAACAAAGTAAGAGCCTACGGAATATCAGACCAGCTGTGTGGCTGGACTGAAGAGTTTTTAGCAAACAGAACATAGAATGTTGTTCTCAATGGAGATACGTCTACAGAGGTTAATGTAACCTCTGGCGTGCCACGGGGGAGTGTTACGGGGCCATTGCTTTTCACAATATATATAAATGACCTAGTAGATAGTGTCGGAAGTTCCATTCGGCTTTTCGCGGATGATGCTGTAGTATACAGAGAAGTTGCAGCATTAGAAAATTGTAGCGAAATGCATAAAGATCTGCAGCGGATAGGCGCTTGGTGCAGGGAGTGGCAAATGACCCTTAACATAGACAAATGAAATGTATTGCGAATACGTAGAAAGAAGGAGCCTTTATTGTATAATTACATGATAGCGGAAGAAATACTGGTAGCAGTTACTCTGTAAAATATGTGGGAGTATGCGTCCGGAACGATTTGAAGTGGAAAGATCATATAAAATTAGTTGTTGGTAAGGCGGGTGCCAGGTTGGGATTCATTGGGAGAGTCCTTAGAAAATGTAGTCCATCAACAAAGGAGGTGACTTACAAAATACTCGTTCGACCTATACTTCTGTATTGCTCATCAATGTGGGATCCGTACCAGGTCGGGTTGAGAGAGGAGATAGAGAAGATCCAAAGAAGAGCGGCGAGTTTCGTCACAGGGTTATTTGGTAAGCGTGATAGCGTTACGGAGACTGGAAAGATGTGTGATGGTTATCTTCTCTTTTCATCGATAATCCAGCTGCGAGGCGGATTGTGGAATGAGCTCCTAAGAAAGTTAGACAAATATTACCCTTATTTACGGTTCTTGACGTTAGCACAACGTCGTTCGTTGAGGTAATACAAAATATCGGGTACTGTCTTTTCGCTATTACCGAATAGGTAGTGAACAGCGTGGCCGATAATCCATGTCACAGAGTTCGTTTTTGCTCTTGGGGAATACATCTCATTGGGGACAAGAAGTGATCGGGTAGTTATCCTCTCGGGAGTCTTGCGTGTGAGAAAAGCCAATATCTGACGCACCAAATACCAAACGTAATTTGCCGACCCGCATTCGAAACGATGTACATCCGTGTCAGTCACTTGGCATGTGGCACATAAGGGTGAGTCGGCGAGGTGGATGTGATGTAGGCGGAACTGCGACAACTGTTTCCCATTAACATTTACATACCATGCAGATTGCACGTCAGTATCAAGGGTGGTGGCATTCAATGCCTGCCACACAGCACGCCATTTTGTAGTGGGGTATTTGCTTTCAATCACATTCGGCGTCCTGTTCACTTGGATGGTAGCTTATATAACCCTCGTCATCATGAAGGATGTGGGTAGTAGTGCGGTGTGGATGTAGCTTAATTCGAGGAAGAATTGGCTAATGTAGAAGAAAGGTGCTGGGATGTCAGATATCATCACAGGGGGTGCGAGTGAGGTTGGTCGTAAGCCCTCCAGTAATAGACTCGTGAGGCACGTCGAGTTCGTCGCCACAGTTGCAGGTGAGAACTGATAAACAGGGCCTTCGCTCTGTTCTGAACACGACAAAGGCCTAAATCCCTGTGCAAAATGGGGGATGCTTGACGCCCAATAGACGTTAGCATATCGCGTCCGTTGAGGGAGGTCTAGATGTCTAAGACGGTGGTCACTTATTCCTGCTCTCATCTGATTCAATAAACGCCCGTAGTTAAGGGCTATTGAACACTTCATGTCTGATGTGAAATCAGTGCCAAGACAGCGGATTGTGTCACTGATTCGTAGTAGTGCAACGCTCTCGTCGGATAGACCTCTTCCTATAGACAGGGCTTGCGATTTGTGGAGATTGAGTTTGCTCCCCGATGCCGCGCCGTAGGTCGCCACCCACGCCAGTGCTGCACGAACATCGCCATTACTGCGAAGAGGGAGTACCAGATCATCAGCATTATCAGTGCAGCAAGAAGTGTGTCCACCAAGGGATATCCCGGTCTGGCGTTGTCTGAGGCCGCAGAGGAGTGAATCAAGGACTAGGGCGTACAATATCGCCGAAAGAGGGCATACTTGTCGCACCGAGCGTTGGATCTGTATCGGCGGCGTGAGACGGCCAATATATAACACCTTGACGTCGCGCCGAGTAGGAGACGCATCAGTACATTAACTATGACGTCCGCATATCCCATGTGTCGCAGTACCTCCACCAAAAATGTGTGGTTGATAAAGTCGAGTGTGGCCAAAACTCCTGGCAGTTGGCGAGCTTTGGCTACCGCGATGATATCTCAATATCGGCATAGTGCAGTTCGAATATTGTGGTCACCTCCAAACAATGGCTGGTCCTGCGACACGCATTGTACTGGGTGAAAATCTTCGTGTCACTGTTGGGTAAGGTCAAGGGGTGATATTCACTGATCCTGTTTCCGCCTCGTGGTTTGTGTATGGGCACAATGCGTCCTTCTAGGAGCGCCCCAACGATCTGCGTCGTAGGAGACATTTTTTCTTTCATCGGTCTACTGACTGGTTTGATGCCGCCACGAATTCCTTTCCTGTGCTAACCTCTTCATCTCAGAGTAGCACTTGCAACCTACGTCCTCAATTATTTGCTTCACGTATTCCAATCTCTGTCTTCCTCTACAGTTTCTGCCCTCTACAGCTCCCTCTAGTACCATAGAAGTCATTACCTCATGTCTTAGCAGATGTCCTATCATCCTGTCCCTTCTCCTTATCAGTGTTTTCTACATGTTCCTTTCCTCTCCGATTCTGTGTAGAATTTCCTTATTCCTTACCTTATCAGTCCACCTAATTTTCAACATTCGTCTATAGCACCACATCTCAAATGCTTCGATTCTCTTCTGTTCCGGTTTTCCCACAGTCCGTGTTTCACTACCATACAACGCTGTACTCCTGACGTACATCCTCAGAAATTTCTTCCTCAAGTTAAGGCCGGTATTTGATATTAGTAGACTTCTCTTGGCGAGAAATGCCTTTTTTGCCATAGCGAGTCTGCTTTTGATGTCCTCTTTGCTCCGTCCGTCATTGGTTATTTTACTGCCTAGGTAGCAGAATTCCTTAACTTCATTGACTTCGTGACCATCAATCCTGATGTTAAGTTCCTCGCTGTTCTCATTTCTACTACTTCTCATTACCTTCGTTTTCTCCGATTTACTCTCAAACCATACTGTTTACTCATTAGACTGTTCATTCCGTTCAGCAGATCATTTAATTCTTCTTCACTTTCACTCAGGATAGCAATGTCATCAGCGAATCGTATCATTGATATCCTTTTACCTTGTATTTTAATTCCACTCCTGAACCTTTCTTTTATTTCCATCATTGCTTCCTCGATGTACAGATTGAAGAATAGGGGCGAAAGGCCACGGCCTTGTCTTACACCCTTCTCAATACGAGCACTTCGTTCTTGATCGTCCACTCTTATTATTCCCTCTTGTTTGTTGTACATATTGTGTATGACCCGTCTCTCCCTATAACTTACCCCTACTTTTTTCAGAATCTCGAACAGCTTGCACCATTTTATATTGTCGAACGCTTTTTCCAGGTCGACAAATCCTATGAAAGTGTCTTGATTTTTCTTTAGCCTTGCTTCCATTATTAGCCGTAACGTCAGAATTGCCTCTCTCGTCCCTTTACTTTTCCTAAAGCCAAACTGATCGTCACCTAGCGCATTCTCAATTTTCTTTTCCATTTTTCTGTATATTATTCTTGTAAGCAGCTTCGATGCATGAGCTGTTAAGCTGATTGTGCGATAATTCTCGCACTTGCCAACTCTTGCCGTCTTCGGAATTGTGTGGATGATGCTTTTCCGAAAGTCAGATGGTATGTCGCCAGACTCATATATTGTACACACCAACGTGAATAGTCGTTTTGTTGCCACTTCCCCCAATGATTTTAGAAATTCTGATGGAATGTTATCCATCCCTTTTTCCTTATTTGACCGGAAGTTCTCCAAAGCTCTTTTAAATTCCGATTCTAATACTGGATCCCCTATCTGCTCTAAATCGACTCCTGTTTCTTCTTCTATCACATCAGACAGATCTTCACCCTCATAGGAGCTTTCAGTGTATTCTTTCCACCTATCTGCTCTATCCTCTGCATTAACAGTGGAATTCCCGTCGCACTCTCAATGTTACCACCGTTGCTTTTAATGTCACCAAAGGTTGTTTTGACTTTCCTGTATGCTGAGTCTGTCCTTCCGACAATCATACCTTTTTCGATGTCTTCACATATTTCCTGCAGCCATTTCGTCTTAGCTTCCCTGCACTTCCTGTTTATTTCATTCCTCAGCGACTTTTATTTCTGTATTCGTGATTTTCCCGTTGAACATGTTTGTACTTCCTCCTTTCATCAATCAACTAAAGTATTTCTTCTGTTACCCATGGTTTCTCCGCAGCTACCTTCGTTGTACCTATGTTTCCGTTCCCAACTTCTGTGTTGGGCCTTTTAGAGATGTCCATTCGTCTTCAACTGTACTGCCTACAGCGCTATTCCTTATTGCTGTATCTATAGCGTTTGAGAACTTCAAAAGTATCTCTTCATTCCTTAGTACTTCCGTATCCCACTTCCTTGCGTATTGATTCTTCTTGACTAATGTCTTGAACTTCAGCCTACTCTTCATCATTACTATATTGTGATCTGTGTCTATATCTGCTCCTGGGTACGCCTTACAATCCAGTATCTGATTTCGGAATCTCTGTCTGACCATGACGTAATCTAATTGAAATCTTCCCGTATCTCCCGGCCTTTTCCAAGTATACTTCCTCCTCTTGTGATTCTTGAACAGGGTATTCGCTATTACTAGCTGAAAGTTGTTACAGAACTCAATTAGTCTTTCTCCTCTTTCATTTCTGGTCCCAAGCCCATATTCTCCTGTAACCCTTTCTTCTACACTTTCCCCCACAACTGCATTCCAGTCGCCCATGACTATTAGATTTTCGTCCCCCTTTACATACTGCATTACCCTTTCAATATCCTCATACACTTTCTCTAACTGTTCATCTTCATCTTACGACGTCGGCATGTATACCTGAACTATCGTTGTCGGTGTTGGTCTGCTGTCGATTCTGATTAGAACAACTCGGTCACTGAACTGTTCACAGTAACACACCCTCTGCCCTACCCTCCTATTCATAACGAATCCTACACCTGTTATACCATTTTCTGCTGCTGTTGATATTACCCGATACTCATCCGACCAGAAATCCTTGTCTTGCTTCCACTTCACTTCACTGACCCCTACAATAACTAGATAGAGCCTTTGCATTTCCCTTTTCAGATTTTCTAGTTTCCCTACCACGTTCAAGCTTCTGAAATTCCACACCCCGACTCGTAGAACGTTATCCTTTCGTTGATTAATCAATCTTTTTCTCATGGTAACCTCCCCCTTGGCAGTCCTCTCCCGGAGATCCGAATGGGGGACTACTCCGGAATCTTTTGCCAATCGAGAGATCGTGATGACACTTCTTCAAATACAGGCCACATGTCCTGTGGATAGACGTTATTTGTCTTCAATGCAGTGGTTTCCATTGTCTTCTGCATCCTCATGTCGTTGATCATTGCTGATTCTTCTGCCTTTAGGGGCGATTTACCACTCCTAAGACAAGAACGTGCCCTGAACCTCTATCCGCTCTTCCGCCTTCTTTGACAAGGCCGTTGGCAGAATGGGGCTGACTTCTTCGGCCGCCAATGCTGATTATTTATGAAAATTTTGGCAGTGGCGGGCATCGAACCCGGGACCGAAGACGTTTTGATTATGAATCAAAGACGTTACCCCTAGACCACGGGAGACATAAGACCGCGGCAAATATCAGTCCATGCTGGTGCCAGCTATTGTTGATATGTCCGATAGATTTCCAGAGGAACGCCATCAGGTCCCGGGACTTACGAGCAGCCCCCGCCTGTATTGCTTCAGTGATTTCCTCTTCCGTTAAATCTGCAGTCAAATCCATCACCGCTGTCGGACAGACCGCGCCATATGTGAGTTGAGAGACTTCGGCTATCACCTCCGGGGAAAGAAGGTGTTCCGAGTACAGCCTGGTGTAGTGAGCATGAAGGGAGTTTCCTATATCGCTCTGGGTATCAAGGCGTCGTCCGGTTTCCGTCGTGGTACCTAGGATCACTACCCTGCATCGGTACCGTCGTTCTCCAATGACGTGGTACATGGACGGTTCCTCCTGGGCCACTCTGTCGTGTGTGCGCGCTCTGACGATCGCACCCTCAAGGTGGCAACGTGTCAATCTGACGATCTGTGCCTTGCAGGTGAGTGCGGCAATGTTGTACATTCCCATAATATGCTGTAGTAAAAGTCCATGGTAAGTCTCTTCCATGCTGCCACATCTCGTCCGTACTCTATTAAGGTCTTCTGGAGGGGTGGATTGGTGCAGAGTAACCACCACGACAGAGTAGACCGGTAGGTGCCTCGCCGGCTGCTACAGGAATCCCACGTGTTCTGTATCAAGCGTCGACACTCCTAAAAGGCTAGGAGGGCGACATTCAACTTCAAAGGACGATGGCTGTGCGATACCTTCGGGGTAATGTCCCAGATGTAGACTTTGTGGTCAAAAAACGCTGTGGGCCAAACATCGGCAGCTCTTGTCCCCACAGCTATGGAACGGTAGATGTAAATCCGGTCGATGCGGTTGGAGGAGTGGCTGGCGTAGTGCGTAAATCGGGGCCGATCGCCACAATCATGTTCCCACGAGTCCAGCAATTGAAGATTATTTATAATTGTCGCAAGTTCTGTGTGTCGAGAATGATGTGGTAACTGATCCTTAGGTGCTTGGCTACAGTTGAAGTCCCCTCCGAATATCAAGGCGTCATTGTATGAGCGAATAAGGTGGATCGTTCACGACGCCTACGAGATCCTAAAGTCGCATAGATGTTAACAAGTTTGATTTCTTGGATAGTAAGAGCAATGTCTCTGGCGCCAGGGAGATACTCGACGTCTTCTGCGGGTAAACCTTCGCGGAGGAGGATCGCCACACCACTGCCATTGGCCGACGCATGTGACACCCAGGTCTTGTAGCGATAGGGTTCGTTGAAGTCTGCGACATACACCTCTTTAAGGAGCGCAATGTCGATGTCTGCTGCATTGAGCAGATACTGTAGCATCGCTAGGTTATGTCGGACACGTATATTGTTGCTAGACGGTATGTTTGGTCAGCCAGGTCGGCATCTGGGTTGTTTAGGAGGCCAGGTGCTGGCGACAGGGGCGGCCCCACAAAGGCTGACGATACGGCCGTAGTCACTGTGGTTGGTCGATGCTGGGTACAGCCGAGAGAGCATATCTGCCCTCGGCGTCCTGTAGGTGCTGCTGCTATTCCGCGACATTATGTACCCAAGGATCAGATGAAGCAATTAGTAATTGTTGATTAGTGCTGTCAGTAGAGCGCTTGCGCTCATGTTCAGTAGCAGAAGTGGTGTTGTTAGTCCGAGGCTCAGAAACTGTATTCGCCGTAGCATCGTGACGGGATGGGTGTGTTGTGGTGGTAGTCATGCGTGTCGTCCGACGCCGGATCTTCGACCGGGTCACACATCCGAAGCAGGCAATCATCGGATGGCGTATGGCGCCGTTTCTTGCGTTTTAGAGGGGACGGTTGTTTTCGGACATATTGTTCTGTGTCAGAGTGCGGGCGGCAATCGTCTCACGCCATCTCCATTGGTAGGAAAGCAGAAGTTGGGACAGTTTCTGGTTCGACTTCCATCTTCTCTTTAGGCTCGACTCGATGGCACAATTGATCACCGTCTTGAGGTAATTCTGCCGATGACGTCGTGGAGGGGGATATGATGTCCGCCACACCGCCATCTACCATTGACTGCAATGTGATGATTCGGTCCTGGGCAGTAATAGCTGTTGCGGTTGCGTACGTGATGGGGAGTGAAGGAGGTGTCTCCAGGGATGGAACTTCACCAACCAGTTTGAGTCAGTCGTCGTTGAATACAGGCCAATCGGACATGTCCTTCCTGGCCAAAGCCGGCGCAAATATGCGATTGTCCGTCGTACATGACAATGACTCTGCAACCGCCAATTACTAATCAGGGAGGCACATGCTTCGCCAGTGCAAGCTTAATTTGTCGCACTCCGTTAATTTTATTTATTTATTTATTTATTTATTTATTGTTCCCTGGGACCAAATTAAGGAGAAGTCTCCATGGTCATGGAACGAGTCAATACAAGAAATTATAACACGATAGTAGAAACAGATAAAATGAAATGTAAGAAATATATTCAGGCGACAAGTCGTAAGTTTAAATAAATAAAATCAACAATGTAACACTGGAATTTGCTTAAGTTTTTAGCTCTTCCAGGAGCTCCTCGACAGAATAGGAGGAGTGAGCCATGAGGAAACTATTCAGTTTAGACTTAAAAGAGTTTGGGTTACTGCTAAGATTTTTGAGTTCATGTGGTAGCTTATTGAAAATGGATGCAGCAGAATACTGCGCTCCTTTCTGCACAAGAGTCAAGGAAGTGCATTCCACATGCAGATTTGATTTCTGCCTAGTATTAACTGAGTGAATGCTGCTAACTGCTGGGATTAAGCTAATATTGCTAACAACAAACGACATTAAAGAAAATATATACTGTGATGGCAATGTCAGAATTCCCAGACTATAGAATAGGGGTCGACAAGAGGTTCTCGAACGTACACCACATAGCTCGAACAGCCCGTTTTTGAGCCAAAAATACCCTTTTTGAATCAGAAGAATTACCCCAAAAAATAATACCATACGACATAAGCGTATCAAAATATGCGAAGTAGACTACTTTTCATGTTGAAATGTCACTTATTTCAGTACTGTTCTAATGATAAATAAAGCAGCATTTAGTTTCTTAACAATATCCTGAACATGGACTTTCCACGACAGCTTAATATCTATCCGAACGCCTAGGTACTTGAACTGTTCCGTCTCGCTTATAATATGCCCATTCTGTCTGATCAAAATATCGGTTCTTGTTGAATTGTGAGTTATAAACTGTAAAAACTGAGTCTGACTGTGATTTAGCATCAAATTATTTTCCACAAGCCACGAACTTATTTCATGGGCTACATTACTTGATACTGTTTCAATATTACATACAAGATCCTTCACTACCAAGCTGGTATCATCAGCAAACAGAAATATTTTTGAATCACCCGCAATACTAGAAGGCATGTAATTTATATAAATAAGAAACAGCAGTGGCCCCAGCACCGACCCTTCGACAACGCCCCACTTAACAGTGCCCCATTGGCACTGAACATCACTACCACTCTCAATATTGCGGAGAATTACCTTCTGTTTTCTGTTCTCAAAGTAAGAGGCGAACCAGTTGTAAGACACTCCATAATGGTCCAAATACTGCAGTAATATTTTGTGGTCAACACAGTCAAGATGGGGTGTGTCTCAAACTTTTGCCATTTTTCATCCAGGTGGCTTAGCACGTTGCCGTATGGTTTGAAAGCTGTCATCACATCTGGCGGGACTTCGAATGGCAGCTCGAAGACCCTCAGAGTGCGAAGGCCTAATCCAGCGTGGTCGATCGTTACAGTTCCTATGTGGCCAACATGATAGTTAAATTTAAGTCCATGAGTGTGTCGGCATACATCAATGCACGCTTCTCCATTGCTCAGTTTTATGTACACGATACTGTTTGTTATAGAAAAGTGGATCCCAATGATGTCTTGAGGTGCAATATGAAGCTCTTCCCGGATGGAACGTTCAGTGTCAAGTCCTCGAGGTCTTGCGTAGTCCGCTTGAAATGTGATCTTAATTGTGGAGTTGTGGTATGAGTGCCATGGAACTACGGAGACACGGACGCGTGACACTCGCCGCAGCGAAAGGTAAACAGTGAACCCTCGCGGGCGCGGTACGCAAACAAGAGGGACACAGGCACGACCACCTTGCCCCACCGCTGCTAACAGCGGGCTAACTTAACGAGTATGCTATTTGTCTTCCCTGATGCTCCATATTGCACTTCGTATTCTTGCACCGTTCACAGTTTCAATTTTTTTTTTCATAGACCAGTATACCTTTTTGTTTTCACGCATGATCTGTGTTCAGTTTTGGACGGGCGTCCGCTGGGCCCTCTTGCCACTAAATCGGAGGGGGCTCTCTGTAACGCAATGGGAAAGAGTGTTCTTGCAAAGAGATTTCAGATTTCTTCGCTGTATGTTCACTAAGAATAGTGATGGAAGGGATATGTTCTTAAGCAGGAAAATTGAGGTCACAATGAGTATGCATGTGTTATAACGTTACGATCGTGAACGGTGAGGTACACCTTTCGGCTTAAAACGTTAGTACAATAATTCGCTATGTGATATGTCTACTCTCCCCCTGTACTGTCATGAAACTAAAAATCCTAGTTATACAACGTACAACCAGTGAAACGAAACTACAACTAGTCTTGTATTTATCGCTCATTTCTGTTTGATATAGTCTTGATGCTGTGCTGTTTGAATATTGGGGGTCTGCATCCTCCAGCTGATTTGGTGGTGTCTACCACGACTTCCTCTCTTATGCCTGTCTGTTCGTGTAACAAGTAGTTATCCGGTGAATATTACAAAATAGCGTCAAAATTCATCAAAAGAACTGATCACTTCAGACATTCCCTTAAGAGGGTATCACGGCAAGTGCCGTAAGCAATATTCTCAGAAACTTCGCTCGGTGGAGTAAGAATCAAAATAAGTGTCTTGGTTTATCCATAGATATTCGACCGTTTCTGCGAAAACGACGGAGAAAGCTTTAGATGTAAAATAGATGAATTTTAGCGTGGTTTAAAGTCAGGCTAAATCGTGGAGCATGTACTGACACTGGGGGTAAAAAGACACAATAACCTTGGTTCCGGTGTGGGGCGGCGGTGGGGTGAGTGAACTGCTGTAGCCTGTTGTGGGGTTGTGTACCACTCCGTCGTTTCTAGGTGCCCAGTTCAATACAGTGCAATAGGGTAAGTGGTGTTACGGTATGGTAGTGTTTCTCCTGTGGTCATCTTATTGCCCTTTAGAAAGCACTAAATGTGAAACTATGTAAATACAGTTTACGGAGTTGTGTATTGTCAACAGTAGATCAACAGTTTGGAGACGATGTCTGTACCAGTATGACATAAGCAACATGTCAGGCAATTTGTTGTGGACAAAAACATTATTGTAAGACGCTAGCCTGCCCAGAATCTCGATGTGAACCAAACTGAATGACTTTGGGATGTGTTAGAACATTGACATTGCTCCAAACTCTAGCATTCAACATAAATACCTTCTGTGCTTTCGGCTGTTGAGAAAGAATGGGCTGCCGCTTCCCGAACATAAACTCATATAGCTCACTGAATGTATTCCTTGTAGAGCTCAAGCAGTTACAGAGGTGAAGAGTAAACTCCAACTAATGTCCAGTAACAGATGTCCGGTTTCTCTTGAACAGATACGGAACCTGGTACATAGCGGAGCCAAAATCTGAAAGCAAATCGGACTCTAGAAACTCTTTCCAGTATTTATAACTAAAAACAAGCTACGATTCTGAAAGAAAGCTAAATTCTTATTGCCGCGCGGGATTAGCCGAGCGGTCTGAAGCGCTACAGTCATGGACTGTGCGGCTGGTCCCGGTGGAGGTTCAAGTCGTCTTCGGGCATGGGTGTGTGTGTGTTGGTCCTTAGGATAATTTAGGTTAAGTAATGTGTAAGCTTAGGGACTGATGACCTTAGCAGTTAAGTCCCATAAGATTTCACACACAGTTGAACATTTTTTAAATAATTCTTATCATTTACTCATATTTTACTTGGAAGCCTATGCTAGGTGAAGATGCCGATCTCTGTCCTCCACCACCACCCGCATGTCACCCCAGGTTGTTCAGTGTCTTCTGTCATCACACGAATGTGGCTGACTCGAATTTTGGCGTCGTTAAGCCCTCTGTTAGAGTAAACCTCTACATGACACTGTCACTGAATCACATTATTTCCCTCTCTTACAAAAAAATGTTCAAACGTGAGTGAAATCTCATGGGACTTAACTGCTAAGTTCATCAGTCCCTAAGCTTACACACTACTTAACCTAAATTATCCTAAGGACAAACACACACACCCATGCCCGAGGGAGGACTCGAACCTCCACCGGGACCAGCCGCACAGCCCATGACTGCAGCGCCTTGCCTGCATCTCGTGGTCGTGCGGTAGCGTTCTCGCTTCCCACGCTCGGGTTCCCGGGTTCGATTCCCGGCGGGTTCAGGGATTTTCTCTGCCTCGTGATGGCTGGGTGTTGTGTGATGTCCTTACGTTAGTTAGGTTTAAGTAGTTCTAAGTTCTAGGGGACTGATGACCATAGCTGTTAAGTCCCACAGTGCTCAGAGCCATTTGAACCATTTTTTTGCAGCTCCTTAGACCACTCGGCTAATCCAGCGCGGCTTCCTCTCTTACATTTTAACCAATTCTTCCATCTCTAGTGAAGACTGATGGGCGAGCTCTTCCTGTTGGATGAGGAATGCTCTCGCACATCCTACATTTATAACCTTACTTAACCTAAACTAAACTAACGAAATGCTTACATTTTTCATAACATTTTCGAAACTATGCACAATATTTTCTTGTGGATATCTTCCGCTTATGCTCCAACTTCGTGTCCCCCTCTTACGATAGGTATACTTTTATCATCCCCACACTCGACTCTGAACGCTAAAGACGAAAGTGAAATGTTTCCCTTTGCGGCATTATGTGTGATCTCACGTATACGGTTGTTCATCTGTAATCACCTACTGATATTTCTTTCTATATGGTTGGAGTAGATTGTAGGAATGTTAACCGAAATCATAAGAACAGATTACATACCATGCATTATTTCTCATCAAATTTCCGACTATTTTGATGACTTCCTCTACTGGACTAACCTCTTTGCTTCAGCGGAGCCTTTGCACCAGTACCCTCTATTAAATGTTGGATTAATTCAGTCTATTGCTTATCCCCAAAGCTTTTAAGATATAAAGCTCCTTCTAGTAGAACAAAGCAGCATGTCTTAACATACGTCGTATCATCTTGTCTCTTCATTTCGTTGTTGTTTCACATATATTGCTATCGTCTCCGATTCTGTGGAGTGTATTTCTAACATCAGTCCACCAAATTTTTTACATCCTTCTATACGGCCAAGTTTCATTTTAAATTTTCCAGCAGCTCGTGATTCACTTCCATATATTCTCTAAACGTTCGTTCTCCGATGACTCTTCATCAAGGTTGATTTTTAATGTTAGTGGACGTCTTTTAGCGAGAAATGTCCTTTTTGCCAGTGATACTGGCCTGTTTTTATGTTCTTTTAGTTTGCTTCGTCGTGCGTCATTCTTCTTCCACGGTAGCGCATTCCCTTCAGTTTGTACACTTCATAGTCAACTAATTTTTAGGAGTTTCTCTCACTTCTACTATTCTTTATCACTTTCATCTTTCTTCTGTTTACTCTGAATCCATGTTCTGTGCTCAGTAGACCTCAGTAAGACCTGAAAGTCTATGTCAGTTTCATTACAGGAATGTAATAAGCGATTCTCTTCATTGATATCTTTTCAGCCTGAATATTAAACTCATTTCTGAAGTTCTCGTTTATTTGTATCATTAATTCTTCTAGGTGTAGATGGAACAGTAAGGGAGAAAGGTCACATTCATTTCATCTGAACACTTCTTCCCTGGACTGCGATTGTGATCGTTCCCTTTTTTCGTAACAGCCAACACCGTTCCTCCCTAGAATAAAAAACATTAAGCACCGTTTTAAACTGTGGATTGGTTTTTCTACGTCAGATAATCTTTTAAAGGTGTCTCGATGTTTCTTAAGTATAGGGCAAAAGGCGAGGGGCCTAGATTCGAGTCCCAACCCGACAAAAAATCTGTTACGAAGTTTCAACATTTAAGCGTCTGAAAATATCAGACGGTGGTATACCCAGATGGATTTTAATAAGGTAACCCCAACCACACAGATGCACGTACTAGTATACAGAGATTTTCTAAGTCGTCGTACAAAACGTCTAGATTTGGCATATCACGTCATGGTCACAGACCAAATATTCGATTATGTTTGCTGGCAGCGCTAGGAGTCTTTCTTTATGTATTTGTTTCTCCGGCCATGGGATGACGAGATTTCTTGTAACTAACAGCGTCCGAAAATTTTAAGGATGTGTGTCTTAGTGCAAGGAAATATTTTAGGAGTAAATCAAGAACTTTAATTTTGCTGGACCTATTCCATTTCACGACGAGCAGATTATAGGCAGCAACGCTACATACGCACACCACGGACTCCCTACAGTCTGTCAGCTTTCAGGAGCAGGTACTAAACCAGACTGAGAGTATAACTGAAGTCTTCATTCAAAAGTGAACACCAGAGGCCCAAGTACAGCTGTCTCGCTGTTCACGAGACGAATGATTCCCTGTTCCCAGAATTCTTGTCACTGTGCCACGACCCAGTTCTCCATGGTATCCTTCTGTTTGTCGTCCGAGTTGAAGCTCTTTCTTTGAGATGGTTCTCAGCGGATCAAACGGTTATAGCTTGCATGGCGACATTTCCGGGCTACAGGACTGATGGCCAAGCTGCTTCCTCTTGAACCTGGCTGTTACACTTGGTGTGACGTTGGAGACGTGTGGACGCGCGTTGTCGTGGAGCAGGGTCACTCCGTGAGCAGCCCAGGCCGTTTGCTGTTGGTTGAATATCATGCGGCATGTCTCTCTGTACACATCACTGTTAATAGTTTTTCCGTGATCGAGGAATTCGGCAAGTATCGGACTTCGGATGTCGAAATACGCGAGCATCACTTTGCCTGCTGAGGATTGAGTTTTTAATATTTTTAGGGGGTATGACGACAGTAGAGTCGCGTCTCTAGACGTGTGACTGCGTAATCCCAAAGCGGCGTATGTCAGCTTCAACCGGGTTGCTTTTTACGACATCTCAGACCCTCTGATTTGAATACCCTTTATAAAACACACCTAGTGTCACGAGCAAGTGACATCGAAAACTCTGTCTCCTAATATGCGTTCTGTCACTCCTCGATGTTTGATGCAAGTAGTTTGGACGTCCTCTGTCTGTGAATATGGACTTGTTATAAATGGCTCTGAGCACTATTGGACTCAACTTCTAAGGTCATCAGTCTCCTAGAACCTAGAACTACTTAAACGTAACTAACTTAAGGACATCACACACATCCATGCCCGAAGCAAGATTCGAACCTGCGACCGTAGCGGTCCTGCGGTTCCGGACTGTAGCGCCTAAAACGGCTCGCCATCCCCAGCCGGTATGGACTTCTTCTGAAGGATAGTCTCAGGTATCTGTATCATCTTAAAAACATCCCATAATGCAGCCTTTTCACATTCGCGCGAACTACATAGGTAATACATTTATGTAAAAAGAGTTAATACTCCCGGAAGGGAGACGTCGACTTTGATCCAATGCCATCTGGGGGTTCTAGAGGTAGTGATGGTTTCAAAGTCGTCCGCCTACAAATAATTCAGTGATATAGCGACCAGATCACCATCGACCAACAGATACCTTATTGACTTACCTACCAGATCTCAATCTAGCTCTACCCTTTAATAGAGAATGGTCAACGCCAGAAGGCTCAGTGTGGTGCAAACGTGCGAAACCACTATCCCAAGGGGACGCATTCGTGCTTCCTACAGCAAACTGAACGGGAAAAGTGTCAAATTGTTGCCTTCCGAATGGCGGGATCGTCCTTTCGTAGAATTGCCACACAGTGTGGGCGTGCTGCGTCAGTTGTTGAAAGAAGCTTGTCAGTAGTCACATGAACATTCTCACACCAGTAGATGAGGCTCAGGACATCCACGCAGCACAGACGCCCGCCAGGATCGTTGTACTGGAATGGCAGCGGTGGAAGATCGTAAGGCTAGGACAGCAAACGTAACAGGGCCTGTGAGCCCAGATGTGTTAATGCGAACTGTCGCGAACTGTTTATTAGCTGTGGGACTACGGGCACGCATACCTCTAGCCCGTCTTCCACTCACGCTACGTCATCGACGTGCAGGGTCTGACTGGTGCCGTCAGAGGATCAATTGGAAAACGGAATGGCGCGCCTTGGTGTCCAACGATGAAAGCAGATTCTGCTGCACGCAAGGTATAGTCGTTTACGCGTACGATGTAGACCTGGTGAGTGCTGTCGCGTGAAGTGCATTCGTCCAAGAGACACTGCTTCCACCTAGGACTTATGGTTGCGGGTGTGAGACGCTACAACTCTCAATCACTAACCAACGCTCGGGACGCGAAGAATTTTGGTAAACCCTTTTATTTTGCCGCTCTTGCAACACAAAGGTTGATGTGTCGTTCCAACAGGATAATGCTCGCTCACACATTGCAACGTGCTCTGCAAGACGTCACCGGTCGGCACTTGTGGGATATGATGGGACGAGTAATAACGCGTGGGACTCATCAGCCAAGAAATCTTACCAGAACTACGAGAACAAGTCGGACAGGCGTGGCCTAATCTATGCCAGAAGAGTGTTCGTCGTGTATATGATCGACTGGGTGTCAAGGTAAGCTCCTGCATTGCCGCCCGTGCAGACTACACCACGTACTATCATAGGGTTTTCGGCGTGGACTGATATCCGTACCTCGGAACCGCTTGTGCTACTGATTTGTAAATGCGGTCATTCCATATACTCATCATGTGCTCCATATGCACTACAGCATCTATGATCTATAAACTTGATCATCTCATGTACTCCATCATCCGTATGCACTGTTGTCCTCAGTGAATTGCAGACCTCTGGAAAGGTGTTCTAATTTCTTCCAGTAATGTATACACGTTTCTCAGACGAGGCTGATGCTTATCCAGCTGCAGTATGATGCTCTATTCACAAGCTATCGCGATGGTTTCTTCGTGGTGAACATTATGACGTGCAGATAAACATATAAAACAATTAGTAACGACATCATTCAGCCGAAACACCTGCTCCCTTACAGCACTTATTTTGGGAGAAGTGCACAGGATATCACGTGCGGCACTTGTAGAGAGCGCCATTAATTTTAATACGGAGACTCAGCACGCGCCGCGCGGTCCGCATCGGCCCCCATTCCTTTCCTTTCCCTCTCCTTCCTTTCCGACGTCGTCGCTCCGACGGGCGCTTTATTAATTATATCCGGCTGCAGGCTAGGTACTCACTCCCCGTCTCGCGTTCGCGGCTGCCCTCCTTTGTGAATAAAACTGGGAGCCTCGCCCGCCGAACTGCGCCGAGCTGGCAGCGCCGCCTATCCCGCTGCCCCGCAAAATTCAATTTACTTTTTTTATGTATTGGCCTTATCTTTCAGTTTGCACTACATAAACAACGGACAACAGCAGGAGCCTAACGGTACGATTATACGTGCCGCGGTGCGTGGAATAAAGGATAGATCGTGTTGATTTAAACGCAGAATCTAATAACTCGGATTTACGAGACGTGTTTCCCCTTACTCTTCAGTCAAGCGAAGAGGTATTATTCTGCCAACGTATTCGCAGCTGTAAATCGAACTCGCTGAAACTATTCAGAGCCCAGACGGCCTCGAGTTACGGAGCAGAGACTTATGCTAGCGCTACAGGTGTACTGCTGAAATATGGTGAACTAAGTTACGTGGACGCAAGCTGTATTCTGTCTGCAAGGGGCCCTAAAACTTGACGAGTCCGTAAACGCGTGAAAGGTTCACATCGTCGTCAAGGTTCACAACTTCATATGATGCTAAACTGAAGGTTACTTCACTAACTTGCATAGTCGTGATACGTTACCTATTGCATTATTAAATTTGTAGACCGTAATTCACGCGTACCTTAGAAGTAGCCTTCATCCTGAAACGGAAGCCAAACGGTCGATTACTTTATTTTAGGTCACCTGCCGTTGGACTGATTTAATGCCCCACGATTTGCTGTCTTGTCAGGCCCAACCTCAGTCTTAGAGTAGCACGTATCTCCATTATTTGACTGATATAATTGAATCTTTCAATACAGTTTTATCCTCTGTGACTCTCTAGTGTCGTAGAACTTACTGCATGACGTATTAATACATGTCCAGCCATCCTGTAATCTAGTGCAGCTGATGGCAAAAAATTTGCAGTCAGTGCATTAATGTACGTGTAATTCCTACAGCTATGACTCGTCAACAGTGTCTGGTATTTCAGGCTTGCATGTAAAGATTTCCCTAATAAATGTGTTTCTCTTACTCATTACCTCACCAACTGTCTGGAGCACTTCCAAATTTCTTATCAGTTCACTAATTTTCAGGATACCGGTACTTAATCTCAAACAATTCGATTCTTCTCCGTAGTGTGTTTCCTCTCGAGACAAGATGGTGATCATAACGGGTGAAACCAAACAGCAACCAAAGAGTTTCAGAGGTTCTGTAGGTTGAAGGTGAAGAACAAAGTGGGCTTCTTTGTCTGTGAATAACTCGAACAAGATTCCTACACAACAACATATGCAGCGCATGTCCGCCAGCCTTTGAGCTATTTTGCAGATATTTTAGCGCACTAAATTCAAATGGAAATTGAGGTAAGATATAAAACAAAGTACAGTTACTCTGTAACAGAATAGCGGAGATAAGCATCTTTGATGCTGAACGAGTAGTCCGTGTAAATGTCCGTCTTGATCCACATTTAGATTTTCAATTTTGAGAAATATAAATTGTAACACGTTTCGGCCACAAGATCAACATTTAAATCTCGATACACTAGTCAGTTCACATGTACGCTTGTACATATTAGTACTCGTGAACTGATGAGGTTCGGTATGTGGAGATTCTGATATTGCTCCAACATTGGATGTGGACTGACCAAAGACAATGTATCGAGTTTCAAACGTATTTCTGGGGCTGAGGCACTAACAAAGCAGTTATATATTTTCAACAAATAAAAATAGGCGTGGTGATCAGGACGGATAATTATATTGACTTGTAACAGTAATCGAGGACTTCTACAGTGATTCTATGTCATTTAAGCACTAAAGGAATAGAACGTGTCAGTTTAATGACACCGTATTTTAAAGCACGTGTCACGTTCTACTACAGATAATCACTTGGAGATGGCCTAAATGGCAGATGCTAGGCGTGAACCAATAAAATAATACACAAAAACAGCAGAAGTGAAACGGGGTCCTTTTGTCGTCTGAATGTATTGTAGGCGTGCACTTGGAAGGTGTTTCTCTACCCTAAGGAATACACAGTAATTAGTTCTGAAAGAAAAAAAATTATAATTACTAGTATTTCGGCGCAAATTTGATTATGGATGGTTGAACACTTTATCATGAGACTAAGTAAAACAAGTAACTGTTCTGAGTGTAATGGTAGGGCTCTCAGCGGCATCTCTCCTTATTAAGGGCACCTGTCCCTCTCCGCGTCTCTCTCTCTCTCTCTCTCTCTCTCTCTCTCTCTCTCTCACTCACTCACTCTTTGCCACATTTTTTCACATGTCTTCTACATGATAAAATTCCTACCCTAACGGACAATTGGATAGAATGTGGTCAGACTTTAATTTCGTCTAGCAGATGAAAGATTAGGGACACGCTATATCCAGAGCAATGTGGTTCAGATACGTGGTTAGGGTGTCAGAACAGTAGGGTAGTAATATATCTTGTTCGTGTATAACTGATAAAATCACTCATCGGTTTTAAGTAAATGGAAATAGCTGAGAGTCTGTCATTGGTTTCGACTGCTGCTTTGTTCATGTCAGTAGGCCACGAGAAGAAGTTGACCTTCACTCACTTCAACACACATTATTTCGTTGATGATGAGGGCTGATTGTGACATATGAATGTGTTAGCTACTATGACACAATACAGGGTACCCATACTATGTGGGAAATGTCACTGGCCTTTGTTTTCATGTTGATCACTCAGGAACCCTCTAGTAGTGTAGTCTATACTGCCAGTGACATGGAGATATCCGAAATAAAGGTCACGCAGAATTGAATCTTCTCACACTTAATCAGTACAACGTAAAAGCTAATAATATTAGTGTAACAGTTTCCTCAAAGAGCTTAGTATTAACACTATAGCGACGTCGTTGACAATATTCAGCCTATTTATAATTTGACGGATCGCTCACTTGGCGTATTGCTAGTATTTGGAGTGTTGGATCTTTTGTACATTCCCACATTTGGGTCTCGTATGACATAATTTATATACCACCTGAAGATCTGGCTTTGAGCTACGATACCCATTGTGATCCTAAATAAAGGATGTTACATACAGCTGTCTGCGGTTTTAATTCGCAAGATGTACTTCCAAAGCTGCAGCTGCCCTCAGCAAAATATTGTTTACAATTAACAGCTGTGCCAGTACGGTGAGTCTGCTTACTCTGATCGGATCGCCAAACTTTATTCCGACGCACTGCAGTTGCACATACGCAGCCTTCACTTCAATTGGTCAAGTGTACATAATCCCTCAACAGCTTGTCTCGACTTCGGAATTCCTCTTTTATGCTCTGTTGACCAAGAGAGGAATTTTTTAAAAAATTAATAGTTTCTGCAATTAAATGCGGGTTGTTTTCATTGCCTGTATTTCGTCTTACCACGTAAAGAGGTTGCCGACATCCTACATTCGTAATGTAGCAGATGCTGTAGCACAGTTATTGGGGAAAATTTCGTAGCGTGAGTGTCTTTCAGTAGTATACAATAGAATATTTTTCTCTCGTTAATGGATACATCATTTGACATACATAAGATATTATGTCTTCCGTTTCGTGTTCCATCTTTTTTTCTGGCAATATCTTTCTGTTTGTTGTGTCTTCTAAATTTGTACAAAAATGATTTCACGAAAGTTCACAGAAATACAAGCACTGCTAAATATAAGGGAGAAGAAATTTCAAAGCTTTTATAAACACACTGAAATACTATGTAATTTCTACTTGTAATTCTACGTGGTAAAGCTAAAACTGGAGTTGAAAGGGACCCTGTATTGCCATTTAACTCTTAAAATCTTACGACTCGTAAAAATAAAAAAAAGGTGAATTGGAAGAGAGACAGTTACACCAACTGCCACAGTACTAAAGGAGATACATTCAACCTAATGCCAACATTGCTAACATACCGAAATTGCTAATTAAAGTTGGATTTCTAATGTATAATTTATAATATTATAGTTCGGAGCAATCTAGAGGCAGAGGGTCTCATACTTGTAGACATGATGAATAAAGGCGTAGAATGTTAATTTTTCTATAAAAAGTTGGAGGCATTACTTCTTCATTGCTAAAGCAGTCACATTCTCTGGTATAGCGGTAAATCATTATTTTCAATTGATATTCAAAAAATAGGGTTATTTTTTGAATATCAATTGAAAATAATGATGGAAAGAGAGGTTGTACATGCAATGATTACTTCTCCTATAACCTGTAGAAATCGTTTTTACTTGGCTACCTCCGACTTTAATATCACATGACAAAGTGGCTGACCTACACGGTCTGTAGTATAGCTGATTACTCAACAAGGAGAAAAAGTTAGCAATTTAGACAGTAAAAACGTTCACTGTCTGTTCAGCGGTTCCACGTAGCACAATCTCCGCGCCAATTAATAATTTCAGTGGCGTAAGGGGCTGCTACTACGCACCTCATTCGTAGAAGTACCTCAGTACCTCAGTGTACCTCAGTGTACCATCAGAAGTCACTCTCTTGCAATATCGTCGGTGTTTCCATGCGGATGGCACTTCTACTTCGATGACGATGATAGTAATAATAACAGCAGTAATAATGAATTACTGGTTTGAGCCTAGACTGGTTTGACGTGGTCCGTCACGAATTTCTATTCTGTGCCGAACTCTTCATCTCGGAGAAGAATTTGCAACCTACGTCCTCCAATATTTGTTGGATGTATTCCAGTCTCTGTCTTCCACAACAGTTTTACCATCTATAGCTCCCTTTAGTAATATAGAAGTCATTCTGTGTTATCCTGGCAGACATCCTACCATTGTAACATCGTACTCCCTTCCTCGCTGATTCTCAGGAGAATCTCCTCAGTCCTTAACTTATCAGTCCATCTTACTTTCTACGTTTTTCTGCAGTATAGCATCAATAAAAAATATTTCGATTCACTTCTGTTTGGTGTTCCCACAGCCCATGTTTCAGTATGGTACAATGCTGTACTCCAAATGTCCATTCTCAGAAATCTCTTCTTCAAATTAAGGCCTATGTTTGATACTAGCAGACTTCTCTTGGCGAAGAATGCCGTTTCTGCCAGTTCTAGTCTGTTTGTACGTCCTCCTTGCTCCGTTTGACATGCGTTATTTTGCTGCCTAGGTAGGAGGATACTATAATGTCATCTACACGGTTGTCCAAAATTACAGCAACAAACTACTATTTCTAATTCACAACATACTCATACAAACTGCGAACAGATATACGTACGATAGTGTTCTGTACGGAAGGTAGCATTCCCGCCAACGAACCACCACGCCAGCGATGACGTCAGGGCACCTACCAAACGATGTAGTGTTTTTTGGGTCGTCCAAATCCATACTAGTTGTGTATACAGTCAGACGTTGTCGAATGGCACAGTGAAGACTCTGCTGTGGAGGGACAAAGGAAAAATGGAAGCAGGACAGTCGAAAACTCATGTGGCCTGATGGCTTAGCGTGAATCCTTCTGTTGTTTTTCGGATGGTGGCAGTTCATAGAGACCGAAACCGTACCCCGTAGACCAGAGGAGAACCGACCACGGGTGATAGCAGATAGAGAGGACCGTTATTTGGCTGTGAGGGGACGACGGACCGCCTTAGTACTGCACGACAACTGGCATCCGATCTCGCAGCATCCACTGGACGTGTTGTATCGAGGTAAACGGTGTGCAGAAGGCTTCTGCAGAGTAGCCTTCTTTGCCGGAAACCTTCTTCATGTATACCACTGACGCGTCTTCACACAGAGGAACGTCTAGAATGGAGTCGTCAACATGCCACCTGGACGGTCGAATAGAGGACCAATGTTCTTCCCACAGGGGAGTCTCGATGTAGTCTGGAGAGTGATTCACGACGGATTCGCATCTGGATGTAACGTGGAATACAATTTCAGGACCGCAAATTGTAGGAAGAGGCCGATATCGAGGCGGAGAGTAGGGTTTACGTTTACCACTCGAACACCTCTTCATCAAGTTGAATCGGCAAGATACAACTATTGTCAGGTATCGTTACGAGACCTTGGGACCTCATGTGGTGTCGTTGCGAACTACTTTGGGCCGCGACGTCGTATTGATGGACGATGATGCTCGACGTCGTGGGGCATGGCTGGTTGATGTTTTATTGGACATGGAAGAATTTTCTGTCTGATCGCTCTCCGGATGTGAACCCTGAATAGAAAATTTGGGATGCACTAGACACAGGTTGCAGCACGTTATCATCCATCGACAACTCTCCAAGTCTTGCAAGTAGCACTACAGAAAGACTGGGCGTTATTGCCTCAACATCTGATTGATTACAACATTTACGGCATGCCCCGTCGTTGTCAGGCTCATACCGCTGGCAGTGGTGGCCGTACCGCATACTGAGCACATTATCCAGTTATCAGTATGTGTGTCTCAATCCGTTAAGTTGGAAAAAATCAAGAACACTCTTGTCTGCCCATATGCATGTCTACGTTCTGTATTCTTTACATTTTTCAACTTTACTGTCACTCGCTTAAACTGTTGTGTGGCAAAATAAACGCAACTTTGCAACATTTCTGTTTGTTGCTTTAATTTTGGACACCAGCACTTCATCATCAATCGTGTTGTTAAGTTTCTCGCTGTTCTTATTTCTGCTACTTCTCATTACTTTTGTCTTTCTTCGATTTACTCTCAATCTGTATACTGTACTCTTCAGACCGTTTATTCGATTCAGCAGATTCGATAATTCTTCTTCACTTGCACTGTCATCAGCGAATCTTATAATTGATATGCCTTCACCTTGAATTTCAATTCCAGTCTTCGGTCTATAGACTGAACAGCAGAGTGAAAGGCCATATTCCTGTCTTACCCCCTTTATAGTCCGAGACCTTCGTTCTTTGTCTTCCAGTGTCCAAAAATTCAGGACGACATTCCGTCTTGGCTCTTGTGGACATTTTATACGGCCAGTCTTTCCTTGTAACTTCCTATATTGTTCACAAGTTTTCGAAATCTTGCAACATTTGACATTGTCAAACGCTTGTTCAAGATGGACAAATCCTATGAACGTTTCTTGACTTTCCTTCAGTCTTGCGTCCATTATCAACTACAACGTCGGAAGTGCCTCTCTGGTGCCTTTGTTTTTCCTAGAACCAAACTGATCGTCTCTATCAGATCATCAGTTTTCTTTTTCACTCTTCTGTATGCTATTCTTGTCAGCAATTTGTTTGCAAGAGCTGTTAAGAGTCGACCACTGTGGCCGAGTTGTTCTAGGCGCTTCAGTCCGGAACCGCGCTGCTGCTACGGTCGCAGGTTCGAATCCTGCTTCGGGCATCGGTGTGTGTGATGCCCTTAGGTTAGTTAGGTTTAAGTAGTTCTAAGTTGTAGGGGACTGATGACCTCAGATGTTAAGTCCCATAGTGCTCAGAGCCATTTGAACCATTCCGGCATTTATCTGAAGTGATTTAGGGAAATCACGGAAAACCTGATTCAGGATGGACGGACTCGTGTTTGAACCGCCGTCCTCTCGAATGAGAGGTATTGTAACCACTGCGCCACCTCTCTGTCACATTTATTTGCGAAAACCTTTACCATTGTTTCACATGTAGTCGAATGCAGAAAAAGTATCGCTGTGTTCAGTTCATTTATTTTCTTTTGGTCATTTGGGCGCACAAATGTTTTAGCTGCACTTCAAAGGCAATAGTCGGGCTAAGATCTGGTGACCGCGTGGGCCGGAGATCTATCGTAATTACTATGTCTCCGATGATTTTATCTAAAATTCGCTGGGAATGGTGTGCAGTATGAGCTGTAGCGTTGTCTTGTTGGAGAAATGAATGACTGATCTAATTTTCATTCAGTAGCGCAATAAATGGGAAAATTATCTGGGAGCAGTAGATATCTTATGTGACGGTAGAATCGATAAAGGCCGGTCCGATAAAGTGCACTTGCGTTATGTCAGCTCACGCTCAGATTTCTCTGCATGAAATGGCGTTTCTTTAAGGCATGTGGTTTTTTTATGACCAAATTCGCGAATGTTCAGAATTAATGTGGACAGATAGGTCAAAGCAAGCCTTACTTGTGAAAAATGTTCGATCTAAAACAAATCGCTGAAACCACTCACAATAAGCTACTGGTTTCCCTAGTATAGGTAATATATATTAATATGTATACATCCCCAATCTTTGGTTACGGTCGTATGTGCTGTTCTATGAGAGGCTTCAGCCTCTTGCAATAACTTCCTCATAGATTTTGTTGGACTCCGCAACATAAAGTACGAAATGTCGTCAAGCTTCTGTTCTGTTAAAGATGTGAGACTACCTGTTCGAGGTGCATCATGAACTGAACCTGTTGTCTGGAATTTCCGAATTAAATCATGTACAGTGTCACGGTGTGGACACCTCTAAGCAGGAAAACGCAATCTAAATTGCCACCTCACGTGTTCCGTGAAGTTCTCTCCCGAACGAAAACCTCTTTCTTTAAAAACGCACTCTCTGCAGTAGTAAGCATTGTCACTACATTTAGCTCACAGAAGAATCAAACAGTGACACAACTAACAGCTGCAACGCACAGGCAAAACTACTAACCTTACCCTACCACTTTAGGTGCACGGAACACGCGCAGGCGAGACTTGAATTTGCTGCCATCCGTCCTAAAAGGAGAGACACGCGAGGCTCAAGGCTGCAGCGAGAGACTTCGCCCGCACATGTTATTTTCACTGTATTCTTTATTCATGATAGTAATGACTGTGGAAGAAAATATTTAAGGAGAATAGAACGTATCTGTGTCGGCACGTCATAAGATGATTGCAGACTACAGCAGTAGACAATTATCTTGCTATAAAATCCGGATGTGGGCTAAGAGGGAAGATTTCTTCTTATGTCCAATAGAAACAACAGTCACCTTCGCTCTTTTCCACGTTTACGTTAGCATAAGGTCCACTAGGAACTGAAATTTGGAGAGACATCTAGCGCGGTGTGACAGACCGAAATGTTAAAAAGGTCGTGTGCGCCATGCTGATCGGAGCAAGATTTTGACTGCGAGTGCTGACATGTCACCAGTCCCCGCAGGATGTACCATCAGTGGATATAAGCGGACAACTGGTGCACTGCCTCTGAAGCACTGCGCAGCATGTTGGCTTGGCTCTCAGACTGCTGACGGCCGCACTCAGCGCTTGAGGGCCGACGGTCGGTCGCCGGGCAGACAGCGCGGGACCACACGCCCTACACCGCCTGCGTTGGCTGAGCGCCAGGAGCCATCGCCAGGGCTCTGTGCTGCTGGGCTGCCTAGTCTGCCGACGAGAGGTGCTACAGAATAGCTCGCTGAACTAATGCAGCTCGATCGATGTCTCATTCGATTAAGGTCTTGGCGCTCTCATGAGTTTCATTACATCGAATAATCCTTAATCACTAACTACCTTCAGCAATAACAGCTAGTAGAATAAGATAGCCTTCCCGTGGTGTTGGGATAGCGTCTTTAATTCGTAATCATAACGTCTTCGGTCCTGGGTTCGAATCCCGCTGCTGCTATAATTTTGATTAATAATCATCATTGGCACCCGAAGACTTCCAGCGTAAGAAGTCATCCTCGTTCTGTCAAAGGCCCTGTCGAAGAGGGCGGGGGAGTGGACAGAGGTTCAGGGCACTCTCTTGTCCTATGGGTGGGAAACTGCCCCTGAAAGCGGAAGAATCAACAAAAATCGTCATGAGGATGCAGAAGGCAATGCAAACCACTACATTTAAGACACGTAAAGTGTATCCACAGGACATGTGGCCTGTAAATGATGAAGTGTCACGATGATCTTTCCTTTAGCAAAAGATTCCAGAACAGACCCCCTTCGGATCTCAGGGCGGATATGCCAAGGGGGAGTTCACCATGAGAAAAAGATTGAATAATCAACGAAAGGATAACGTTCTACGAATTGGGCGTGGAATGTCAGAAGCCTGAACAAGTAGAGAAACTAGAAAATCTGAAATGCAAAGGCTCAGTCTAGATTAGTGGAGTGAAGTGGAAAGAAGACTAGGTTTTCTTGTCAGAAGAGTATAGGGTAATATCAAAAACAGCAGAAAATAATATAATGAGAGTAGGTTCCGTTATGAATACGAAGATAGGACACACTGTGTGTTACTGTGAACAGTTCAGTGATAGGGTTATTCTTACCAGAAACGACAGCAAACGAACACCGGCAACGATAGTTCAGGTATACATGCCGACGTCGCAAGCTCACGATGAAGAGTGTATGAGGATACTGAAAGGGTAATACTGTATCTAAAGGGAGAAGAAAACCTAATAGTCATGGGGGACTTTAATGCAGTTGTTGGGGAATGAGTTCAAGAAAAGGCTACTGGAGAATATGGACTTGGGACAAGGAATGAGAGAGGAGAAAGATTGAATTCTGTAATAAACTTCACCTAGTAACGGCGAATACTCTGTTCAAGAATCACAAGAAGAGGTATACTTTGCAAAAGGTCGGGCGATACGGGAAGATTTCAGTTACATTACATCAAGTCAGAATGAGATAAGGGATTGTAAGGGGTACACGGGAAGCAGACTTAGACTCAGATAACAACATAGTAGTGGTGAAGAGTAGGCTGAAGTTTAACATGTTAGTCAGGAAGAAGCAATAAGCAAAGAAGTTGGATACGGAAGTACTAAGGATTGATGAGATATGCTTGAAGATATCTAGGGCTATAGATATAGCAATAAGAATAGCTCGGTAGGCAGTACAGTTGAAGATGAATGGACATCCCTAAAAAGGGCGATAACAAAAGTTGTGAAGGAAAACGTACGTACAAAGAAGGTAACTGCAAAGATATCATGGTTAGCAGAAGAAATACTTCAAATGAACGATGAAAGGAGGAAGTAAAATATGTTCTTGAAGACTCAGGAATACGGAAATAAAAGTCGCTGGGGAACGAAATACGAGTACATAGCAAGTGCAGGGAAGCTAAGACGAAATCTCTGCGTAAAACATGTCAAGAAGTCGAGAAAGAAATGATTGTCGGTAGGACTGACTCAGCATACAGGAAATTCAAAACAACCTTCCGTGACATTAAAAACAAGTACTATAATATTAACAGGGCAACGTGAATTCCACTGTTAAATGCAGACGAGAGAGTGGATAGGTGGAAAGAATACATTGAAAGCCACTGCGAGGGGGAGGATTTGTCTGATGTGGTAGAAGAAGGGACAGGAGTAGTTTCAGAAGAGACAAGGGTCTGGTATTAGAATCAGAATTTAAAACAGTGAAACGTCCCCTTAGAAGAATTATACATGACTGTGCTTATCCTGATATGAAACGTCCCCTTTGAACAATTATACAAGACTGTGCTTATCCTGACACACAATATTTTTTAGCACAACGCAATCTGACTTTCAGAAATCCCTACAAAAGAATGGCCCTGACTAACAGTAACCTATACGTTTCACAAATCACTTACCTCACAAAAATCTTCGTTACTCGAACTACTGCAATACAGCGAGTGCCACTACTGCCTGCTAAATAAAAGATACAAACTACGGAAGGCACTAACTACTGATAGGGATAGTTAGCAAATGAAAGATGTTAATAGAGAACAAACAATGTATTTACCTTAATAGTCATAATATATATATCAGTTCATGACAAATTACAATACTCCGCCATCTCTCTCCCCACATCCACCACTGCTGGCGGATCACCTCCAACTGCGCAACGCTACGCGCTGTTAACAGCCCAGCTGCCCAACACTACAATGGCAGACAACAATGCAAACCAGCCACAGATTGCACACAGCACAGCCAGTGATTCTCACACAGAGCGCTACGTGGCGTTACCAATAAGAAAACCTAAACAGCCTACTTACAACAGCATTGGAGGGCTTAAGATCAAATAAGGCAAAAGTTATAGATAAGATTCCATCAGAATTTCTAAAATCGTTGATGTGTAGAATGTATGAGTCTGGTGACATACCATCTGACTTTCGGATAAACATCATTCTCACAATTCCGAAAAAGGCAAGAGCTGACAAGTGCGAGATTTGTCGCTCGTTCAGCATAACAGCTCATGCATCCAAGTTGCTGACAAGAATAATACACAAAAAGAGTGGAAAAGAAAATTGAAGATACGCTAGATGACATTGTTTAGTTTAAGAAAGGTAAAGGAACGAGAGAGACAATTCTGACGTTGCGGTTAATAATGGAAGCAAGACTAAAGAAAAATCAAGTCACGTTCTTAGGATTTGTCGATCGGGAAAAAACGTTCTACAATGTAAAATGGCGCAAAATGTTCGAAATTCTGAGAAAAATTGGGTTGGAGAGCTGGAAAAAATACATTGGTTTATAAGAAAGGTAAAAGGAATGACCCGCAAAATTACAGACCAGTAGCCTATACTTACAATCTGTTAGCTGCAGAATTATTGAACATACATTCAGTTCGAGTACAGGAAAGTTCCTTCAGATCGAATACCCACTGTCAACAAATCAGTACGGTTTTAGATAGCACCATTCTTACGAAACTATTTTGCCCTTTTCTCACATTTCATCCTACGAACTATGGATGAAGGACAACAGGCCCATTCGTTAGTAGTTGGTTCCCAAAAAGCGTTGATCGTGGCCCCACTGCAGACTGTTAACGATGGTACGAGCAGATGGAACAGGTTCCCAGATACGCAAGTGGCTCGAAAAACTTCTTCAGTATTGGGACCCAGTACTAATCATCTGAGGTAAGAGTACTGTGAGAACACACACACACACACACACACACACACACACACACACACACACACACACACACACACACGGTCCGACGGAAGTGAAGTGGTGAGCAGCAATTTGCGGTTGTTTGCTGATGGTACTGTGGTGTAGGGGTGATGTCGTCGATGAGTAACTGCATGAGGATACAAGATACTTAGACAATTTTTATGACTTTTGTGATAAATGGTAGATAGCTCATGGAAAATATTGTTTATTCAGGCGAGCAGGATGAATAGTCCCATAATGTTCGAATACTGCACTAGTAGTGTGCACCTTATATGGTCATTCGATTAAACATCTAGGCGTATGGTTGCAAAGTGATGTCAAATGGAACGAGCCTGTAGTGTTGTAGTAGGAAAGGGGAATGGTCGACTTCGGTTTACTGGCAGAATTTTAGTAAAATGTGGTTCATCTCTAAAGGAAACAGAGTATAGGACACTAGTGCAACCTACTTTTGAGTGCTGCTAAAGTGTTCGGGATTTCAAACAGAGCGGACTGAAGGAAAACATAGAAAGAAGTCAGAGGCGCGCTGCTAGTTTTCTTACCGGTGGGTTCGACCGACACGCACGAATTACTGAGATTCTTCAAGGAAGTACTCGTCGATCACTGCAGAAAAGGCGACGTTCTCTTCGAGAAACGCGAGTGAAAAAATTCTGGAAAACCGGCTTTAAGTTCGTACTTACTACGCGTTTTCTCAATCCTTGATTTGTACTCGTTAGACAATTCCTTTCAACAGATGTCGTGATTTATTGTCACTTTTACTGAGTATAGTAATGTCATCAGTGAATCATATTATAGATATCTTTAACCGTAAATTTTAATCCCACTCTTCAAAATCAGTATCGCTTCTATCATTACTTGTTCTACGCGTCTATTAAAGAATGGGGGGGAATGTCTGTATCCTGGTCTATCACTCATTCTAATCCGATCATTTCCCCGTCTTATATATCAGATCAATGTTTTTGTGAATGTGACTCACGAGATACCATTTTGCCTGTTCGAAGCCTTTTTTCCGTGAACTAATCCTATGAACATGTCTTAGTTTTTGTTAAGTCTTGCGTCCAATATCAAATGCATTATGTGGTAGGGTAGTACGCGGATGAAAATATGTTGGTTGTTTAGTATGTGTCACACTGTATCTGGATTCGGAAAATTCGATGTCTATCATAGTCAGAAATAAATGTCTTAGTCGTGATAGTAACAGAATTACGTACATACAGTCAGAAATAATCTGGAATCCAGGATGTAAGCCTTGAAATAGCAAATACGAAACCTGGCAGTAGAAAAACTGCTTCATTATTTTGACGATTCTTTTGATGTTAACATTCTCTCTCTCTCCCTCCCCCTCCTTTTCTTCTTTTCCTTTTTCTAGTAAATTAAAAGTGTAAAAGCACGTATGTTACAGTGTAAGTGATCTGTAGAATTTTAGGAATTTATTAATAGTGTAAGACTGCGTTGCGCTGCAGGTTTATCTTTATAGTTTTCGAGTGTATCTGTACATATCTCCTACTTGTATTAGTAAGCTTTACCTTTGACCAATTTGGAAAACCCATACGGCTTCACTGCTAAATAAAAAAAATCTCGATTTTCATCTCGACGTTGAGCCGACGCTGCTCTTACTCCTGGATGCCTGGAATGATTTTGCAGAAGTCTGTACTTCCGCTTCAATCGGTTTTCGATAGAACTACTCCTCCATAGTGTGCTAATCATATGTATTACGGCGTGCTGAAAAGTAATACCTGCGAATGTTTAATGTTAAATCTCTTAAACCATTCTAAATTAAACTGACGTCATTAACATTCCACATCTTTAATCTTAAAGTCTATACTTTGATTTCTCAACATAGTGACCCTGGCGAGGAACACATTTCTCCCAACGAGAGACTATAGTTCAATTCTTTTATCTTGGGGGTTCGCGCATGCCCGCCCAGACGCGGGAAATTTCTGCGTTGCCAACAGAAGCAGCGCCATAGTATACTTCGCAAACTTACGTTTAGGGGAGAGCGCGCAGTTTATGAAGTGTAGCCACCACGGCCGCATTAACCCTTTCGCTGCTGCAGAGACGTCCTCCCCGCGTTCCGCGCTGTGCACGATTTTGTCATCACTGCACTGCTCGCCTGTGCAGACACATGGTGTCTCGATTGCTTTGACACACTTTATCATTCGATTTCGCAAAAACTATTTGTCCCAAAAATTTGATTTTTACACATATTTTGACTGAAACCTTCCCCCCATAAATGACTTAATTTTGTTTCGATGTTCAACGCAGTTATTGGGCAGCATTAGATGTAGTAAACCATTGAACGAAATTTTGAAGAGTTTGCAGAGATAAATGTCCATAGTGTATGCTTTCCGTATGGTCGATTTTAGTTGCCACTAGAAATTTCAAAAAATTACATTCAAACGAAGACACTTCGATATGGTTTTTAAGTAAAGAAAATAAAAGCACCGGATAAGGTTTGAACTCAGAACCTTTCGCTTAGCAGCAATACACTTAAACCATTACGCTAACGCAGCTCGTCATTCAGATCATCTCCCGGAGGACTTTAAAATATCACGCAAAATACCGACAAACACTGTTGGTATGACAATGAATTACTCACGTTTCGTCGAAGTACGATAGGAAGTAAACAATGGCCACTGTTCTTTATTGCGAAAAAGTGGTTAGTGAGAATGATACAAACACCTTTCCTTGCTATCGCCTAAAATTAGGAGGCTTATTGCTTGTTTGGTTTAATTAATAGAATATGAAGCAACTGGTACAAAGAATGCTTTTTCCAAACTTTCTAAAAAAAGTCTGCTATGAAGACATTGCTATTGTTCAATTACTTTATTTATGACTGAACGTTTCCAAAACTGAAGACACTCGTCCGTGCTCTGCACTGCTGTCGAGGTCTGGCAACATCGTTCTCTGTTCATTGGTTGACTGTGTTTTGTGACGTCAGATGCGCAGAACGAACCTAAACTTGGCCGCCGTCGTAAATGACGCGCACTTTAGTGTCTTGATACTGTCACTGTATGAAGTTTGACTTGGTTCACGAAATCACGGCTTTACCTCTGCTCTCACCGCTTATCACTATCAAAGTGACGACTTCGAATGTGCTTTTTAATTTTCAGAAAATCCGAAAATCGGATAGCGCAAGGGCTGTGTCGAGGATGATAGATAACAGTTAACACAAGACGTCGAATTGTTGTGGATGTTGCAGCGCTCGTGAGTGGTCTGACATTGTCGTGCTGAAGGAGAGAGTGCTCTGTGTACGGACGAACTCTTCGAATTCGAAATTCGCTTACAATAAATTGTTTCTTAACCACCGAAATTGTTACGTTACACATCGCCATGTTACAGGCTAGAATTCAAATTTATAGGCTTGAAGAATGAAGACGTTGAATGTTAACTTTTGCTTTACTTGAAAGCACTTTGAGTTTTCACAAAAAGAGGTATTACGTTCCAGAAAGCCCTCCGGCTTTCTTTGCTCTTCACTACCCTGTCTCGGTGACTGCCGTAAATTAGCTGTCCATTTAAAGTTTTACGTATTTCCCTCTGCCACACACCACAGATATTTATTCCAACATTGTTAGGTTGAAAATGTATATTCCATATGCTCTTCCCGTATCCTCTATTCATATTTCAGTTCGTGGTACAATATAAATCTGATCTCAACAGAAAAACAGTCGGGGGATTCTCAGCCATATATGCTAAGTACTCCAGGAATCGTTAAAGAATAATCCGCTCGCAAGTACCTTAGTTATTTTCGTCAATTCCACTAAACATGACAGTCGTGGAGTCTATGAAAAGAGAACCTATCCGCTGAATCATGTCACTTCCTTTATATTAAAATTAATCAATGTTTTTTAATTTATATTACAAACACTTAATCGTTGCGTGGAGGTGGAATTTTGAAGAAAATTAATTTTAACCTTTTCAAACACCATTCTGTGGAGTTATTTAATACTTATCATAAACAGTGCTAATGTGAATCACAGACGAACAAAAGTTCCTTTATGAAATCCTCTGCCCCATTACTTACCAGACGACATACGTATCTGTGTCTGCAACAGTCCTTAATTGGTGACGCATTACACCCAACCGCTGCTTTAATGTGTTGTGTGAGTTGCTGGTAATAATTATTTGTCCGTTAAATGAGCCCGCTACAAATGTTATATTGTCATATTTTACAGAACTCTGCTTGGTACTCATTGTACATATCTGTATGGTATGTCCCATAAAATTCACTACACGATGGAAGTGCGTATGAATATGACGATAACTCGTTTGATACAAGTGCCTGCGAGCACATGTAAGCCATAACATCTATGCATTTTGTTTTCTGTAACCGCAACTGTTAGACACGTGCAATTTGCTATTAGGTGCAATATGTAGAACATCTGTTAAGACCGTCACGTGTAATTATGGTTGCAGACGACATACAGACTGTTAACTGTAATATTCCACTCACTGTCGACGTGTGTAGAAAGCTACGATCATATTTATCTCTAGCAGTAAACAGTGATCAGTTTTGAAGTCGCCTCTATGTATTGTGGTACGAATCTGTTCACAGCGTTACCCGCGATTACTGTAGACTGCCTATCACAACTCTTACAAAATTGCTCTGAGCACTATGGGACTTAACTTGTGAGGTCATCAGTCACAACTTTTACAGATTGATGTAATTTATATTACGATATGATAATAGTGAACAATGTAGAAATATAAACCATTTACGTTTTCGTGATATGTGGTTTCCTGAATGCGTCACATCACTGTGTTATGATACACTTTTATTTTCAGTACGTAAGTCATAATTTTATCACCTGACGATAATGATTTCATATTTCTCACCACATGTTGCTTTGAATAGTTTTATGTGAGTACATGATAATTCATTGTCTGTGTGTGGTGTCGTTAACACTTGAGTCAGGTAACAGATGTGTGATGGTTTAAGCCTGTAACGATACTTATGTACTTCATTTGGTATATAGGAACCTCATGACGGTCGGGCGACTGAAACTGCTTGTGTAAATAATGTAGTTTTTCCAGCTGCTCAAGGCGGTGACGTGACAGTTTTCCATTACTTACAAGACATTTAATAAACACAGTGGGGTTGGTGTGAAGCCATATGTTTGTTTCCACTCTGTACCACGTTGAATCTTTTCTTTTCAGTTATCTGTCCCTATACACACGATAATGTCTTAACGTTGATTAATTTTCAGCCTACGTGTGAGAAGGAAAGAAGGAATTCCTATCCAAACTCAATCACGTTTCCTGAGAGAGGCATCTGCTATTGACAGTGTCAGATACTGACAATAACTTCACAAGTTACTAACTTAATTTTTCCATGCCTAGCCCCCGAATATGACAGACGCTTCTTACGAACAGCGGCCAGTACTGGTCAACCTCTCTAAGTATACAGGAAAAAATATTGATTTAAACGTACAAGTAATTTGTGATCAACGCGATTCACTTCTTTTCTCTTCTTTATTAAATCTCCTGTTATACTGCAAGCTTTATTATATTTCTCTTTCATTCATATTGCAAATTAAGCAATGTTATTCTGTATTTAGCTGCACTTAGCCACTGTCGTCATTAGTTGTCTTTTTAAAATCAACGATGACATTTGTCCTGCCTGTTCTTTATTCTCTGCTTCAGTTATGACCAAAACGTTATTTTCTTTCCATAGGGAGTTCAGAATGCTAGGAGCAGTTAGTTTCAGTAAACTGCCGCATTTTGGAATATTATTGTGTCAGATTTAGTCGTCTCCAATAAATTCTCGGAATATGCTACTGTCCTACTCCACAGAGACTCAAATACTGGTTGGTGATGGGCTTTTACTGATTGTAGATTTGGCTGAGGTCAAAGTGGCGGCCACATTTCCATTGCAAAGCCAGTACACCTTCTACTTACTGATAAGTCAGAAAAGTTGTTACAGGATAAGGACGACAGAAAAAAAATTTATGAAATAAAATTCCGTATTGTACAACATTCCAATTTGTGGCGTGACGATTGTTCGACTGCCTTTTCTGGGTATAAAACAGTTTAGCGCTCAGGTTCAACTTGCGTTACCATTGTAAAATAAACTAAAAACCTGGCCATCCGAGGTACACGGTTTCGCTAGAATTCAAATGAAATATCTGCAGAAGAGAAGTAAAACTAAAATTTATGAGTTTTGGGCCTTAGTAGTAAATAAATCATTACGCCGTATCTTTTCTAAGCACTCCCCACAACAAATGTTGGCGCGATTCCATGAACTTCTGCAGTAATCAGATGACGTCTTAACTTGAGCGACGCGCAGTAGGCAGTAGACACATCGGATAGCTATACTTGTTTACATTTGGAAATTACGTCTTTATAACTTTTGCGGATATCTCTCTCACTAGACGGACAAACATTAGGCTCACAAACATTTCTGCAACGACCTATTTCTCATGAAACCAATTTCACCGAAAGCTTGTACACTTACTAGATCTAAAGATTCCACTTTCACTCAGCTTTACCTACCGAGACTGACACGATATAAAAGTGTGTGTGTGCCTTTTAGAGTCAGTGATCACATTTGTCGTTGTTGTGTTTTTTCTTCTTCTTCTTCTTCTTCGCTTCAAGGTTTAGACAAGACTCCTTTCCCGATTTCATATTTTTAAGGTCATCTTTTATCCGCCTTCTGACACCACCTTCACGAGATGACTTCCTTACAATCACTGGAATCGTACCTTCAAAATGTCACCTCCAATTCCTTCTGTATTCTTACACTTTGTCGTTTAAGGTAAATATTGTTAATTCATCTCGTATATTGCTACTTCTTGTGAGTTCCCTCCTTGAGCAATCTTTGATTAAATCTTAGAAATCTCATTGCAGCCGATTGTGTGCTGCTTTCGATTTTCTATTCTTTCAATCCTAGATTCACTGCCCAAGCGAAAGACAGAAATTATTGTTAGTTCTATCTGCTGAGAGTTACTTATTTTACTGTGTACATCATTATCGTTGTTAAGTTGATACTCCACCCGAAATATCTGGAACTGTGGATTTGTTCCGGTGCCTTGTCTTCAGTAGCTTCAGTAGTACTGGTGAACTTAGAAGTCGCTGACGAAGACAAGATGTTGGCGAATCTACATTAAAGTTCACAATACTACACCCTCTCCACGCAAGCGCTTCACGAAGATTGTATCTTTATAGGGTATAGAATAATAAACGCTCTACACACAATAGAAGGTGATTTTATATAATACACGACAGGTTTTGGGCAGGTACCCATCATCTAGAGGCAGTCTACATTGACTTGCACGTTTAAATACTCTATGTTGGCAATCATTATATCTGGAGTATCAATATCGTTCCAACATTACATTTATAAAATTGATTACAAAACAATTTCGATTTTTTACACGATAACTGTACATTAGTTATCACAGTAACTACTGATACGTCCATATTATGCCTTTGGTAGGGGTATATGTGACATTAGTAACTTCAGAAGTACACACTCACAACATCCAGCGTGGAAAAGAGAAGTTACATTCGACCATTTAGAATGTTGGTGTCAAACATATGTATATCAGTTTTTCTTGTTCTAAAACGTAATTCACTCGTGTATGACGTCCATGTGTTTAAGTTATCGAGTCCAGATGTTCTTCTTCCTCATCCTCTTTTACTAGATATCTTTCCAGAAAAATATTCTGCAGCAGCTTATAGCTGCTAGCATTCCTTATCAGACGACCGAAAGATTGTTGTTTTATGATTCTACTGTTTAGCACTTCTTCTTCTTTTAGCATTTAGAGGAGAACGTCTATCTGTCCACGGTAGGCCGGACGGTGTGGCCGAGCGGTTCTAGGCACTACAGTCTGGAACAGCCGTTATGGTCGCAGGTTCGAATCCTGCCTCGGGCATGGATGTGTGTGATGTCCTTAGGTTAGTTAGGTTTAAGTAGTTCTAAGTTCTAGGGGACTGATGACCTCAGAAGTTAAGTCCCATAGTGCTCAGAGCCATTTTGTGTCCATGGTATTTCTAGCAGTCTCCTGTGCCTCAAGTCGTCTCCCCATCCTCTCTTTGAAGGTGCAGGACTTAGCTCAGTAGAAAAGGATGCACAGTAAGTAGCAATGCAGATATTTTAATTTTATTTGGACTGAGAGACATTTTCCAAGACGGGGCTCTCGATTACTCAATACGAACTTCAATTACTAGCATATAATCCGACCAGAAAGCATCGATCATTTGAAACTCAGCTTGAGACCGTGAACTAAGTCTGAAGGGGCTTATCACATTTGGTCTACGGGTAGCATCTTTGATCAATTATCAAAAGGTCCTCGGTTCCGCGTTTGAAAGCCACCACAGCTCAAATTTTGACTAATAATCAGCATTGGCTGCCGAAGGCTTCCTGTTTAAGAAGTCACCATCATTCTTCCAACGGCCTACTCAAAGACGACGGAGGAGCAGACAGTGGTTCAGAGCACTCTCTTGTCCTTGGGGTGGGAAACTGCGCCTAAAGCAGGGAGGATCGGAAATGACAAATGGCATGAGGATGCAGAAGGCAATGGATTTCACTACATTAAGGACACACAACGTGTATCCACAGGACTTGTGGCCCCTAATTGGAAAAGGGTCCTGATGACCCCTCCATTTTTAAAAGATTCCGGAATAGTCCGCAATTCGGATATCCTGGATGGGATTGTCACGGAGATAAGTGAAAACGATTGAATAAACAACGGAAGGATAACATTCTACGTGGGAGGGAAGCTAGAAAATCTGAAAAAGCCTCAACTTGGTACAGTAGGGATAAGTGAATTGAAATGGAAAGATAAAACGATTTCTAGTCAGATGAGCACAGAGTAATATAAACAGCAGCACAAGATGGTAAAACATTAGTAAAATTGGCTATGAGTAGGAAGGGAGGACAGAGTGTACCTTACTGTGAACAGTTAGTCATAGGGTTATCCTTATCAGAATCAAGAGCAAACTAACACGGACACTAATAGTTCATGTATACATCCCGACGTCCCAAGCTGAAGACGAAGAGAAAGAGAAAGTGTATGAGGATACTGAAATGGTAACACAGTACGTAAAGGGAAATACGTGATTGTGATCCTAAAATAAGAACAGAGTATCAAAATTTATAGTTGATCTGATGAACAGCAGCTGACTATAAATGTATAAAAACGTAAGTTAATGCAGATGGGCTTGGAAAATAAACCTATAAAGTCCAGACAAAGCATTAATGTGTGCTGCTGGACACAGTCACGTCGTTTAAATATATCTAGGCGTAGGCGTACCGTTGCAGTGCGATATGAAATGGAAGTAAGTGAGGATTGTAGTAGGAAGGCGAATGATTGAGTTGGATTTATTGGGAGAAGTCTGGGAATTTTTGGCCCATCTATGAAGAAGAGCACATACAGGACACTGGTACGACCTATCCTTGAGTACTGCTTGAGTGTCTGGTATCCACACCAAGTCGGATTAAAGGTACACCCCAAAGGAATTCAGAGGTGGGCTGCTAGATTTGTTGCCGGTAGTTTCACACAACACGCTAGTGTTATGGAGACGCTTGGGGAACTCAGATGGGTCTCCTTTGATGCTTTTCGCTCCGATATTTGAATAAAGTAGCAATATGTGTGAAAATTAAGTTGTCAAATCAATTTAATTTCTCCGTTATGGGGCAGTGCAGCAACGGCCATTGTTGATGGTGGAGCGCAGTCTTCTTAGTGCATCTAAAACGAAAGCAATGGCTGCAGAATAAAATTGGCTCCTGAAGTTTACTCCATTCACGAGCCTTTCTAATACAGCACCACCAACAGTTCTGTGGGACCTGTATGCGATAGAAGCAAGAGCAGCAGATTCACAGTTTGGAAACAATGGCCAAATCGTCCGTAAACTGTACTTGCACAAAATGATCGCAATTCACTGTTAAATGATTCGCTGATAATCTCTTGGACGTGCTTTGCTTGTAACAGAATGAAATCTACGACCATACGCGAACTGCAGTCGGTACATTGTCTGTCTTTACCATGATCTGCTGAGCTGGCGGCTGCAGCGAGATTTTTAGCAATCAATGTTGTTGTTGTTGTTGTTGTTGTTGTTGTTGTTGTTGCAGTCTTCAGCCTGAAGACTAGTTTGATGCAGCTCTCCGTGCTACTTTGTCTTACGCGAACATCTTCAGCTTCGAATAACTACTGTAACCCACATCTGTATCTGTTTACTGTATTCCTCTTGGTCTCCGACTTTTACCACCCACTCTTCCCTCTGATACTAAACTGGTGATCCCTTGGTGTCTCACAGTGTGTCCCATCAACCAATTCCTTCCTTTGTTCTCCCCGATTGTACTCATTATCTCTTTATTAGTTACGTGATCGACCCGGCTAATCAGCATTCTTCTGCAGCCCCTCTTTTCGAAAGCTCATATTCTCTTCTTTTCGTCTAAACTGTTTATTGTCCACATCTTACTATCATATATGGCTTCAGATAAATATCTTCAGAAATGACTCCCGAACACTTAATCTGCATTCAGTATTAACAAATTTATCTTCCTTAGAAACGCATTTTTTGCCATTGCCAGCCTACATTTTGTATCCTCTCTATTACAACGATCATCAGTTATTTTGCTGTCCAAATAGCGAAACCCATAGACTACTTTAAGTGTCTCAGTTCCTAATCTAATTCCCTTAGCATCACCTAATACCATTCCATTCCATTATCCTAGTTTTGCCTTTGTTGATGTTCATCTTATGTCTTCCCTTCAAGACCCTGTCCAATCTGTTCAACTACTCTTCCCGGTACCTTGCAGTCTCTGACAGAATTAAAATATCGTCGGCAAACCTCAAAGTTTGTATTTCTTCTCCCTGAACTTCAATTCATACGCCAAATTCTTCTTTGATTGCCTTTACTGCTCGTGCAGTATACATATTGATTAACATAGGAGATAGGCTACAACCCTACCTCATTCTATTCTCAAGCACTGCTTCCCTTTCATGTCACTCTGAATTTCAGAGAGAGTATATTAAAACAAAAAGAGGAGAAAGAGAAACTTACGTACAGCTTAATATTTACGGGAGAACATTTACTCAAAAATGATAACTAAAATGTAGCCCGTTTCTGACACATTTCATAATCTACTATAGCGATACTTATACAAAATAAGTGTCTGCTCAGTTCGGTGGAGACGAGAGAAGAAATGAGTATCAATTTTCTGCGAGCACCTTTATTCCTTTTTTTTTTCCTTTGGAACATAGGAAAGTACACTCCGTCCGAATAGATTCAGCTGCAGGCTGATTTCTCTGCTATCGATAGTCTGAGTTTACTGTTCATACAAATTTCGTTACTTTTTTCTTAGACAGCTTGAACTATTTCTTTAATAAAAGATCGCACATCAGTGCAACAAAATTACTTTGAAATAATTTTATACTTTAATAGATACGACACTGTTCAAGTAATGCTTCACCCTGCACTGAAGGCGACGTTCTTTTCGAAGAAAATTTAGAGAACTCCCATTTGAAGGCGACCGCAGAACGATCCTCCTGCCGCCAGCATACATTTCGCCTAAGGACCACGAAGCAGGGATACGAGAAATTACTGCCCATACAGACACATAGATATTTTTCTGTGTCTGTTTCCGTGTGGTACAAATGGCTCTGAGCAATATTGGACTTAACTTCCGAGGTCATCAGTCCCCTAGAACTTAGAACTACTTAAACCTAACTAACCTAAGGATATCACACACATCCATGCCCGAGGCAGGAATCGAACCTGCGACCGTAGCGGTCGCGCGATTCCAGACTGTAGCGCCTAGAACCGCATGGCCACCCCGGCTAGCGTTTCCGTGTGGAAACGGGTATAGATACCCTCCACCATGCACTGCACGCTGTGTTGTGGCGTACATATGTAGATGTTCCCAGAACGGGTAATTACACCATCACCACTCTCGGGAAGTATCTCACTTCTGTTCCTTGTGCCGTAATTCAACTCTGCAGAGCCAGCCCGTCATCATTTGATATTTCGACAGCAACATTGCACTTCAGAAATTTCAGACCTGGCCGAGGTTCATAGTTGTATCGCAATTAGCCCGTGTCGTGTCCCCCGCTGGGAACGTCGGAATTGCCTCCAGTAGCACAGCCAGTACGTCACTCGGCGCCGTGCTCGGCGACCGCAGCGGGAGATTGCGAATACGTGGCGCGCTAGCTGCCGGCTGCTACGTGCCGGCTGCGGTTTGCCCGGCGCTCGCTCCCAGCTGCCTGTGCTCTCAGGTGTACACACATATGGCAGCCGCGCTGTGCAGTACGGCGCGCCAAGGACGGCCGGCGCACTGCAAGGCGACGACAGTTGCACAGCTGCGGCTTACCTACACAGCTCGCACTAATTCTAACATTTGTAGTTGGATCGAACCAAACTTTGGCTCCGCCGATGACTTAGAGAGAAAGGAATCTCAAGGAACCGTTGATCAACATCTTCTTCTTCTTCTTCTTCTTCCTCTTCTTCCTCTACTCCTCTTCACGTATTAGGCGAAATTGCCTGTTTCGGTGCTTATTATTGCAGAGGTCTTTTCTCTATCTCTTGTTATAATTTGTAGCCTTTAAGGGAGTCTGCCATTCTCTATTCTCTCTAGGAGTTCGTTTCATTTACACCTGTACTCTATAATTTTATCATTGACACTTAACAATTTAGTTCTTCTCCAATGTCTTTATTCCTTAGTCCGTCTTCTTTTGTGCAACCCTTAACCTGTCTCAAATTTTCGTATCTTGTGTCTGAATACGGCTTTATTGCTCTCTGTTAATCACCCAGGTATCGCTTCCATAGAGCAGTGTGGGGACTGAAGCTGTTGTTTGAGTCTCTTTCCTAGGTTTATATTAATTGATCCTTATATGTGGCTAAATTTCTATACCTTTGCTACAGTCATGTATCACCTCGCATCCTATGTTACTGAATTGGTTTACTTGCTCTAAAATCTTTTGACTCATCTCTATTTTGGTTCTAATGTGCTTATTCTCCGTGAAAGGTAAAAAAAAAAAGGTTCAAATGGCTCTGAGCACTATGGGACTTAACTTCTGAGGTCATCAGTCCCCTAGAACTTAGAACTACTTAAACCCACTAACCTAAGGACATCACACACATCCATGCCCGAGACAGGGTTCGAACCTGCGACAGTAGCGGTCGCGCGGTTCCAGACTGAAGCCGTGAGAGCCATTGTCTTCCTTCTTTTCTGTTGACTTCTCCATGTCCAATTTCGCACTTATCTGTTTCAGTAAGAAAATTCTTTTATGAATGGCCTTTCCTTTATCTGCTATGATCCCATAATGTTCAGCCTGCCGATGCAGTTCAGAATCAAAATTCTGTGAAACTTCATGCATGAATCAGGCCTTGTACAATTCAAGGCAGCTCTGCAAACAAATCCACGTCCGAGAAGACGAGTCGCGTGACCTCTGTTCAACCCATGACGTGTAGTGACTGTACGTTTTGCAGTCAATGGGAGAGGATAAAAGGTATCCGCTAAGAGAAATAACACCGAAAGGATATCCTGGTCCTCCTAGAAAGGCAGATCGAGTTGGCAGTTGATGGTTGCAGTACTGACTCCAATATTTACTGACGATCTGCGTAAACCCGTTATGTTGTCCAGTGATGCGGTGTATACATGGATCGTGCTAGCCTCTTCGGCATCAGCTACGGCCTTAAGATGGCGCATTGAACCGCCGGAACTAGTAGCTACACAATAAATAAGTTTATAAAGACGGCTGTACGCGTTTCATTTTCTTACAGTACTAGAAAAGTGGGTGAGCAGTTGTCTGGTTACCAGTTCTCGGAAAACAAACATTACTCCTTGCACTCCAAGGAGCCTCGGAAAGAGGGCGGCCTCCAAGGTCAAAGACAAAGGCGCAGTCTTCTTAGAAGAATTATTAACTACTTCCCTGAAAGCCGACTCTCCCTGAATTTTGAGGACGTCAGTGTATTCAGTTCTGAACAACAAATAGAGCCTTCACAGCAATTGACGTTGCATATGAATTGGAATCAGTATATGGGGTAAAATGTTCCAAACTTCTGGTTGTAGATACTGATGAAAACTTCAAACCAAAACGTCGGTGTTGTCTTTTTGCAACTCTTGGCCACATTTCACTACTGGTGGACGCAACTTCGATAAACACCTCCGAATTTTACGACGAAACTATGTGCAATTTTAAACGTTTTTGCCACGAGGATCATATTGCTTCCAGTATTTTAACTTTAGAATCTCCCACCCTTTGTTATTCCTAATATCCATATCATATCAGAGCTATATATGCAGAAAACTCATCTTACAATATGCTAGTCTTGTTGCACAATGATCTTAGCGTGGGACGACATCTGTAACTTACTTGCTGAAGTCCTTGAAACTAACATATTGTGCTCGGTGACGAAGATTTCTGCACTAAGTCTTTATGAATTTAATCGTGGTTGTGAACTTACGTTACAGACGCAAAACTGGCTGCGATGGCTCCTAACAGAGTAATTTGTTCCTTATGTTAGCTTAATTGCTACGAAAATACCTGTAAACAAGCGAATGTGTGGAATGTCTGACTAATATTCCAGTGCATTTACAATAACTATTTTTCGCACATTCGGTGAGTAATCATTCTTATTGGGGATACCTTTCTGTGTACAACTCAACTGATCTCTTCGCATTCCTTCTGCATTCTCCGGAGAGAAGTAGAGTATCAAGTTTATTTTGGCTTGTGAGGAACTTTCCATTTATTAATTTTTTTGTTTCAAAGTAACCGGGACTTGGCATACGAAAACAGTACAGTCAGAATGTAACCTATTTACTCTCTACTCCTTTTGTGGTGGTATCGTGGAGCTGCCCCCTTAATCTGACGTGAAATATTTCCTGAGTTGGTAATGAAATCATGAATCTCTTCATAAAACAGCTGTCCCTTTCGTGTTAAAAATTTGTATGTTGTAAATTCTAAATATCGTCATTGCTCCGAAACTAGTAACCAGATTTTAAAGAATGAAACGTCTTTCAATTTTTCTCTTCTACTATTAGAATACTGCCAGTAGAAAATAAAAAAAATTATACTTCCTTCCGTCATGGGATTCTAGTGAATGGACTCGAGAAATTGTCTTACACTTGTAAGAAAATATTTATTAGATAATTTAAAAGAAAACGTAAATCCGTAATTTGAGTACGCTACGATTTTGCATTTAAAATGGAAAATATATCTCACACAAACACTGCTACGTCTAGCTGCGTGTTGAGAATAGTGTAGTACACGGTCCACAAAGAGCGTACCATCCCGTCGTTCCCCTTTATGAAGTTGCAAAGCCGCGTCGCTATTTACACGAAATAATATGAGCCAATAGTTCAACGACAATGTGGAATTTTTTTCTGCAGTAATTTGTGAACTCTGTTTCGGCAATGTAACGAGCAGCACGTATTTCACTGCGAAATTAAATTTCGACGATATACTGCGGACCGAAGCGCCATCAGTGAGGATTTGCTGGAATATTATTGTCCTATCAATATGGGAAAAGTCGGTCAAACCCTTAAAGTGAAATTACTCATTGTGGCCAACACGCTTTCTATGTGTATTCCCGTACGAAATAACTTACCTGAAATTGCTATAAAAATTTCTGTACTTTTTAACACCCATACGCGTAAAGAAAAAGGTGCGCTATTTTTCAAAAATCTGTTCGGCTATGTTAATATCGTGGCATCCATAGGTCTCTTCAGCTAAATTTCTTTCAATAACTTCTAATTAACGTATTGGTCACATACCTTTCCAGGTTCAGAAATAGGCTCAGTGATTACGATACGTGAATAATGCTCCCGTTCTTCTTCATTTAGTGTCATACACTATGTCACCAAAAGTATCCTGACACCTAGCTGAAAATGACTTAAAATTTCGTGCCGCTCTCCATCGAAAACGCTTGAAATCAATATGATGTTGGGCCACCCTTAGCCTTGATGACAGCTTCCAGTCTCGCAGGCTTACGTCCAATCAGGCGCTGGAAGGTTTCTAGGGGAGTGGCAGCCCTTTCTTCAGAAAATGCTGCACTGAGGAGAGGTATCGATATCGGTCGGTGAGGCCTGGCCTCCCAAAACATCTCAAAGGTGTTCTATACGATTCAGGTCAGGACTCTGTGCAGGCCAGTCCATTACACGGATGTTGCTCTCGTGTCACCAGTCCGCCACCGGCCGTGAATTATGAACAGGTGGTCGATCGTGTTGAAAGATGCAACCGCCGTTGCCAAGTTGCTCTTCAACAGTGGGAAGCAAGAAGGTGCTTAAACCATCAATGTAGGCCTGTGTTGTGATAGTGCCACGCTAAACAACAAGGGGTGCAAGCCCACGCCATAACACCCCCCTCCACCTGGCGGGGGGGGGGGGGTCTGGGGATTAGAATCGGACCAAGGTATTCCTGCCTGTCGTAAGAGGCGGCTAAAAGAAGTCTTACACTTTTCGACCCTATGAGTTCAGGCCCAATTCTATTATTTGACCTGCCACTTTCAAAATTCTACAGAAGTGCGGGCCATATGGGGAAGGACCCCCTACATGGTGCACGAGTGCCCTTAGATTCATTCTCCTGAATCTCTTGTCATGGCTTTGCATCTCCACCTGGGATTCAACTATTTGGGCGAGGACACTTTCCAGGGTATTTCATCTTCTTCCGTTGTCTCCTGTCCTCTTTCGATCCAATGACAATATTGCATTTCTCTGTACCCAACATAGAGCCCGGCAGCCAGTTCGTTGTGGTGGGGCCCTCATGTACCCATTTAGTGGTAGACCCCTGACATCACATGGATCGCGCTGCTGATGCCTGACCTGTAAACTCGCCACGTATACCGAGGAGTAGATGCCCGTCTTCCTGGGGCATCAGGACTCCTGGCTACGTCAATCATGCAAGTTGGCCTTTGCTGTTGCTGGGTGGCGCCCATGGGGCGAGCCACTGATCGCAGTGGGTGGCATCAGGACGGGTGACCCGCAATGAAGCGAACTAAGGCATCTCTTGCTGGTGACCGTTCAGCACCAGCAGTCTCTAAGAAGGGCAAGATAGAATACAGTACCGACAGGTATCACCCTAAATCGTTTCTTTCCCTTGCTACACCTTGCTACGGAGAGAGCCATATTCCCCTTGGTTTTTAGTCTGTAGCAGAACCGATGGGGACTCTTTTCTCCCGACAAAGCCTCACTTTTTGATTGAACACCTTGAGGATGAGTTTGGAGGAGTGACAGCGCTGTCAAAGATGCGGAACATCGCAGTCTTCATTCAGACAACATCCCCAGCCCAATCCCGAGCATTAGTCACCTGTAGCAAGTTGGTTGATATTCCTGTTTCTGTCACTCACCATTAGAGCCTCAACATGGTCTAGGGGATTATTTTCCATCGTGACCACCTCTTGCAGTCTGACGACGAGCTCCGCGCCAATTTAGGACTGCGGGGTGGTCATTTCATCTGGCGCGTTTACAGGGTACGCGAAGACAACAGGGTAGCTACCGGTGCCTTCATCTTGGCATTTGAGGGTGATTCATTCCCTGGAAAGGTCAAGGTGTTGGTTTATCGCTGTGACATTAAACCATACGTCCCTCCCCCTAAGTGGTGTTCTAAGTGCTGGAAGTTTGGGCACATATCTTCAACCTGCTCTTCCTGCGCCACATGTCGATACTGTGGACGTCCCCTGCACCCAGATACTCCATGTGCGCCACCTCCAACTTTCATCATCTGCGGAGAGCACTTGTCCTCCTGCTCGCCAGACTGCCCAGTACTCCAAAAGGAGCGGAAAATTAGGGACCAGTTGACTAATACAGATGCTAAAGATAAATTCGAAAGATTGTACCCACTAGGTTGACATCGACATACACTTCAGCTACATCACCATCGCCATCCCAAGTGCCAGTGGTTCCTCACTCTTTTCCACGAACAGCGGACCCCCCTGGCCACCAGAATACATCTGCCCCCTTCATGGCTGGTGGCAAATGTTCCTCTGTCACTCCCAAAGCACGTAGATCTTTAGCAACCCCCCCCCCCCCAAATGCTGGGGACGTCAGTCCCCTCCCCCTGCTGAAGAAGCAACAGACCCCTCAGGCTCCTCTGATGCAGGAGGGGTCCCTTGGGACCTCTCTTCCAAGGTCTCCACTGATGCCAGTGGCTCAAGGAGCCAAAAGCTGCTAGACGAGATGTTCTGGGCTATCAATTACATTTTTAATTTACATTACAAATGGACAGTGTATTTGTTTATCAGATGTGGTTCCCACATCTGGTTGATGCAGTCATTTTCAAGGCTTTTGACACAAAAAAGAGAGAGAGAGAAACAGATGGAGGGAGGGAGAGAGAGAGAGAGAGAGAGAGAGAGAGAGAGAGAGAGAGAGAGAGAGAGAATTTTTAACTATCTTCTGTGATGATGCGCCTTATTTCTTTATAAATTCCTAAGATAGGAAGAATAGATTTCCACACCGATTTAGAATAAAAGTATAAACTAAAGTGTGCTGAAAGGATGAGTTGAGTCTTTGACGAGAAAAAGAAAGCTTTAAGCGTTTGGAAGGATTAGCCAGACATAGCTGCTTACGTAAAAACGTGCCTCCAGTGCAACGCGGCCCTAAGAAAGAGAAATGGAGAAGGCCATTGCTGTAAGTGATGGCAGGCGGCATTACCGAGAGCCTTTACTCCGCAAAATAGTGCGTCTGCGTCCGCGAGGAAGTTTGCTAATAAGGAGCGAAGTGGTCAGTGGTAGGGAAGCGGAAATTGGCAAACAATGGCTGCTGGGCACGGAGCGGAATATATATTGACTCTCCCGGCCAGTGGCAAGTGGAGCTCTTAGAGGTACCGTCCGCGTGTGAGAGTGTATGAGAGGCATATGTGAATTGCTGCTGCAGGGGACGCAAACTGCGCCAACGACCATAAACGGAGAGAAGCAGTTTGGCTTTACTATCGGTAGAAATAGCCGAAATTCTGGCGGGGCTAGAGGACCTCGTTGACTCTCCGCTCCGTATCGCTGGGGCTATTATGCCAGCAGGTTTGTACGGCGGACTAAATTTTAATACGACATGCAGAACATAATGTGGACAGCTTCGTTGTGTGCCATAGCTTTCACCCCGGCTGAAAGCCACATGAAAGGTCGCTACTAAGCAGATTTTCGGCCTGCACGAGGGAGAGCGTACGTTCCGAGCTGTAGATTTCGTTTGCTGTTGGCTCTAATGAAGGCACCAAAGTGAGACGACATATCTGGCTCTGAGGCAGACGCTGGATTTCGAGCACGAGATTAAAAAAAAAAAAAAAACAGACCTGCGTCGTTGGATTTAGGCTACTAAATTCTCCAACTTTGCTTGGGCAGTTATTATCAGTGGATTTTTCCGTATGGTATATGCCTCCCTACTTCTCTTTCGTGTATGCCAATTAAGAAAGCAGCTCAAAATTTTATTCTAATCCTACACGACTTTCTCACGAAATTTCTTTTGCGCAGTGGATCTGTTGAGAGCAAATGCCAAAGATTATTTTCTGTACAGGACGTGCGGAGGATGCCACTGCTACGCTGGGATACAGTTTGCGTTACAAAGTCGTAATCAGTTAGCTGTGTTGGGAAAATTTTATTTACTTAACATATTTTCAGCAGGTGGCGCCCCACAGCTGTTATTATTCGAAAAATGCCGTATTACTGGCTTGAGCTGCTGGTAAAACACATTATTTATATATGAATAGATTTATGTAAATACATTTATATATAAATACATATATGTAGTGTGCTCATTCATGTTATAACTGTTATAGGCATTATTAACGCTGTGAACAGATTGTATTTCGCCTAATATGATGCTGTGAATACCATAATCTACCTGATGATGCTCAGACGAATGAAACTAATTGTGTAAATGGTCTTTTAAGAACAGCACAAAGCTGTAATATGATTTTTTCATTTTTTACTTAAAATGTTTTCGGCCACAGAAGGAAATTACAACTTATGATAATTGTTGCGCCCCACCCACTGTTCCAAACAACTTCCATAAAGCAGTACAGAATCACCTTCACTCTGGACTGCACTCCCCATGCATGGCCTCAATTGACAGCCCTTGCAATCAACTCATTCATTCATCTGAAAAATGGCAGAATCTCAACTCGTCAGATCTTATTAAACAACTTACGCTACTGAGCGATCAGGAAATATCTAGCAGAGCACCGAGCTACAAATGCAGAGGATGCTGAATTCAGGAAATACGACTTGGTGAAGACTGAGTTGAGAAGTGTTAAGACCTTCAGGTGATGTCACTGCATTGCTTGTTCGTGGATAGTTTATGATGAATTTACAAAAGGCAAACTTTCTGCAATTTTCTCATCATTGGATCAGGGCAGTTACGTTCATTTCAAATATATGATCAAGCAAAGATATCTGTGTAATGCATCAGGATTTTGTGGATCTTACATTAGATTGATCCCTAACGACAGTAGGATGCATTATGAGATCCTGAGGAGATAGTAATTGTATTAAATCAACAAAAGACAATTGCAGTAATCTTATGAACCAAATGTAAAAAAACAATATGTATAAATATATGTACAGGGGCATGACTAAACAAGTTAAAGTGAAACGCATTTTGGAGACGAACGGAGCAGACGGTTAATCGGATCAGAAAACCCCCACTTAACAAGAGAACGGCGAGCTCCAGTGCAGGAATGTGGTAAGGCCAGAACAGTACCTTATTCCTTTTAATGTAAATATGGCCGGGACCGAGAGTAAGTAGCTGGATGGGTTTAACAGGTCTAGGCTGCAACGTGGCCAGAAAAATTAAATTCATCTCTAACGAGATGGCGATTGGCTGAAGCCATACTGGACCACGCAGATGCGACACGGTGGGGAGGTCCCCATAATATAAAAGCATTTTGAGAATTGAAATTTCTAGATATCTCTCTCGTCTCGCAGCGTACCGCAAAAGTGTGTGTAAACTAGCGAGGGCGTTTAGAGCTTTGCTTTCTGCGAAATGTGGACAATACACTTCACGTATCGTGGTGACAGACAGCAAAGAGGTAGTTAATTATTCCTGCAGGAATTATTGTGGGCAAAGAAATTGTGCACATCGCTCCAACCCTTTCCGAATGTCTAATAGCCGTTATTTTGACTAGTGAAACATTTATATGCTACAGAACAAAGGAAAGTTTTGACTGAGTGAATTCTGTCAAGGCCAGAGTAGGGAATTAGCGTTTCAGATGCCGCTTGGTAAAGTCCCATCACACACTAGCCCACAGTAAATGTTGAGTTACGATTTTGCTCACTCCAACTTGTGCACGCTTTGACCATAATATCAAAATCTGGGATACTAACCTATCTTTCACATTGAGTACATGAGAATTTTTCCATAGGTTCAAAAAGTAAATTATTCTCCACCAACTCAGTGCATTGACCAGCTATGACAACGTAGATGTAAATGAGCTGATGAAGATTTTTAATCATTCTTTCCTGTGATAAAAAATTTTTCATATGTAGAGACAACGATTTTAATAAGCGTCAACTCAATATGTCCAGGAGTTAAATATTTTGTTACTGAGTGCCACAAGTAATTGAAAATTATTATTGTGTGTCACTAGATCCGTGAAGCACAATTATCATCATCATCATCATCATCATTTAAGACTGATTATGCCTTTCAGCGTTCAGTCTGGAGCATAGCCCCTTATAAAATTCCTCCATGATCACCTATTCAGTGCTAACATTGGTGCCTCTTCTGATGTTAAACCTATTACTTCAAAATCATTCTTAACCGAATCCAGGTACCTTCTCCTTGGTCTGCCCCGACTCCTCCTACCTTCTACTGCTGAACCCATGAGTTTCTTGGGTAACCTTGCTTCTCCCATGCGTGTAACATGACCCCACCATCTAAGCCTGTTCGCCCTGACTGCTACATCTATAGAGTTCATTCCCAGTTTTTCTTTGATTTCCTCATTGTGGACACCCTCCTGCCATTGTTCCCATCTACTAGTACCTGCAATCGTCCTAGCTACTTTAATATCCGTAACCTCAACCTTGTTGATAAGGTAACCCGAATCCACCCAGCTTTCGCTCCCATACAACAAAGTTGGTCGAAAGATTGAACTGTGCACGGATAGCTTAGTCTTGGTACTGACTTCCTTGTTGCAGAAGAGAGTAGATCGTAGCTGAGCGCTCACTGCATTAGCGTTACTATACCTCGCTTCCAGTTCTTTCACTATGTCGTCATCCTGTGAGAATATGCGTCCTAAGTACTTAAAACCGTCCACCGGTTCTAATTTTGTTCCTCCTATTTGGCACTCAATCTGTTTATATTTCTTTCCCACTGACATTACTTTCGTTTTGGAGATGCTAATCTTCATACCATAGTCCTTACATTTCTGATCTAGCTCTGAAATATTACTTTGCAAACTTTCAATGGAATCTTCCATCACAGCTAAGTCATCCGCATATGCAAGACTGCTTACTTTGTGTTCACATATCTTAATCTCACCCAGCCAGTCTATTGTTTTCAACATATGATCCATACATAATATGAACAACAGTGGAGACAGGTTGCAGCCTGGTCTTCGCCCTGAAACTACTCTGAACCATGAACTCAATTTACCGTCAACTCTGACTGCTGCCTGACTATCCAAGTAAAGACCTTTAATTGCTTGCAAAAGTTTGCCTCCTATTCCATAATCTCGTAGAACAGACAATAACTTCCTCCTAGGAACCCGGTCATATGCCTTTTCTAGATCTATAAAGCATAGATACAATTCCCTGTTCCACTCATAACACTTCTCCATTATTTGCCGCAAGCTAAAGATCTGGTCCTGACAACCTCTAAGAGGCCTAAACTCACACTGATTTTTATACAATTAGTCCTCAACTAATACTTGCACTTTCCTTTCAACAATACCTGAGATGATTTTACCCACAACGCTGATTAAAGAGATACCTCTGCAGTTGTTACAATCTTTTCTGTTTCCATGTTTAAATATTGGTGTGATTACTGCTTTTGTCCAGTCTGATGGAACCTGTCCCGACTCCCAGGCCATTTCAGTTATCCTGTGTAGCCATTTAAGAGCTGACATTCCACTGTATTTGATGAGTTCCGACTTAATTTCGTCCACCCCAGCTGCTTTATTGCACTGCAATCTAGCACAATTATACGTAGAAAAAAACAGGAATAGCTGTTTTTTATTTCTAGAGTAGACCACAAACTTTCACTTTTATTGATTCATGCATTATAGTTACGTGACAGCAGCATTTCTAATTAATTTTATTATGAACCACACCTAATATTAGCAGCCTCACAGCTCCAAATTCATATTTATATTGAATGTATGTTTATCACCCTGGGCTTGAGAAGACAGTTCCGATGTTCTGTCCCTATGCGCGCTAAGTGGTAAGCTAAGTTTTCTCACATTAGTCCACTCGTTGTGCAGATACAAAGTGCAGACTGTCCCTCATCTGTTCACATGACTTACATTCAGAGTTACAGATACACCACTTCTTAACCGTTTCAGTAACTAATTTCATGGCAGAGTAATACTTTCTTTTTTTTAAAAAAAAATCAGAATTACTATTTATATAGATGCTTGTAATTGCCAAGGAGTTAGTTTCATTATCTACAATTTTTGAATTCTAGAATCTTTTCAGTCATTCAGTAAATCTTGTTTCCACCACTGTCTGTCACGAAAGTGCTGCCGCATTGTATTTCGCGGAACACAGTAACTAAAATTAAAACTTTCTTGAGAATTATAACTCTAAAAAGATTCTGTGATAACGGAGGTGTACAAAAAAGTAAATTAAGTAGAGTAAATCGTGGGTGCTTCGCATTGCTGCGTGTCCTTGTACTGCACGTGAAGAGGGCTGGCTTTCCTTTACCCGATTTCCTGCTGTGCTGTATCTTTATTTTCACTACTTCCGAGCAGTACCGAATTTACGTTGCCACAAACAAAGGATCAAATTTTAAAAATTTATAAGAATGATTAGAGCCAGTTCAACACCAGTCAGTACATAGTACGATCAGCCACAGTTAAAGCTTCATCATCATTTATTCCCTTTAAGGCCTACACAAGTAAAAGGGATTCAAACCACGATATAAAAAGAACACAACAAACTGCGCATTATAATAGTTCGCAAAGGTGCACTTAACAAAGAGCAAAAAAATAAAACGCCAGTTACAATCTCAGTATCGGAGGCTTTTATCGCAGATGGCGATCCATCGCTGTCGGTCCCCAACCTTATCATCTACCACTGTCGGTTACACTTATTGAGTATTGCCAGTACCCGATCCTTCCATCGCGTCCTCGGTCGTCAATTTGGACGTTTCCCAGCAGGTTGGGAACGGAGAACACGGTTAGGGAGGGCTCCACAGGCTCGGAAGATGTGGCCAAATCGCTGTAGCGTTTTCTGCCCCAATATTCGGCCAAACTGTGGCTTTCCATACTGCTGTTAAAGGTCTTCGTTTGTTCTTCGTGCCCATTTACACTCCATGGTATTGTAGATGGGTCCATAAACGTCTTGTACAGCCGAATCTTGTTTTTTAGCGATATCAGCAGGGATTTGAAAAGATGGTTTAGACTGAAGAAAACGCCATTAGCGTTTGCTTTCGTTGAACCGCCTTCGTCACTTCACTTTTACTGGTCAGTGTGGATCCCAGGTATATGCATTCTCTTACTTGTTCAAACACATGTCAGTCAACATTATTGCAGGGGAGAGGAGCTTGGTGTCGTGAAACAGCGAGAACATTTTACTCTCATTCACTACCAGTTCTGTTTGTTTCGCGTTACGAAGGAATCGTGAAGTGCCAGCACTTACTTACTTCTAAGTGTCACCAAGGATCACAACACCTACATCTACGTGATTACTCTGCATTTCACAATTAAGTGCCTGGCAGAGCGTTCAATGAACCACCTTCAAGCGGTCTCTCTACCGTTCTACCCTCGTACGGCGCCCGGGAAAAACGACCAATTACATTTTTCTTCACGAACCTTGATTTCTCTTATTTTATCGTGATGATCATTTCTCTCTATGTAGGTGGGTGCCAACAGAATCTTTTCGCAATCGGAGTAGAAAACTGGTGACTGAAATTTCATGAAAATATCCTGTCGAACTGCAGACAGGCGTTGATATACATCAACGGGGACAGTTGAAGGTGTGTGCCACGATCGGAAGTCGAACCTGGGATCTCTTGCTTACATGTCAGACGCTCTATCCATCTGAGCCACCGAGGGCACAGAGGATACTGCGACTGCAGGGATAGACCATCTTCATATAGTTGAGTCTAACCGGCCATTGTCCTCCTCCTGTGCTGATGCACACGCATAGCCCGAACGCTCACTGGACTCTGTAAGATTGTCTCCCGCGAGTGATGGGTGTAATGGGCATCAGCAGTGCGAATGTGGTGTCTGGGTATGAAATTCAAGAATTTTTCGTTGTCTCGACCAATGTTGGAGGATAATACCACTGAATCGCAGTTTAATAATAGTGGCGCAATAGTATCACTTCACAAACCGAATTATCACTTTCGCAACATCGTAAATAAAATTGTTTTATTCCTAAAGGTCCGAGATTTTTAACGCCAGTATGTATTCCCTGACTTTAGTAATTTTTTTTTTTGACAGTAGACTTGACTACGGAAGGACGTACGTCCAAATGAGGTGTAGTTCTATTGTTAAAAAAGAAACGATAGCCTCAATTGCTACGTGATGTAAGAAAATATTAATTTTTGTCATCATACGCTCTTGTAAGAAGCTGAATATATATTGTATTAGTTGAGGACTGAGAAGAACGTTTCTATGAAATAATAACAAAGGTAAAATTTTTCTCATTTATGAAGTGAATATTATGCTCATATTTCCTCTCCTAGTAATTACAATACAAAGTGCAAGCAAGCAGAAGACAGGATTTTGAATGCTAGGTAGTACTGTGTGATCCCTTTTTAATAACATGTTATTTTGGAATGAACAAATTCTCTTTTGTGAAAAGCGAGACTTTGTGGAACTTTCCTTACCGACACAGACTATCATAGTTGTTCAGAATCGTATCCGTCTGATTTACTCTTCAATAACAGCGTCAAGAATTTTTCAGAGCTACGTTACGACGCAGATATTAAAAGCTGTTTCTTAATGCTGGCTATTAAGAAGAACGTTAACCTTGGGTGCGCTCGATTGCACTCCGGAGACGCCACACATTACTGATAAATTAATAATTTACTCTTTTTCAGTCAGGAAGACAGTAATTAAAATCCACAGCACTAAACATTTGATCTGTGATGAAAAGGTCTGTTTCAGTTTTGATATTCAAAAGTAACACTGAAGGACAGATTTATTTAAATCACTCAATATTAGGAAGGAAAGAGGACCTGGTAAGGGTAGGAAGAGTAGTTACAATTTAATTTTGCAGCGGAAAGTTTCGAGGCTGCCTGCTGTTTGTTCTCTTTGCTCTTATCACGAACACTTATTTTTTATAATGCTCAAGGGGAGGGGGTCATTAAAGCGCCAAAGGATCTCCTTTACGCAATCCATTTTGAATACCGAATGATGAAGATAGTTGGTTGCCGAAACTTACTTGGCAATTTGATTGGGAGTAGCAACCTGCTACTAGTCGGATGTATTTAGGTGGCATGTTGTGTTCTTCTAATGTTTCCGATAGCATGGAGCGGTCAGTGCTGTCATACGCCTGTCTAAAATCAATGAAGATGAGGTGTAGTTTCCGTTCAAACTCCCAAAATTTTTCTGTTAGCGGACTCAAGGTAAATATGTGTTCAAGAGACGACCGTCCAGAGATAAAGCCACATTAACAAGGGCCTATGATTTCTTCAGCCAACGGTTTCAAGCGGTTAAGGAGCAGCATTGTAAATACTTTATACCTAATCTCAAGTAGTGATATCCCGCGTTAGGTGGACACTAGTGTGGTGTCTCCTTTCTTGAAGACGGGACATACAATTGCACCCTCCCATTCTTCAGAAATTTTTTCCACCGTCCATATGTTAGATATTAACCGCTTCAACGCCTCCATCCCCCTGTAGTAGCGTCTCAGCTGTGATACCGCTACCACCTAGAGCCTTGTTCATCTTGAGGGCCTTCAGCGCAACACGGATTTCTTCCTCTCATGGTTCAGGGATTTCCTCTGTATCAGATAGGACCCATATACGAGTTGTCAGCACTGTTCGGCTGTCATGGTTCAATAAAGTCCCAAAATGTTTTTCAAATAGGTTTGCCTTCTCTAGTGGTGGTACCACTTCACCAGTCTCATTCGTTAAAACCGATGTATGTTGCAGGTAGACACCTCTGGTAAATCTTGAGGCCTGGAAAAAGGAGCGTTATGACTTTGACCCTGCGACTGCTATCAAAAGATGTTTTTGGTGTTCCAGTTTCGTCCTCCTTATGAGCTGGTCTGAGTTTCACCGCGCCTCACAATAAGCTACTCTTGTATCATCTGAAGGTTGCTCTAGCCGTTGCAGCTTCCTCGTTGATCTGGTCTCTATGGATTTACGACATTCTGCATGAAACCAAGGTTTACTTTTGCGTTTTGGAAGGCAAACAAGCTCTTCATTGGCGCTCAGTAGCACTACATTCCGCAGTGTCAGCCATGCTGCTCCTACGTTGTTAGGATCTTCCGATGTTGTGAGATATTCTGCATTTATTCTTGGTAGCGCTGTCTCACTGCTACATCTTTCCATTTTTCCTTGTCAGAACGGACTATACTTTCCGCATTATTTCACTATTTTGTGTACAGTTTCAGACGTAGTTTGGCTGCAACCAAAAAGTGGTTGGAGTTCATATCTGCCCCGCGGAAGATTCGTACACGTTTGACACTTCCATGATGCCCTCGGTCAACTACAACATGATTGATCGGGTTTTTGGTACTTCCATTTAGAGACATTCAGGTAACCTTATGTACTTCTTTAGGTAGGAAGTACGTGATTCTGATGGCCATTCTCATTGTTTCAGCGAAGTTAATTTGCCTGACACCGTTCTCATTGCTTGTTTCATGGCTACTTAGGCGATACTCCTCTCCTGTTCTCTTCCAACTTTGGCATTTAAACCGCCTATTAACAGTTGGATTGAATGTCTAGGTTGTCCTTCTATGACATTTTCTAGCTCTAGATAGAAATTGTTTCTTCTTCAGCATCCTCTGGTGGGGCATGACAGTTGACTAAGCAGATCTTATATGGTTTAGTATTTAATATCATCCTGCAGATGCGGCCGTTTACTGGAGACCATTTATTGACAGCTGATACAATTTTATTATGGACAGCAAATCCAACACCTGAAGTCTACGCTTGACTTGGCTCGTTGCTGTTGAAGAGCGTGTGCCTATCTCCAGTCTTCATGGCTTCACGAGGCAGTCTCGTTTCTTGAATTGCTGTCACAAGACATTGATACTTTTAGAGTTTTCCTCCAAGTTGTTTCACTCCCCCAGTCATGACTGACTTGACATTCCATGTTCCAATTCTAAAGCCAGAGAATCCATTTTCATAATTTTGTCAACATTTTGGTACGTCCAGTTGTTCCTTTTGCCTTCTTCCTTAACCAGGTTCTTTTTTACCGAAAGGGCGGGGTGGGGTTGACCCATCTTCTAACCCTCGTCCTTTCTCATCCGGGCTTGGGACCGGCAACGTTGGAGTTCACAGCTAAGCTTTGTATTTCAGAATTATTATAAGGTTCTGTTAAAATAAAGTTCAATTCAGATTTGATTTATTATGCAGATATTCTTATCATCAATAAAAACCGCTTGTTTGCTTTTTTTCTACGGTATTCATTTATTGCCAAAGAAGTTCAGTGAACAGACATTCTCAGCGTTACATTCGCGTACGTATCGTTTAATGTTTGGGATATTATGTAATCAGTTTTGATACTTAAATTTACAGTGCTGTGTTTTTATAGAAGTATTTTGGATCTTTATTCTTGGAAAATTCCATTTGTAGTTTTGTTTAGAACTTTCATTCCGTCCGTTTTGAGTGTTGGAACTGCAATTCACGTACTGTATCGTCACACACGCTAGGACTGTACACTGCACAGTGCAACACAGAGTTTCATAGGACAGCTTCTTTAGGACACAATTTACGTTTTCTGAAACTAAATTCAAATAAACTTATACAGTTTCAAATTGATTCGGTAACTCTTTTATCAAATATCGTTTACGTAATCACACCACTCGTATTGTTCAGGATTACAATAAATACACACACGAAGTTAAGAATAGGAAAGCAGTCAAACATCAAACTTTCTCTTATAGTACAACTAAACAGATCCAGTGTAGTTTTACCCATTGAAGCAGTGTGGCTTTATTCGGCATTGTAATTGATATAATAGCCATTGCAACCATTTTCTTTCTCAATGATCGCTCAGAAATTGAGAGCGACTCCCGTTAACTGATAGGAGTACTTCGTGTTGGATTCGAAATGTATTGTCGGTGACAACGCTTAACGCTCGTCTTCCGGGAAATGTTCGCATCTCTTTCGAGCCGTGTTATATATTTACGAATGGTTAAACATTCCTTGTGCATAGCATGGGTAATATATGTGTCCCGAAACGCTTACTTTCCATGTTAGAGCTCATTTTATTACTTCTCTTCAAATCACATTAATCATGGAATGGAAATGCACATCAACAGAACGTACCAGCGCGATTTCAAACACTTTGTTACAGTAAATGTTCAAAATGTCCTCCGTTAGCGAGGATACATGCATCCACCCTCTACCAATCCATCGGTCACCGAATCTATTGTTGAGAAGCGTACTAACACTTCGACTGAAATGTGCAGGAGCTCCATCGTGCATGAACCACATGTTCTAGCAGCACAGGTAGAGTATCCCGTATGAAATCATGATAACGTGCTCCATTGAGCGTAGGTGGAAGAACATGGGGCCCAGTCAAGACATCACCAACAATGCCTGCCCAAACGTTCACAGAAAATCTCTGATGATGACGTGATTGCCAATTGCGTGCAGGTTCTCGTCAGCCCACACATGTTGATTGTGAAAGTTTACAATTTGATCACGTTGGAATGAAGCCTCGTCCGTAAAGAGAACATTTGCACTGAAATGAGGATTGACACATTGTTGGATGAACCATTCGCAGAAGTGTGCCCGTGGAGGCCAATCAGCTGCTGATAGTGCCTGCACACGCTGTACATGGTACAGAAACAACTGGTTCTCCCGTAGCACACTCCATACAGTGACGTGGTCAACGCTACCTTGTACAGCAGCAACTTCTCTGGCGCTGACATTAGGGTTATCGTCAACTGCACGAAAAATTGCCTCGTCCATTGCAGGTGTCCTCGTCGTTCTAAGTCTTTCCCAGTCGCGAGTCATAGGCTGGAATGTTCCGTGCTCCCTAAGACGCCGACCAATTGCTTCGAACGTCTTCCTGTCGGGACACCTTCGTTCTGGAAATCTGTCTCGATACAAACGTACCGCGCCACGGCTATTGCCCCGTGCTAATCCATACATCAAATGGGCATCTGCCAACTCCGTATTTCTAAACAATGCACTGACTGCAAAACCACGTTCGTGATGAACACTAACCTGTTGATGCTACGTACTGATGTGCTTAATGCTAGTACTGTAGAGCAATGAGTCTCATGGCAACACAAGCACCGAAGTCAACATTACCTTCCTTCAATTGGGCCAACTGGAGGTGAATCGAGCAAGTACTGTACATATTGACGCAACTAAAATGAGCTCTAACATGGAAATTAAGCTTTTCCGGATACATGTCCACACATCATCTTTTCTTTATTTGTGTGTGAGGAATGTTTCCTGAAAGTTTGCCCGTACCTTTTTGTGACACCCTGTATATGTCATTCTGAAAACAAAATAATATTTTTCCGTTTCCTCCTCCTTTCCTTCTTCTACTGCATCTATTTCCACTACTGTCTTTATTCGCAAGAAGTAATGGCCGCTATCGACAGGGGATCTCAAGTTGATTCCGTATTTCTAGATTTCCGAAAAGCTTTTGACACCGTTCCTCACAACCGACTTCTAATCAAGCTGCGGGGCTATGGGCTATCGTCTCAGTTGTGCGACTGGATTCGTGATTTCCTGTCAGGAAGGTCGCAGTTCGTAGTAATAGACGGAAAATCATCGAGTAAAACTGAAGTGATATCAGATGTTCCCCAGGGAAGCGTCCTGGGACCTCTGCTGTTCCTGATCTATATAAATGACCTGGGTGGCAATCTGAGCAGTTCTCTTCGGTTGTTCGCAGATGATGCTGTAATTTACCGTCTACTAAGTTCATCCGAAGACCAGTATCAGTTGCAAAGCGATTTAGAAAACATTGCTGTATGGTGTGGCAGGTGGCAGTTGACGCTAAATAACGAAAAGTGTGAGTTGATCCACCTGAGTTCCAAAAGAAATCCGTTGGAATTCGATTACTCGATAAATAGTACAATTCTCAAGGCTGTCAATTCAACTAAGTACCTGGGTGTTAAAATTACGAACAACTTCGGTTGGAAAGACCACATAGATAGTATTGTGGGGAAGGCGAGCCAAAGGTTGCGTTTCATTGTCAGGACACTTATAAGATGCAACAAGTCCACTTAAGAGACAGCTTACACTATACTCATTCGTCCTCTGTTACAATATTGCTGCGCGGTGTGGGATCCTAACCAGGTGGAATTGACGGTGGACATGGAAAGGATGCAAAAAAGGGCAGCTCTTTTTTTTATCACGTAATAGGGGAGAGAGTTTGGCAGATATGATACGCGAGTTGGGATGGAAGTCATGAAAGCCAAGACGTTTTTCGTCGCGGCGAGATCTATTTACGAAATTTCAGTCACCAACTTTCTCTTCCGAATGCGACATTATTTTGTTGAGCCCAACCTACATAGGTAGGAATGATCATCAAAATAAAATAAGAGAAATCAGAGCTCGAGCAGAAAGGTTTAGGGGTTCGTTTTTCCCGCGCTCTGTTCTGGAGTGGAATGGTAGAGAGATACTATGATTGTGGTTCTAAGAACCCTCTGCCAAGCACTTAAATGTGAATTGCAGAGTAATCATGTAGACGTAGATGTTGATGTCAAGAAACGTCTGTTGCTCTTTCATCTTCTCGTGCTTACTTGTTTATTAATAAAGGGTCATGAGTAAACTTTAGACGAACATTTTTATCCACAATTATTGCCAAAACTGCTGGAGCTCTGTTGTCTTGCAGTACTCCTCTGGAGCCACGCTGGATTAGTCGAGCGGTGTGAGGCGCTGCAGTCATGGACTGTGCGGCTGGTCCCGGCGGAGGTTAGAGTCCTCCCTCGGCCATGGGTGTATATGTGTGTGTGTGTCCTTAGGTTAATTTAGGTTAAGTAGTGTGTAAGCTTAGGGACTGATGACCTTAGCAGATTCATAAGATTTCACATACATTCGAACATTTGAGTACTCCTCTGGAAAACATCACGAAATCATTAATCACTTTCGATCCTTTTAGTATCTTTTTGCATTTCATTTCTTTAACTGATTCATATTGTTTTTTCGTGAATCCTCTGACATTACAATACTTTATCATTAAGCTACTCTTCTTCCCATGATTGTTCATGCTAGTGTCTTCTGAAGTTCATAAATAGTTGATTTTTTTTCTGGTAGATAATGCTGGCATCTAGCTAAATCTCTGTTCATGTTGTACAAGGAACTGTGATTTCGGCTGTTCTTTCTGTAGAGAAGCTGTCTTCAACATAGCTGACCAACAATCTCTGTCTTTCGTATGCAAATCTTATATAAATACATGTGTATGCAAAACTTACGGACATCGCACTTTGCTAGGAGCGGTTCCTGCCCGGTCATCCAAGATACACAATGTTGTGGCTAGCTGGTACTTCAACGGGAGACTGTACAGGGGAAACTGAGTACCGTTGATTTTACGGACACGCAAGTCACCGAAGTGGTGTAGAATTGAAAGGGTTGCACCAGGCTGTGGTGCCACACGACCTTTTTTTTTTACGGATGATGGTAGCTGCCACATGGTGTGGCACTGGCAAGTATACGTAACAGCTTGATGAAACCTGGATCATGCACGAGAACAACTTCTATAGCGTAATGCAGAGGGTAGGTGCGAGAACTGCACAGTTAGACGAACAGAAATGGCACGTTTATTCGAAGACAATCATTACACTCAAGCTACTGCAATTCACGAAGGACTCCACAACATTACAAGAGGCAGAACGTGGTTCTTAATGGGGTGTATGCTCTGCAACGCTCTCCCACGCTTGCCACAGGGTTGAAAAGGAATTCTTGCTACGGAGGTCCTTTCCTCACCAGCGCGGCTGACAGTTGCTGTAAGGTCGTTGCTGCATGTGAATGAGCTGCGATACGTCTCCCTAACGCATACCATACGAGATCGATGAGACGTAAGTCGGTGGATTGGGCAGGCCAGTCAATTTGCAGAATATCCTCGTGTTCCAAGCGCTCCTTCGCCATCACTGTTCGATGCGGTTTCGCAGTGTCACTCATAAAAATGAAATAAGGTTCCAATGAAAGAGGTACACGGAGAGAAGTACAGTGTCAGTAACGTTGACGGGTGAAAAGTATTGTTTTGTGTATTGGAAGTGAGACGTCATGTCAAGTTACGGAAATACATACGTGACCAAAATTTCATCAGGCACAGAAACAGTCAAAATGTTACTACTCAAACTCAGTATCCTTTGTTACATTTGTCGTCACACGATCAAATTTCAACATTTCCCATACTAATAAGCAATATAAGGTACCTTTAAACAACACTGAAACCTCTTCCTCTGCTTCTTCATCATTTTCTTTACGAAGAAGGTTTCTTTTATTTGTGAATAAACTGTGATAGACAACTTCGACTTTGCCGGCCGGGGAGGCTGAGCGGTTCTAGGCGCTACAATCTGGAACCGAGCGACCGGTACGGTCGCAGGTTCGAATCCTGCCTCGGGCATGGATGTGTGTGACGTCCTTAGGTTAGTTAGGTTTAAGTAGTTCTAAGTTCTAGGGGACTGATGACCCCAAAAGCTAAGTCCCATAGTGCTCAGAGCCATTTGAACCATCTGAACAACTTCGACTTTCTTTGCTAATCTCGTTACCTTATACTACATCTTAGGAATAACGACGATTTCACTTATTAGTTGTAAGTAGTTTAATCCATATATTCTCTTACAATGTTTGCACTCTACAACTCCCGCTAGTGGCTCTATAATGGCTCTGAGCACTATGGGACTCAACTGCTGTGGTCATAAGTCCCCTAGAACTTAGAACTACTTATACCTAACTAACCTAAGGACATCACACACGTCCATGCCCGAGGCATGATTCGAACCTGCGACCGTAGCGGTCGTGCGGTTCCAGACTGTAGCGCCTTTAACCGCTCGGCCACTCCGGCCGGCGCTCCCGCTAGTGCCTTGATAGTTAGTCCCTCGTGTCCTAACATGTATCTCTTTAGTCTTTCTCTTGTATTATTCAGTGTTTACCGCATAATCCTGTCCTCTCCAACGCTAGGGATTTTTCTTCCATTTTCAGTATTTTCTGTCACATTAAGGCCAGTATATGCTACCATTAGACTCCACTTGCCGAGGAATGCTCTCTTTACCTAAGATATTCTGCTTCTTGTGTCCTCCTTATTTCTGTTATTTTAATTCCTAAATAGCAGAACCTCGTCACTCTGTTTTTACTTAGTTCCCAATACTGACGGGAAGTGCATCGCTAGTATCACTTCTGCTGCTCCTCAGTGGTTCCGTCTTCCTCTAGGTTACTATCAGTAGGCATTATGCTATCATTAGAACCTTCACTCTTTGCAATGAGATTTGTAATGCCCCCGTACTTAGCGTTACTGACACTCGATCACAGGTGCCCGATTTCGATTCCCAGGTGGCACGGGGATTTTTTCCTTTCGGAATGAATGCGTTTGTCGTCACCATCATTGCTTCGTCATCACTGAGCGAAAGTGGACTCCCATATATAGTCTTATACCAGGTGGTATCCTCCGCTACAAAGATAAGGCTATGATCCTGGCGGAAGCAAAGATTTGAGGGCGTGGCATGAGTCGTACCCCCATAGCAAAGTCGATGGAGCACTTGTCCGAAAAAGGCAACGATCCCATGTTGTAGGCCTGGGCCAGCACAAAGCTACAGTTTGCCAGAAGGTGTCAAAGACCTTTTTATCAGCACCACTTACTTTCTCTCTGACCCAACGAATTATACTCACAGTGCTGAATCGTTCTGCTTTCCTGTTCCACTGTTAACAACAACAGAATCTTGAAGAACTTGTGCAGCAGAAGCAGTGCTCTTTCAGTCAAGGCGGGAATAATTTCGATTCCCGTGATTCAGAATATTCCGCTGATATTGAATATGGAGATCCTCTTCTTTTCAAAATGTATCAGCATTAGGACGATGAACATCTTCAATAACTCGTATTAGTGTAACGACGTCAACATGTAATTCCCCTAACAAACTGTTAGACAGGATATATACATAAGTCAGTAGAACACCCTTGTACAGCCACACGTATAAATGGAAGAAAAGATTATGCTTTCTAAACAATTTAAGAACAATGGAAAAAATTAAAAGCTAACAAAGAGATAATAACGACCGTTTTTTCGTCCTCTACCTATGACATCATTGTTAACAGATCCCTGTTGTTATTACCTACGAAACTGCGAGGTAACTTACGAATTTTGTGTGTGTGTGTGTGTGTGTGTGTGTGTGTGTGTGTGTGTGTGTGTGTGTGTGTGTGTGTATGAAGGTATGGACGGAAGGCTATAGTAGGTATTGCCGAAGAATATGCTACTCTCATGTAACTCTGAGGATGAAATCATTGTGCAATTAGACACAGAACTTTCAGAAATATAAATTATGGCTATACTACATGTTTTTCGTCCTAACAGATACCAAAAGAAAGTTTTACATCTTAACGTAAGCATCAAATCACGCAGTGACGTCATTCATCACTATTTTCCAAATAACTATTACGTGCAAAAAGTCAAGTACCACGATTCGGCATTACCTATCTCAAAAAACTTGACATTTCTTTTATACGTAAGGTATCAGAAGCCTTACGTGTATTATAGTGGAATATTTGTTTCATTAAAATAACTGTGTTTGAAAATTACGGCCGTACGAGGTGGCCGAGCGGTTCTAGGCGCTACAGTCTGGAACCACGCGACCGCCACGGTCGCAGGTTCGAATCCTGCCTCGGGCATTGATGTGTGTGCTGTCCTTAATTTAGTTAGGTTTAAGTAGTTCTAAGTTCTAGGGGACTGATGACCTTTCAAGTTACGTCCCATAGTGCTCAGAGCCATTTGAAACATCTTTTGAAAATTACGTCTGTGCTTGGTTAACGATTCGTACGAAGCCTTAATCAGATTACATGCTGAAGCCACTAAGAAACTGATATAGGCTTACGTATTCAAATACAGAGATATGTAAACAGGCAGAATACGGCAATGTGTTCGGCAAAGCCTATTTAAGTTCAAAATGGTTCAAGTGGCTCTGAGCAGTATGGGACTTTACATCTGAGGTCATCAGTCCCCTAGAACTTAGAACTACATCAACCTAAGGATATCACACACATCCATGCCCGAGGCAGGATTCGAACCTGCGACTGTAGCAGTCGCGCGGTTCCGGACTGAAGCACTTAAAACCGCTCGGCCACCGTTTCCGGTGCCTATTTAAGTGTCTAGCGCATTTATTAGGTTGGTTACTGCAGCTACAATGGCGGGCTATCATGATTTAAGTGAGTTTGAACGTGGTATAGCCGGCGCACGAGCGATGGGACACAGAATCTCCGAGGTAGCGATGAAGTGGGTAGTTTCCTACGACCATTCCACGAGTGTACCGTCAATATCAGGTATCCGATAAAACATCAAATCTCCTACATTGCTTCTGCCGGAAGAAGATCCTGCAAGAAAGGGACCAACAACAACTGAAGAGAACCCTTAAGTGTGACAAGCTGCAACCCTTCCGCAAATTGCTGCAGGCTTCAATGCTGGGCCATCAAAATGTGTCATCGTGCGATGCGTTCAACGAAACACCATCGATATGAGTTTTCGGAGACAAGGGCTCACTCGTGTACCCTTAATGACTGCTTGACATAAAGCTTTACGTCTCGTCTTGTTCAAATGGCTCTGAGCACTATGGGACTTAACTTCTGAGGTCATCAGTCCTCTAGAACTTTGAACTACTTAAACCTAACTAACCTAAGGACATCACACACATCCATGCCCGTGGCAGAATTCGAACCTGCGACCGCAGCGGTCGCGCGGTTCCAGACTGTAGCGCCTAGAACCGCTTGGCCACCACGGCCGGCGCCTCGTCTGGGTCCGTCAACACTGACATCGGACTGTTGATGACTGGAAATATGTTGCCTGGTCTGACGAATCTCGTTTGAAATTCTATCGGTTTCATGGACGTGTACGGTTATGGACACAACCTCATGAATCCATTGAACCATCATGTCAGCAGGGGACTGTTCAATTGGTAGAGGGTCTGTAATCGTGTGGGGCGTGTGCAGTTGGAGTGATATGGGACACCTGATAGTCTAGATATGACGCTGACAGGTTGCACGTATGTAAGCATCGTGTCTGATCATCTGCATCCATTCTTGTCCATCGATCATTCCGATGGACCTGGGCAATTACAGCAGGACAGTGAGAGACCAAACACATCCATAATTGCTACAGAGTGGCTCCAGGAACACTCTTCTGAGTTTAAACGCTGCCGCTGACCACGAAACTCCCCATACATGGACATTATCGAGCATATCTGGGATGCCTTGCAACGTGCTGTTAAGAAGAGATTTCCACCCCCTGAAACTTTCACAGGTTTATGGACAGCCCTGTAGGTTTCATGGTGTCATTTCGCTCCAGCACTACTTCAGACATTAGTCGACTCCACGCCAAGTCGTTTTGCGGCACTTCTGCGTGCTCGCGGAGGCCCTGCACGATATATCAGGCTGGCGTACTAGTTTCTTTCGCTCTTCACTGTATTTCTATAAAGGACAAAGGTGTGCCGCGACTATGATGATCTATGCTCACCTGTTGTCTCAGTGTAGGTAACTATCGTATTTTAATGTCACCTGCGAAATGTTTAGTATTTACGGCAACTGCTTACGATATTTTCACGTAACAGGGAAGGATGATTCGGAATCTGATGAAACTACTAGTTGATAAGGAAGTAACCTCTGCAGCTAACTGCCGTTTTTTAGTCGGGAAATTGCCTTTATTTAAATATTTGCAAATAATTCATTAATACGTTTCTCACAAAATCACTCACGGGAATAGAAGAAGTTTCACGTTAAAGTCTCTGATAAGATAATTTTGTTGACACACAGTTTCATAACAGACTAGGAGAGAGACCATTTTTAACTATAAGGTATCATTAAAAATTATTGTTTTGATTTATTAAACAGAATCTACTGGTTATGAGACTAATATTCCGTTTCTTTTTTCTCTATTAATGGCATTTCTGTAAACGTAGACTGATTAATTAGAAAAACATTGTCGAAGCTTTGCTACATTCCTAGCGTTGAGCTAGCATTAATGCCTTTAATATCTATAAATATCATAAAAGGGAAAATTACGTTTATTTTCAAAACATTGTGTGACTTCGGTGAGATTAATGTTCAAGCTAGAATCGGAACTTCGAAATTTCTGGTTTTTGCAGCATTTTTCTGGTTTTTGCTTTGTGAGTACAACCGGTGCTCATACAATCATTTTTAATGGTCTAAAATCTCATTAAACTCTTTCTTTTACCTGCGCTAATCAATTTATTTAAGTCTAACCGTCACTAAACGCAGTCGCACAATCCAGTAACAGCCCAAGGAAAGCGGCGAATTACTGATGGCAATGAACCAAACGAAGGCAATGGCGCTGCGAGAATTGCGAGAAGTAACTGAACATTTCCATTATCTGTTGGTGTATCTCTCGGTGCCCTTTACTGGCAGGTGGTCGTTACTGTGTTAGTTACGTTACTGAAAGCCACAATGCTGAATGAATTGTTGAGCCTCATGTTTCGGTTATAAGTCTTACATTCCCTTTATCGCACTAGAATCGTCTAAAGTAATTGCTTCAGTGATTTTAAGGTGTTTCGGACGTTATGTTTATATTAAATTTTCGTTTTTCAGAAAAAAATGTTTAGTGACGTTGTTGCTGGGTGGATTATCACATCTATATCATAACTAATAGGGAAACATGACGTGGGGGAAGCTATACAGGGTGAGTCACCTAACGTCACCGCTGGATATATTTCGTAAACCACATTAAATACTGACGAACCGATTCCACTGACCGAACGTGAGGAGAGGGGCTAGTGTAATTGTTTAATACAAACCATACAAAAATGCACGGATGTATGTTTTTTAACACAAACCTACGTTTTTAAAAATGGAACCCCGTTAGTTTTGTTAGCGCATCTGAACATACAAACAAATACGTAATCAGTGCCGTTTGTTGCATTGTTAATTACATCCGGAGATATTGTAACCTAAAGTTGACGCTTGAAACCTCCGACGTTCAGTTGCGTGTTGTAACAAACACGGGACCCGGTCAGCGAGCAGCATCTGCAGGGAAATGTTTACGATGATGATCGTGTTTACGAGTGTGGCTGTAGTGCAATGTTGTGGTTTGGTCTAGCTGTCGCAGTGTCCGCATGTAGCGCTTGCTGCTATTGTTATTCTGCATTCGTCTCCGCACGCAGACCAAATGTAGTACACCGTGTTACCAGACGTCTGTGATAGTGTAGTGTTGTAGGAACTGTGACCATGGTGTATTCGAACTCTGAAAAGGAGATGATACTCATCTATGGCGGTGTCGACGAAATGCAGCTGAACCCTGCAGGGTGTATGCAGAACGGTACCCGGACAGAGAGCATCCTACGTGCCGCACATCGCAAAACATCTACCGCCAACTGTATGCAACAGGTATGGTCGTAGCACGCAAACGGGTCCGTATCAGGCCCGTCACAGGAGAAGCGGGTGCAGTTGGTGTGTTAGCTGCTGTTGCCGTTAACCCACACATGAATACACGGGACATTGCGAGAGCCAGTGGACTGAGTCAAAGTAGTGTCATGCGCATACTGAATCGTCACCGCTTTCACCCGTTTCATGTGTCGCTACATCAGCAATTACATGGTGATGACTTTAATCATAGAGGGCAATTCTGTCAATGGGCATTAACAGAGAATGCGTTGCAGTTCTACCTGTTTACCGATAGAGCGGGTTTCACAAACCACGGGGCAGTGAATCTACGGAACATGCATTACTGGTCCGTGGACAATCCTCGCTGGCACAGACAGGTAGAGCGACAGCGACCGTGGACTGTAAATGTATGGTGCGGAATCATTGGCGACCACCTCATTGGTCCTCACTTCATTGCAGGGGCCCAAACAGCTGCAACATACATCGCGTTTCTACAGAATGATCTGCCAACATTGCTCGAAAATGTCCCACTGGAAACACGTCGACGTATGTGGTATCAGCATGATGGTGCATCTGCACATTCCGCAATTAACACTAGGCTGACTCTTGACAGGATGTTCGATGGGCGTTTCATAGGACGTGGAGGACGCATAAATTGGCCAGCCCGTTTTCCTGATCTTACACTTCTGGAATTCTTTCTGTGGGGTACGTTAAAGGAGAATGTGTACCGTGATGTGCCTACAACCACAGAGGATATGAAACAACGTATTGTGGCAGCCTGCGGCGACGATACACCAGATGTACTGCGGCGTGTACGACATTCATTATGCCAGAGGTTGCAATTGTGTGCAGCAAATGATGGCCACCACATTGAACATCTATTGGCCTGACATGTCGGGACACACACTGTTCCACTCCGTAATTGAAAACGGAAACCACGTGTGTACGTGTACCTCATCCCTCATGATAATGTACATGTGCGTCAGTGAAGAAGACCAATAAAAAGGTGTTAGCATGTGGACGTAATATGCTGTTCCAGTCTCTTCTGTACCTAAGGTCCATCACCATTCCCTTTGGATCCCTACGTAGTTCGGTGCTCTCCGATGCACACGATCGAACAGCTGAGGAGTGGTACCCAAGCGTCAACTTTAGGTTACAGTATCTCCGGATGTAATTAACATTTTACAATGCAACAAATGGCACTGATTACGTATTTGTTTATATGTTCAGATGTGCTAACAAAACTAACGGGGTTCCATTTAAAAAAACGTAGGTTTGTGTTAAAAAACATACTTCCGTGCATTTTTTAAGGTTTGTATTAACCAATTACACTAGCCACTCTCCTCACGTTCGGTCAGTGGAATCGATTCGTCAGTATTTGATGTGGTATACGAAATATATCCAGCGGTAATGTTAGGTGACTCACCCTGTATAATAAACAGTGAAATTGTTTTCGTAAACATGTATCTGCAATCAAACAGCTTCCGAGATAATTCCGAGTGTACTGTTTCAATAGACCAATGAGTTAAATGTGAAACCCGAAGTTCTGCTTGGTGCAAATTATTTGAAATGTATGTAATCGCACATGCTGTTTATGAGTGATATCAAAAAAGTTTCTTATTAAATGTATGTTATGTGATAATCTCATTGGGCAACTTGTTGTTGTTTTGGTCTTCAGTCCTGAGACTGGTTTGATGCAGTCCTCCATGCTACTCTATCCTGTGCAAGCCTCTTCATATCCCAGTACCTACTGCAGCCTACATCCTTCTGAATCTGCTTAGTGTATTCATCTCTAGGTCTCCCTCTACGATTTTTACCCTCCATGCTGCCCTCCAGTACTAAATTGGTGATCCCTTGATGCCTCAGAACATGTCCTACCAACCGATCCCTTCTTCTAGTCAAGTTGTGCCACAAAATCCTCCCCAATTCTATTCAGTACCTCCCCATTAGTTATGTGATCTACCCATCTAATCTTCAGCTTTCTTCTGTAGCACCACGTTTCGTAAGCTTCTATTCTCTTCTTGTCAAAACTATTTATTGTCCATGTTTCACTCACATACATGGCTACACTCCATACAAATACTTTCAGAAACGACTTCCTGACACTTAAATCTATACTCGATGTTAACAAATTTCTCTTCTTTAGAAACGCTTTTCTTGCCATTGCCAGTTTACAGTTTATATCCTCTCTACTTTGATCATCATCAGTTATTTTGCTCCACAAATAGCAAAACTCCTTTACTACTTTAAGTGTCTCATTTCCTAATCTAACTCTCGTAGCATCGCCCGATTTAATTAGACTACATTCCATTATCCTCGTCCTGCTTTTGTTGATGTTCATCTTACATCCTCCTTTCGAGACACTGTCCATTACGTTCAACTGCTCTTCCAAGTCCTTTGCTGTCTCTGAGAGACTTACAATGTCACCGGCAAACCTCGAAGTTTTTATTTCTTTTCCATGGATTTTAATACCTACTCCGAACCTTTCTTTTGTTTCCTTTACTGCTTGCTCAATATACAGATTGAATAGCATCTGGGAGAGGCTACAACCCTGTTTCACTCCCTTCCCAACCACTGCTTCCCCTTCACATCCCTCGACTCTTATTACTGCCATCTGCTTTCTGCACAAATTCTAAATAGCCTTTCGCTCCCTGTAATTTACCCCTGCCACCTTCAGAATTTGGGAGAGCGTATTCCAGTCAACATTATCAAAAGCATTCTCTAAGTCTACAAATCCTAGAAATGTAGGTTTGCCTTTCCTTAATCTAGCTTCTAAGATAAGTCGTAGGGTCAGTATTGCCTCACGTGTACCAACATCTCTATGGAGTCCAAACTGATCTTCCCCGAGGTCGGCTTCTATCAGTTTTTCCATTCGTCTGTAAAGAATTCGCATTGGTATTTTGCAGCTGTGACTTATTAAACTAATAGTTCGGTAATTTTCACATCTGTCAACACCTGCTCTCTTTGGGATTGGAATTATTATATTCTTCTTGAAGTCTGAGGGTATTTCGCTTGTCTCATACATCTTGCTCACCAGATGGTAGAGTTATGTCAGGACTGGCTCTCCCAAGGCCGTCAGTAGTTCTAATGGAATGTTGTCTACTCCCGGGGCCTTGTTTCAACTTAGGTCTTTCAGTGCTCTGTCAAACTCTTCACGCAGTATCGTACCTCCCATTTCATCTTCATCTACCTCCTCTTCCATTTCCATAATATTGTCCTCAAGAACATCGCCCCTGTATAGACCCTCTATATACTCCTTCCACTTTTCTGCTGTCCCTTCTATGCTTAGAACTGGGTATCCATCTGAGATTTTGATATTCATGCAAGTGGTTCTCCTTTATCCAAAGTTCTCTTTAATTTTCCTGTAGGCAGTATCTATCATACCCCTCATGCGATAAGCCTCTACATCCTTACATTTGTCCTCTAGCCATCTCTCCTTAGCCATTTTGCACTTCCTGTCGATCTTATTTTTGAGACGTTTGTATTCCCTTTTGCCTGCTTCATTTACTGCGTTTTTATATTTTCTCCTTTCATCAAGTAAATGCAGTATCTCTTTTGTTACCCAAGGATTTCCACTAGCACTCATCTTTTTACCTACTTGATCCACTGCTGCCTTCCTCAAAGCTACCATTCTTCTTCTACTGTATTTCTTTTGCCCATTCCTGTCAATTGTTTCCTTATGCTCTCCCTGAAACTCTGTACAACCTCTGGTTCTTTCAGTTTATCCAGGTCCCATCTCCTTAAATTTCCAACTTTTTGCAGTTTCTTCAGTTTTAACCTACAGTTCATAACCAATAGATCCGCTCCTGGAAATGTCTTACAATTTAAAATCTGGTTCCTAAATCTGTCTTACCATTATATAATCTATCTGAAACCTTTTAGTATCTCCAGGGTTCTTCCTTGTATACAACCTTTTTTCATGATTCTTGAACCAACATATTCATTCAAAAAGCGTAATGAATCCGATTTTGCAGCGGAGTCTTCCGAGATTGCTTGAGCTATTCCCGTTGCGCAGAGTTCCGAAATGTGGTACATCTATGATAGGGCTGACAAATTTAATTGCTAATGTAAGTCGCCATCTAACGCGCCGATAACTCTCAAATTGGAAACGTCAAGTGGGATCTGCAGCTTGGCCTCTAAGACCACTTGATCTCAGCGCTAGGGGAATTTTCAATTAGGGATTATCTCAAAAATGAAATATATTGCGCAGTTGAATTAGTAGCCAGTAAACAGCTGGCGAGAGCGCATAGTAAATAATACGTTCCGATCCTCTGCTGTCACTCTCTGCTACCCCGTTGTAAATAATACAGTATATGAGGACTGACAGTGCCACTTTGTCTCGTGTTTCTAAAGATTCTTTATTCGATGTAACCTCTCTAGATGCGACACTGCACGTTGCCAGACGCTATGTGCTTGAACGTGACATCATCGGTCATACAAGAAGCACAGAAACAATATTGCAATAAATGCTATCGAATACTGTTTCCTTAATAAACATAATGGTACCTTTATATATTTAGCGCGTTATAATTAGATGAAGAAAATCATACTTAAATCGCAATTTGTTTTCTAATGTAATTAAGTTATATGTATGTCTCTGAGGGCTACAGAATTATTGCTCAATAAGAGTAGCTAGTCACTGAATAACTCAGCCTCCGAGATTACGTAGTTGTGGATTCAGAGCGGTGACTGAACAGCACCTTTTCTCAGTTCGATTAGTAAATGGTATATATTGAATACATAAGGCAACTAAAATTAACATGCAGAATATATGTCACCATCAATATATGCAGCGTAGCAATCGTAAGATAGTCGAAAATTAAATTATTCTCTACGAAGTTCCACTACCTGTGTCTAATTTCAGTAAAACGTTTGGAATGCTTCATAAATAACAAGCGTTAGTATATAGCGCCAATGACAACACAGTATTCAAACTCTTTGGTTATGTCCTCTGTTACATAATAAACCACCCATATTCCTTCCCCGCCACAGAAGTGCAGTCCGCCACTCTTCCAAATAGGATTGCAAAACAAAATATCTCTACGAAACCCTATGATACCACCAGTCAAACTTACGAAACAGCGCTCTAAATGATACGGGCAACGCATCAGATAGGAAAATTCTAATCCTAGATGAAGGTTCGTGTTTGGCCACAACACAAGATACCAAAGGTACTTGGGTAGTACAATCGATGCCAAAGCCTAATAGAGGTCATGTGGCATATGCATAACAAGATAAACACACTTTCAAATGCGTAGTTGAATGATTCTAAGGCAGTATTCGTATTAACGGTAAAATAAATGAAATCTCCATAGTATCTGTACATCACACCGAATAAAACGAATCCAGTATTAGATGGATTTTTCAAACCATATATAAAGGGAAAACAATATCGTCTATATCAGATGGGTAGTAATATGTGTAATAGTCAGACACAAAATGCGTGGACAAGGAACTCTAGTGTATTGCTGTACAGCTTTACCTAAGCTGAAATGAATGCAATGTCCATGGGTATAAAATCATCCACGTGTTACATGAAGCAGGACTCTATCGTGTCAATGTTTTTTTTTGTTATCAGTCTACTGACTGGTTTGATGCGGCCCGCCACGAATTCCGTTACTGTGCTAACCTCTTCATCTCAGAGTAGCACTTGCAACCTACGTCCTCAATTATTTGCTTGACGTATTCCAATCTCTGTCTTCCTCTACAGTTTTTGCCCTCTACAGCTCCCTCTAGTACCATGGAAGTCATTGTCTCATGTCTTAGCAGATGTCCTATCATCCTGTCCCTTCTCCTTATCAGTGTTTTCCACATATTCCTTTCGTCTCCGATTCTGCATAGTACCTCCACATTTCATACCTGAACAGTCCACCTAATTTTCAACATTCGTCTATAGCACCACATCTCAAATGCTTCGATTCTCTTCTGTTCCGGTTTTCCCACAGTCCATGTCTCACTACCATACAATGCTGTACTCCAGACGTACATCCTCAGAAATTTCTTCCTCAAATTAAGGCCGTTATTTGATATTAGTAGACTTCTCTTGGACAGATATGCCTTTTTTGAAATAGCGAGTCTGCTTTTGATGTCCTCATTGCTCCGTCCGTCATTGGTTATTTTACTGCCTAGGTAGCAGAATTCCTTAACTTCATTGACTTCGTGACCATCAATCCTGATGTTAAGTTCCTCGCTGTTCTCATTTCTACTACTTCTCATTACTTCGTCTTTCTCCGATTTACTCTCAAACCATACTGTGTAGACTGTTCATTCCGTTCAGCAGATCATTTAATTCTTCTTCACTTTCACTCAGGATAGCAATGTCATCAGCGAATCGTATCATTGATATCCTTTCACCTTGTACTTTAATTCCACTCCTGAACCTTTCTTTTATTTTCATCATTGCTTCCTGTTGTGATTGGCAGGAGACCAACCCACTAAATTGAGAGGAAGCCGAAAGGCACGAGTTTTAGCTCAAGCAGGCTGGCGTGAGGTCTGGAACAGGACAAGGACTTTATAACTTAGAAAAACGGACACAGATGGTGGAATACCTGACATTAATCCATTAATGTTGAACGTAGCTCTTGTCTGTACATCATTTACAATATCAATATTAACTGAACATGGCGCCTTGCTAGGTCGTAGCAAATGACGTAGCTGAAGGCTATGCTAACTATCGTCTCGGCAAATGAGAGCGTATTTTGTCAGTGAACCATCGCTAGCAAAGTCGGCTGTACAACTGGGGCGAGTGCTAGGAAATCTCTCTAGACGTGCCGTGTGGCGGCGTTCGGTCTGCAATCACTGATAGTGGCGACACGCGGGTCCGACTTATACTACCAGACGGCGGCCGATTTAAGGGCTACCACCTAGAAAGTGTGGTGTCTGGCGGTGACACCACACTTCCTCGATGTACAGATTGAAGAGTAGGGGCGAAAGGCTACAGCCTTGTCTTACACCCTTCTTAATTCGAGCACTTCGTTCTTGATCGTCCACTCTTATTATTCCCTCTTGGTTGTTGTACATATTGTATATGACCCGTCTCTCCCTATAGCTTACCCCTACTCTTTTCAGAATCTCGAACAGCTTGCACCATTTTATATTGTCGAACGCTTTTTCCAGGTCGACAAATCCTATGAACGTGTCTTGATTTTTCTTTAGCCTTGCTTCAATTATTAGCCGTAACGTCAGAATTGCCTCTCTCGTCCCTTTACTTTTCCTAAAGCCAAACTGATCGTCACCTAGCGCATTCTCAATTTTCTTTTCCATTCTTCTGTATATTATTCTTGTAAGCAGCTTCGGTACATGAGCTGTTAAGCTGATTGCGCTATAATTCTCGCACTTGTCAGCTCTTAGCGTCTTCGGAATTGTGTGGATGATGCATTTCCGAAAGCCAGATGGTATATCGCCAGACTCATATATTCTACACACCAACGTGAATAGTCGTTCTGTTGCCACTTCCCCCAATGATTTTAGAAATTCTGATGGAACGTTATCTATCCCTTCTGCCTTATTTGACCGTAAGTCCTCCAAAGCTCTTTTAAATTACGATTCTAATACTGGATCCCCTATCTCTTCTTAATAGACTCCTGTTTCTTCTTCTATCACATCAGACAAATCTTCACCCTCATAGGGGCTTTCAATGTATTCTTTCCACCCATCCGCTCTCTCCTCTACATTTAACAGTGGAATTCCCGTTGTACTCTTAACGTTACCACCGTTGCTTTTAATGTCACCAAAGGTTGTTTTGACTTTCCTGTATGCTGAGCCTGTCCTCCCGACTATCATATCTTTTTCGATGTCTTCACATATTTCCTGCAGCCATTTCGTCCTAGCTTCCCTGCACTTCCTATTTATTTCATTCCTCAGCGACTTGTATTTCTGTATACCTGATTTTCCCGGAACATGTTTCATCTTCCACCTTTCAGCAATCAGCTGAAGTATTTCTTTTGTTACCCATGGTTTCTCCGCAGCTACCTTCTTTGTACCTATGTTTTCCTTCCCACCTTCTGTGATGGCCCGTTTTAGAGATGTCCATTCCTCTTCAACTGTACTGCTTACAGCGCTATTCCTTATTGCTGTATCTATAGCGTTAGAGAACTTCAAACTTATCTCGTCATTTCTTAGTACTTCCGTATCCCACTTCTTTGCGTATTGATTCTTCCTGAGTAATGTCTTGAACTTCAGCCTACTCTTCATCATAACTATATTGTGATCTGAGTTTATATCTGCTCCTGGGTACGGCTTACAGTCCAGTATCTGATTTCGGAATCTCTGTCTGACCATGATGCAATCTAATTGAAATCTTCCCGTATCACCCGGCCTTTTCCAAGTATACCTCCTCCTCTTGTGATTCTTGAACAGGGTATTCGCTATTACCAGCTGAAACTTGTTACAGAACCCAATTAGTCTTTCTCCTCTTTCATTCCTTGTCCCAAGCCCATATTCTCCTGTAACCTTTTCTTCTACTCCTTCCCGTACAACTGCATTCCAGTCGCCCATGACTATTAGATTTTCGTCCCCATTTACATACTGCATTACCCTTTCAATATCCTCATACACTTTCTTTATCTGTTCATCTTCAGCTTACGACGTCAGCATGTATACCTGAACTATCGTTGTCGGTGTTGGTCTGCTGTCGATTCTGATTAGAACAACCCGGTCACTGAACTGTTCACAGTAACACACCCTCTGTCCTACCTTCCTATTCATAACGAATCCTACACCTGTTATACCATTTTCTGCTGTTGTTGATATTACCCGATACTCATCTGACCAGAAGTCCTTGTCTTCCTTCCACTTCACTTCACTGACCCCTACTATATCTAGCCTGAGCCTTTGCATTTCCCTTTTCATTTTTTATAGTTTCCCTACCACGTTCAAGCTTCTGACATTCCACGCCCCGACTCGTAGAACGTTATCCTTTCATTGATTATTCAATCTATTTCTCATGGTAACCTCCCCCTTGGCAGTCCCCTCCTGGAGATCCGAATGGGGGACTATTCCGGAATCTTTTGCCAATGGAGAGATCATAATGACACTTCTTCAATTACAGGCCACATGTCCTGTGGATACACGTTACGTGTCTTTAATGCAGTGGTTTCCATTGCCTTCTGCATCCTCATGTCGTTGATCATTGCTGATTCTTCCGCCTTTAGGGGAAATTTCCCACCACTAGGACATGAGAGTGCCCTGAACCTCTATCCGCTCCTCCGCCCTCTTTGACAAGGCCGTTGGCAGAATGAGGCTGACTTCTTATGCCGGAAGTCTTTGGCCGCCAATGCTAATTATTTATCAAAATTTAGGCAGTGGCTGGGATCGAACCCGGGACCGAAGACGTTTTGATTATGAATCAAAGACGCTACCCCTTTTTTGTTTAGTTTTCTTGTGTAATTGATCAGAGGCCTTCTGCGCCCCGCTGGTAATATGTTGAGTCACGTCTTCTCGAAATTGATGTGTTCTGTTCAATTGTTCAGAAATGTTCATTGGTTCAAACAGGAAACCTTCTTCTCTCTTGGCCTAACACAGTCCAGCTGCGAGGCGGGTCGTGGAAAGCACTCCCAAGGAAGTTCGAGAAAAATTGTCCGTATTTTGGGTGACGGACAACGACATAATGACTGTCATCGAGGTATGTCCATAAATCGAGTACAGAGTTTACGGTTTGTCCAAATAGGTAGTGAATGGCATGTCCGCGAATCCAATTCACAGCATTGGTCTTTGTCCGAGGAAAATATTCAAGTTCCGGAAATTATAATGAAAGGGGAGTAATCCGACCCGGAATGTCCCGCGTTAGAAAAGCGACAATACGACGAATCAAGTGCCAAAACTCCGCCGCCGGTCCGCAAACAAACCGATGTTCATCAGTGTCTGGCACTGCACACGTGGAACAGAGAGGTGATTGGGCGAGGTTGATACGATGAAGGCGGAATTGGTTAATTTGCTTACCATTGACAGTTAGGTACCAGACAGATTGAACATTCGTGTCAAGGTAACAGGCGAAAACCGCGCGCCATACATGACGCCAGTCAACCTGGGGGAAATTTTGTTCAATCGGGTTAGGTGGACGACATAATTGGAGGACATTGTATACTGCCTTTGTCTTGAGTAAAAGCTGTCTTGGTAAGGTGATGCGTAGATAACTGAGTTCAAGAAAGAAGTATCGTATATAATGGAACAGAGCCGGAACATCCGAGATCATCACTGGGGCTGACAGTGAGACTGGCGAATATGCCGACAGGAGGAATCCAGTGAGGCTCGTTGGGCAACGTGTCCATACCGTCATCTGGGAGCTGACAAATAGGGCGCGAGCTCTATCCGGCACGTGAAACAGACCTATCCCACCTCGATCGCGGGGAAGAGTAAGGGTTGCATAGTTAACTTTGAACAACAGTCCAGAGCTGACGAAAGATGCCATCGCTGCCAACATGCGACGTGCCACAGTAAGCGGGAAAGGTAGAACTTGTGCTACATGGGGAACTCGGGATGCGATATATGTGAAAGCCATCGGCCACTGCCGTGTCCATGGTGAGCAATAACGCCTGATACGTGGTATTCTCGGCTCTCTCTTCACACTGCGGATTTCGAAAACAGAAAATTTTGGAAATTTGTGGTAAGGACTTATGGGATCAAACTACAGAGGTCATCGGTTCCTAAGCGTACACACTACTTAATATAACTTAAACCAATTTACGCTAAGGACGACACACACACGCCCGAGTGTGGACTGGAACCTCCGACGGGGCGAGCCGCGCGGACTGTGACAAGACGCCGGAAACTACGCGGCTACCTCGCGAGGCCGGAAAATTCAGTTCCATAACGATTTCTGAAATGGAATTTCCCATGCGTCTAGCTCCAACTATCTTTCCGCGTTCAAAATCTGTTAATTAACACCGTGCTACCATGATCACTTTGGAAATCTGTCCACATAAATCACCTCAGTACAAACGACAAAACCATCAATTGAACACCCTTCTATACCCTGTCTACGTGATACTGCTGCCATCTGCATATGTGTGCAGGCTTTTGTCGCCTCATTGTATATGCTGTCACTTTCGTGGTCAAATAACAACACGCAATAAGAATGGAAAATTATGAAATGGCGACACCACCATCACTATACAGCACCTAAGAAGCCCAATGTCCGACACAGTGACAACGCACAATTTCTACGCAAGGTCAGTCCTACTCTCCCCTCCTGTCACCACATTTTCGCAAATTGATCGCGCACGTAAACTCTTCCCTCTGTCAGAGGGGTCCCAAGCAGCGTCGATAGGTAGTCCCTAGATAACAGTTCTGGTTTTGCTAACGTAGACATTGTTGCCGCCACGGCACAAGATAATGAATTTATGATACACCGTAAGTGAAGAGACGAATAACTGACAGGCCACTCCCTGAGACATCAAGTAACCGCTCATTTGGTCATAGAGGTAAGTGATGGCGGTAAAAATTGTACTCCTAGAAAGAGGGCAAGCCAAGCAGCAGTTAGGATACGATAGATGAAAGCTGCAGTCAGCTATGCTGTTATGAAGTGGCTTTCACAAGACAGAAGCGCATGGAGAGCTGTATCAAACCATCCTTCGGAATTAATACCACAGAAACAATAATAAAAACAAGTATCAGCATAATTTTAATCGTGTCCTTATTCTATCTAGCTGTTAGCTAAAAGGTAATGACATTGACCTTCAGACTGTATTACACTCACGTTATAATTTCGGCGTTCTCTTATCACCTCAGAGCGTGGGCGCCAGATTTTGATTTAATGCTAGATCACCATTGTAATTAGGATTTTGGATAGAGTTACGCATAAAATTTCAACTGAAATCTAACAAATAAAACATAATCTACTGTAACTTCTAAAACATTGCCGAAGGAATAACAACGTCCTTGGCCTTCAAGGTCCATTCAAGTACGTCAAAAGTAAGGGACCGTTCTACGCAGCTTTGCATGTATGACGAATGGTGCTGCTACGGCAGCTACTGACGCATTGTTTTCCCAATGAGTGGACCAGTAGGGAGCCAGCACGCGAACAGCGTACCACGGGTGGGGAAACCGGCAGTTCGGCTATTGCATTCATTGTGGTCCGCGAAGACATTTCTGAGGCAGACACCGAGGCATTCGGACAGTACTTCGCTCAGGTGGCATCATCGGATCAGCCGGCATTCGAGTTTACAGCTCATGACGCAAACCTGTGGAAGTTCTGCTTACTATGTGCATGCTCAATTGCCTTTCAATGTACTGGATATGAGCAACAATCGAACGACCTGCCTGTCGCCAAAAATCGCAAAGTTACTCGTTATTGTTTGTTGACTGGTACTGGCTGTCTAATTTTGTTTTCTTATTCTTTCTCATATTAACGTCATTAAGTAATTCTTGTCCTTTGTTGACACAGTAGAACACTACAACTCTTGTAACTGAAGGTAACTTATATTGAGTCAGTGGAAACAACTGGTAGGAATATCAGCGACATAGGGAAAGATAGACTGCTACATACCGTAAACAAGACATGTTAAGTTGCAGACAGCCACAGTTAAAAGGAACTTACATAAAGCTTTCTGCCACAGCCTTTATCAGCAAAACAAACGAACACACACACACACACACACACACACACACACACACACACACACACACACACACACACACACACACATAAGCAAGCACTCCTCATGCACACATAACCGTCAACTGCGGTAGCTCGAGCCTGAATCTATTTATAATCAATTGGTTGCAATCAAATTACTGTTACATATTTCTGACATTGCCATGGAGACAGTGCGCCTGTATTGTAACTAAAGAAAACTTCACCATCCAAGATCGCTAAAACAGCATCATCGAATCCTGTGCCTTAAAACGTTACAACACATAGACAATATGTTTTACTATTATAAGGCCTTTGATCCGATGATAATAGCATAGCTCTGGCGAAATCGTCCATCCAATGAAATCCTTTTTTTAGCGATCTTGGTTTGTGAAACTTTCTTCAGTTATCATGCAACCAGTTGGTTTCATAGCCTATGGTTTTCTATGTCTGGCATCCCGTCTTCAGTTTTTTACATTCATTTACATGCAGTGAACATTGTTTCTTTAGTAACGGCGTTGCAGAATCTTACAGCAAAAGTGTCTAAGAAAGCTCTAAAAAGCGTCGTAAGTAAAAAGACAAAAAAATCAATTTTCATTTTGCTTAAGTACATGTAAACAACACAAGATTGTGCGGCAGAGCGGGTTTCTCTCTCATATCTGTTAAACGATTAATCCACGTACCTGAACATGTTTTATGTTGTCTGCCCCTTCGCTGTGCGCTGGTAGATACCAGTTAAATCACCGCCAACGAAAATTCGACTAACTGCCTACCACGCAAAGACCACATAACCTCAGTGCACGGGCAGTAGCTGAAAGTTAACTACCGAGCGGTCGGGATTCTTGCTTCGTTCGTTTGAAAAAAAATTGGCTAAGATTTCCTTTAAGTTGGTTTAGTGTCTTCAAAACAAGGAAAATGGCTACCAAGTCCGTATTGAGTGTCCCAAAATCAGTTATGCAGTGTTACTGACTATATCTGTTACAGGTTCACACCCGAAAGCAGCAATAAGATATTTAGCCCGACCAGATTTTTTGAACGCCCTAAACAGTCAATGACCCACAACTACTTGCAAGTTAATTCATTCAGTCTTTCAGTAAGCTTGTTGTAAAGAAGTCCGCGCCATAACGTCTTGTAATCGGCACTAAACAGGCCAGGTGGAGTTAATTAACGACTTGAAATGTTAACACGTGAATACTTCCTAAAATAGACCACTCACAATGCTCAAACTTTCACAAAACACTCAACACTGTAGTCACTTTTTGTCAAAAATGCGAGCACCGATGAAACCCACGAATTTCTTCATTTGGAACAAATTGAATCAGCGAGGTTTAACAAATTTTTTTAACAGAAGACGACCCCCGTGCAACTATATAGTCTTGTAGATCTAGCACAAAGCCCTACTCAAACGCGTGGGAAACGTTGAATTCCTATTGGCTAGTCTATTAAGTAGCCACTCAGATCATTTCGAGCACCTCTATACTCGTGGTATTATGTCTGCAAATCAGATTATCACAAGTAATTTAGACTAGAAATCTCGTTATTCCAAAAATAAACAAAATTTAATGAAAACATACTTTTTTCCAGAAATAAATTTCATATAAATTTAATGTTGCAAATTCTCCTGTTGCACAACTTTCTCACGCATACATTTACATAGTTTTAATAAAATATCGCATTCTCACTTCACGTATGTCTTCCATTCACCCTCTGTCTCTCCGAAACACTCACAGAACCAAAACACGAAAAAAAAAATCCAAAGTATTCTCATATGTCAGAAATTTATAGTAATAAAAATTCCAGAAAATTAAATCATACGAACTTACACTCTTGGCTGGAGTTTCTGATGATACTACAGATGAATACATTACAATCCGTAACTCGATTCGTAACTCAGTTTGATATTGCCAGAACAGTTATTATGTGTTTTAGGTAAAAATTCGTATCTCCGAAAGTAATGGAGTTAATGATTTGAAATTTTAGCGGTGTCGTTGCGATATCCATAAAATTCGCTATACTCTTAAATTTAAGGTGGATTAATATTCATTAGTATTTCTTCAGATTCTTAGAGTATGTGTAACGCGTTGCACGCAGAGTGAATCAAGTACATCTCTCGCCCGGCCCAGAAGCCAGCGTCACGTACCAGTGTGAGAACCAAAATCTGCTCTTCTCCCGGTTGCTCGGGAAGCAACGCTTTCATTATAAGATGAAAACTCTTACTAATTTGCTAGTTAGAAAGCAGTAAACATAAAATAAATGTACTCTCAGTAAAGCGTGTTTCGTGGCATAATTCTTTGGCGTGGCGTGGTGTGGGGCGAAAAGTATTGCCATTTATTATCATGAATTACCCCAAAAATTATTAACGTCACGGGAGCTGTAGTTTTTGACTTTACCCGCTAGGGGCACTGCTGTCACTCACGTGATTAGGCGGCCCGCGAAGTTAATTAGGTGTGTGAATCAGGCCCGCGGGCCACAAAATGTTGATTGAGGGAAACTCATGGTCGTTCCCAAACTGGGTCACACTGTGAGCGAGTCGCCAGCATAACATGTTTTGTCCGGTCGACTTCCTGAAAATTCGCTCGTACCTGCGGCCCGCTCTCCCCCCACCCTCCCCCCTCCACCTCCCCCGTCCACCTCCCCCTCCCCCCTCCCCCCTCCCCCTTCCCCCTTCCCCCTTCCCCCTCCCCCTTCCCCCTCCCCCTCACCCCTCCAATGATGTCGCTGCCGAGAAGTGCGTGCAGAGGGACATAGGTTGTAACGCACGTCCATGAATTGTGCTAGGTATTGAAGTTGCTATACATTACAAGCTGTACATCATGAAGTACGGAGTAACAGACGCTAAGGATCGTATAAGCATTGTTTTCATAACTTTGAATCATGTACCACATACCAAACAATAAGTACATTTTCTCAAATATGATAATGACAAAGAGTCAAAGAACAAATAAGTTTGTCAAAAAGCACATACTCTTTAATAATTCGCTCTATATTCTTTAAAATTTTCGAAAGCATTCTGAAATTGGAGGAAAACGGGCTCGAAGTAAAAATGCTATAAATCAATTAAAAACAGTCTCGATAGCGTTTTCAGATTTTAATCGTTAGCAACCGCTTTAGACACCTTCAAAATGGTGCAAATGGCTCTGAGCACTATGGGACTTAACATCTGAGGTCATCAGTCCCCTAGAACTTAGAACTACTTAAACCTAACTAACCTAAGCACATCACATACACCCATGCCCGAGGCAGGATTCGAACCTGCGACTGTAGCAGTCACGCTGTTCCGGACTGACGCGCCTAGAACCGCACGGCTACCACGGCCGGCTTAGACACCTTCCTGAGACCGTCTTCAGGCTTCTCACCGCCACCAGCAGCAATAATAGCGGGGAAAAACCTGACGATGGTCTCAGGAAAGGTCGGAAACCGGCTACAAACGAATGAAAATCTGAAAACGCGATCGAGACTGTTTTCAGTTGATTTTTAATATTCTTTAAATCCTTAAGTATAGTGTACTACACACTTCCTAAATTAGCTTGCGTTCTTCCTCAGGATCCACGCTATCGCCTACCAAATGTCATCGAAATCATATCAATGAGTTGGTCCTGAAAACGTGACTGACAGAGTTACTTTCAAATTTAGAATATTAGTATGAATAAGATTTTCATTGGCGATATCGTTTTTTCTCTGTGATCTAATTTTGATCAAATAAATCCTATATAGTGCCGCAAGTTATGCTCAAGCTACAAGTGTAAACCCCCATGAAAATTCCTATCGTTGTTTTGGAAACAGAAACAGACCGATACGGTGGTTTTAGATAAAAGTATAAAACACGATATCTTTTCTTTTATGTGATATGATTTTGATGTAGTAAAACCTCTATGGTGCCAAAAGCTATATAAAATTACCTGCGAAAACGCCATGAAAATTCGTCTAGTGTTTGAAGATATGCGTGTTCGAACAGACAGAGACGACAGTATTACGGATTTGTTACTAGTGTAGATACAGACAGCGTATGATTCATGGTCGCCATCGTCGACAGAACAAGTGCTGCTCTGGACAACCCTGACGACGCTGCTTAGTGCTTATACTGAACTTGGCTGTCCCTGCCGTGCGTGGCCTGAGGGCTGCTAAACGTACCCATCACGTAGGACTTCAAACTTCACGGCGTACTAAATCATGCTCTCAGCGGAAGACCGCTACCAACTTTACTGTCTGATTTACGGTTTTCTGGTGCAGTTTCCGTACGAAGCTCATTCGATTTATTGAAATGATTTACGAACTGTAAGAGCGTAAATTACTCTGGGAATAAAGGCCCTAAGCTGTTAAGACTCATACATATGTATATGGTCGCTGCTAAACATGGAAGCGTGTGAAGTATGAGACAAGGTCAAGCGTTCAGAATTTCCATATGCATATCGTACCTACAGAGATAATTATTTACTAGAAGACTGGCATTTAGTAGCCCCATGGTAAATATGTATTGCATCAAAATTTCCACTGGTAAGCAGGACAATGTCAGTCTCTTGTACTGATCAACTGATTGTTGTATGTTCTTTAAAATGTTTATTGTAGGTTCATTATCAGGTAACTGTTTCTGCTACTCTAGCGCCTCGTACTAATGTACACCAGCCAGAACATTATGAGCACTTGCCTAACATCCGGTAAGTCCAAATTTGGCACGGGTAACAGATGCAACGCTTGGTGGAAACATTGAGGCCTAGGTAGATTGCTGGAAAGAGGTTGCACCGCATGTGCACACACGAGTCATAATTCCGGGGAGGGGGCGGTTAGCTCTGGCGCCACGTTCAGTCACATCCCTCAGGTGTCTGATCGAGCTTAGAAATGGCGAGGCAGGGGGCCAGCACATCAATTGGAGCTCGCCACCATGTTCCTCGAACCACAGAGTCACGCTCCTGGTCTTGTGATATTGTCCATTATATTTTTGAAGAAATGTAAATAACCTCGGGAAACATCATCGTCAAGAAGGAATATAAGCGTAGTCTGCCACCATTGTACGATACTCCTTGGCTCTCATGGTGCCTTGCACGAGCTCCACTGGACCTTTGGATTCCCACGTGAACGTTCTCCACGGCGTAATGGAGCCGCAGCATGTCTCCGTCCCGCAGTACAGGTGAGAAGGAACTGTTTCCCTGGAAGACGACGAATTCACACCGCCCAGCGGAATTATGATGAAGGTATCGGGAATCATGAGACCATGCAACGCCCTGCCACTGAGCCAACATCTAGTGTCGATGATCAAGTGCCCATTTCAGTTATAGCTGCGAGATACCGAGGTGTTACCACTGGCGCTTACATGGGTCGTCGGCTGCGGAGGACCTTCGTTAGTAGTGTTCGGTACATTGTGTGTTCAGTCACTCTTGGACTCTGCCCAGCATTGAAGTATGATGATAGTTTCACCACAGTTTGCCGACTGTCCTGTTTCACCAGTCTACCCAGGCTGCGACGTCCGTCATCTGTAATGAGAGGTGGCCGCCCAACGCCACGACAATTACACTTGGACGCTATAATGGTTCTTTATTTACGCGAACATTACGGCACTCCAACCCCAGTTCTCGATGCCAGTAATATCGTACTACTTTTCTGCGAAGTAACAGACATATTTTCGTGACAATATTCACATTTTGTTTTATTAATGTACAGGTATTCCGATGTATCGATATATTACAGTGATATGGTTCTTCTGTATATTCATTTCTGTGAGACTCTCATGTTCTTTGACTTGTAACCGTTTTGGCACGAATGCGCACAGAGCAGTCTTTGTTTCACTTTGCAGAAGTTAAGTTGTTATTTCGCTTTGTAAAAGAACACTCAAGTCTTTTGTTTAGTTAAAGTGAAAATTAAATATATAAAGATTGATACAAAACTATTTTCTTGATGATGTGACAATTAAGAAGTAGTATATGTGAATTTATAAGAAGTTTAATAAAAATTTGGATCGTGAACACCAAGTCAAAAATTATTTCTACCATACGATTGTTCTGATCTGGAATTGTTTGATCATTAAGAATTTCCTGAAAAACACATTTGTTAGGTCTTCAAATATTGCTAAAATACAGATCTGGGCCCTCTAGCAGTCAAAGTGGAATCACCCTAGAATCAACAAGATGAGCCATAACTACTTCGACGAAATCTACGTGGGAATCCATTCAAGATAAGTGCAAAAATTAATGACTTTTTTACAGTGACTTCATTATTTCCATTCTGACGATACCATCCACAATCAATAACTTTGTTGTTGCCCGATAAAGCGAACATATGCTGCGTGAGCAACATTATTAATCTGATTTCTAACCTACTTTGCAAGTGGTGGTATTGATAGAACGCCTACGTGCTACTTAGACAATTTAACAAGGCCTGCGTGTTATAGACAACTATTAATATCACCATTTTCTGCCTTGATGTTGTAACCTGTATGTGTCATAAGATCCTATGGTGGCGGCTTTAGTTTCGCCGGTTTATTGTTTTAATTAAATGAGGTTTCGTCTTGGTTTCGCCACATGTTGAAGACAATCGCCACAGCACGCCTCCAATAACCGACAAGACGTGCAGTTCCCGATGTGATCGTTCCAAACCTGTGGGCTATAACAGTCTGCCCTCGGTCAATTCTGTTACTTCGCGCGCCATCACCACTCTATACATGGACTGCACGCTCACTGATTCTAGATTCGTGTATGACTAGCAGTCATTCCTCACCAGGTCAGGTTGCTACAGACTGGAGAGGTTAATACTGACATTAGGTCGGCGCTTATGACTTATCAGAATAGGTGCTCGTGTCATTATCCAGCCGTCGCAAATACACTACTGGCCATTAAAATTGCTACACCAAGAAGAAATGCAGATGATAAACGGGTATTCATTGAACAAATATATTACACTAGAACTAACATGTGATCACATTTTCACGCATTTTGGGTGCATAGATCCTAGGAAATTAGTACCCAGAATAACACATCTGGCCGTAATAATGGCCTTTATACGCCTGGGCTATGAGTCAAACAGAGCTTGGATGGCGCGTGCAGGTACAGCTGCCCATGCAGCTTCAACATGATACCACAGTTCATAAAGAGTAGGGACTGGCGTATTGTGACGAGCCAGTTGCTCGGCCACCCTTGACCAGACGTTTTCAATAAGTGAAAGATCTGGAGAATGTGCTGCCAGGGCAGCAGTCGAAAATTTTCTGTATCCAGAAACGTCCGTACAGGACCTGCAACATCCGGTCGTGCAGTATCCTGCTGAAATGTAGGGTTTCGCAGGGATCGAGTGAAGGGTAGAGCCACGGGTCGTAACACAACTGAAACGTAACGTCCACTATTCAAAGTGCCGTCAATGCGAACAAGAGGTAACCAATGGCACCCCATGCCATCACGCCAGGTGATACGCCAGTATGACGATGACGAATACACGCTTCCAATGTGCGTTCACCGCGACGTCGCCAAACACGGATGCCACCATCATGATGCTGTAAACAGAACCTGGATTCATCCGAAAAAAAGAGGTTTTGCCATTCGTAAACCCAGGTTCGACGTTCAGTACACCATTGCAGGCGCTCCTGTCTGTGACGCAGCGTCAAGGGTAACCGCAGCCATGGTCTCAGAGCTGATAGTCCATGCTGCTGCAAACGTCGTGGAACTGTTCGTGCAGATGGTTGTTGTCTTGCTAACGTACCCATCTGTTGACTCAGGGATCGAGACATGGCTGCACGATCCGTTACAGCCATGCGTATAAGATGCCTGTCATCTCTACTGTTAGTGATACGAGGCCGTTGTGTTCCAGCACGGCGTTCCGTATTACCCTCCTGAACCCACTGATTCCATATTCTGCTAACAGTCATTGGAGCTGCCATGTCGCGATACGATAAACCGCAATGGAGATAGGCTACAATCCGACCTTTACCAAAGTCGGAAACGTGATGGTACGCATTTCCCCTCCTCACACGAGGCATCACAACAACGTTTCACCAGGCAACGCCGGTCAACTGCTGTTTGTGTATGAGAAATCGGTTGAAAACTTTCCTCATGTCAGCACGTTGGAGGTGTCGCCACCGGCGCCAACCTTGTGTGAATGCACCGAAAAGCTAATGATTTGCAAATCACAGCATCTTCTTCCAGTCAGTTAAATTTCGCGTCTGTAGCAAGTCATCTTCGTGGCTGTGTCAGGAAGGGCAGTGGTAATACTGTATCCGAACATTAAAGGTTTGATTTTCCTAGGCATCCTCACTAACTTACATTTTTGTACATTAAGGACTAGCTAGCTTTCATCAAACCAACGGAAAATTTTGTCTACGTCGTCTTGCATCTTCTCACAGTCTCTGTAATTCGACACATCTACGAGATTACTCTGCTATTCACAATAAAGTGCCTGGCAGAGGGTTCACTGAACCACTTTCGTGCTGTCTCTCTCCCGTTCCACTCTCGAACGGCACGCGGGAAAAACGAGCATTTAAATTTTTCCGTGCGAGCCCTAATTTCTCATAATTTATAGTGATGATCATTTCTACCTATGCAGGTGGGTGCCAACAGAATGTTTTCGCAATCGGAGGAGAAAGATGGTGAATGAAATTTCGATGTCATCCGTCAGTCCCACCTGATGCGGGTCCCACACCGCACAGCAGTACTCCAGAATAGGGCGGACAAGCGTAGAGTAAGCAGTCTCTTTGGTAGACCTGTTGCACCTTCTGCCAATGAATCGCAGTCTTTGGTTTGCTCTGCCCGCAATATTATCTGTGTGATCCTTCCAATTTAGGTTATTTGTAATTGTAATCCTTAAGTATTTACTTGAATTTACAGCCCTCAGATTTGTGTCACTTATCGCGTAATCGAAATTTAACTGATTTCTTTTAGTACTCATGTGAAAAACTTGGCACTTTTCTTTATTCAGGGTCGATTGCAACTTTTCGCACCATACAGATATCTTATCTAAATCATTTTGCAAGTCGTTTTGATCATATGATGACTTTACAAGACGGTAAATGACAGCAACATCTGCAAACAATCTAAGACGGCTACTCGGGTTGTCTCCTGTGTCGTTAATATAGGTCAGGAACAATAGAGGATCTATAACACTCTCTTGGGGAACGCCGGATATTACTTCTGTTTTACTCGATGACTTTCCGTCTATTACTACGAACTATGACCTTTCTGACAGGAAATCACGAATCCAGTTGCACAACTGAGGCGATACTCCGTAGTCACGAAGTTTGATTAGAAGACGCTTGTGAGCAACGGTGTCGAAAGACTTCTGGAAATCAAACAATATGTAGTCAATTTGACATCTCCTGTCAATAGCACTTATTAATTCATGAGTATTAAGATCTAGTTGTGTTTCACAAGAACGAAATTTTCTCATTCCGTGCTAACTATATGTCAATAAATCGTTTTCTTCGAGGTACTTCATAGTGTTCGAATACAGTATATGTTCTAAAACCCTACTGCAAATCGAAGTTAGTGATATAGGCCTGTAATTCAGCGGATTACTCCTACTTCCCTTTTTGGATGTTGTTGTGACTTGAGAAATTTTCCAGTCTTTAGGTACGTTTCTGCGAGCGAGTGGTTGTATATAACTGCTAAATATGGAGCTATTTTGTCAGCATACTCTGAGAGGAACCTGATTGTTTACAATCTGGACCGGAGACCTTGCCTTTATTAAGTGATTTAAGCTGCTTTGTTACACCGAAGATATCTACCTCTATGTTTCTCATCTTGCCAGTTGTTCTTGATTGGAAATCAGGAATATTTACTTCGTCTTCTTTGGTGAAGGAGTTTCGGAAAACCGTGTTTAATAACTCTGCTTTAGTGGCACTGTCATCAGTGACTTCACCGTTGTTATCGCCCAGTGAAGGTATTGATTGTGTCTCGCCACAGGTGTGCTTTATATATGATCAGAATCACTTTAAGTTTTCTGCCTGGTTTTGAGACCGAATTTCATTGTTGGAATTATTAAAAGCATCTCGCATTGAAGTACGTGCCATATTTTGAACTTTTGTAACACTTTGCCAATCTTGGGGATTTTGCGCTCTTTTAAATTTGGCATGCTTTATTCGTTGCTTCTGCAACAACGATCTGACCCGTTTTGTGTACCACGGGGCATCAGTACCATCACTTGTTAATTTATGTGGTATATATCTCTCAATTTGATGTTGACACTATCTCTTTAAAAACGTTCCACAACTTTTCTACACTCACATGATCAGATCGGAAGGAGTGAAGATTGTTTCTTAAAAAGGCGTTAAGAGCATTTTTATCAGCTTTATTAAATAGTTATACTTTGCATTTCTTTTGGATATTTGTAGGTGTTACGGTATTCAGCCTAGCAGCAACTGCCTTGTGGTCGTTAATCCCTGTATTCGTCACAACACAGACTATTTGTTGAGGATTATTTGTTGCTAAAAAGGCAAGTATGCTTTCGCAAGCATTTACGACTCGAGTGGGCTCATGAACTAATTGTTCAAATTAATTTTCTGAGAGAGCATTCACTACAATTTCGGACGATGTTTTATGCCCGCCGCCGGCTATAAACGTATAATTTTTCTAGCATATCGAGCGTAGATTGAAGTCACCACCGACTATAATTGTATGAGCGGTGTAATTGTCTGAATTCAGACTCAAGTTTTCTTTGAACTGTTCAGCAACTATGGCTTCTGAGTCGGGGTGTCGGTAAAACGATCCAATTAATAGTTTAGTCCGATTGTCAGGTATAACCTCTACCCATACTATTTCACATGAACTATGTACTTCAATTTCGCTACAAGGCAAACTACCTCTGACAGCAATAAATACTCCGCCACCAACTGTATTTAATCTATCATTTCTGAACACTGTTAGATCGTTTGAAAAAATTTCAGCTGCACTAATTTCCGGCTTTAGCCAGCTCTCTGTACCTACGACTACTTGTGCTTCAGTCCTTTCTATTAGGGCTTGGAGCTCTGGCTCTTTCCCAACATAGCTACGACAATTTACAACTAAAATACCAATCGTTTCTACAACTACCTTATTGTGTTTTACCTGTCCACTTTCTGACGGACGCCCCTTCTGTGGTTCTCTGAGACCCTCTAACCTAAAAAACCGCCCAGTCCGTTCCACACAGCCCCCGCTACCCGCGTAGCCGCGTCCTGTGTGTAGTGGACTCCTGACCTATTAAGTGGAACCCGGAAATCCACCGTCCGATGGCGCAAGTCAAGCAATTTGCGGCCTACACGGCCACAGAACCGCCAGAGCCTCTGATTCAGACCCTCCACTCGGCTCTGCACCTAAGGACCATTCGACACATTATCGTACACCACGGTAAGATAAGCGAACAACCGCAGATTGCTGCCCACCCTTTCCGCCAAATCATTTATGTATATAGGAGCAACTACTGTCCTATCACATTTTCCTGGGCCACAGGTAGTGATACTCTTGTCTCTGGTGAACACTCGCCGTCGAGGTCAACATACTGGTTCTTTTATTTAAGTAGTCTTCCAGCCACTCACATACCTGTGAACTTACTCTATACATTAGCACTTTGTTAAAAGCTTCCATTGGGGCATCATGTCAGATGCTTTCCGGAAATCTAGAAATGCAGAGTCTGCCTGTTCCCCTTCATCCACAGTTCGCAGAGAAAAGAGCACGAGCAATGCTTTCTAAAACCATGCTTATTCTTGGACGTGAGCTTCTCAGTCTCAAGAAATTTTATAGTATTCGAGCTGAGAATATGTTCAAGGAAACTGCAGCAAACAGAAGTTAGTGATATGGATCTGTAGTTTTGCTCGTCCGTTCTTTTACCCTTATTACACAATGGAGTCGCCTGCTCTTGTTTCCAGTCGCTTGGGCCTTTGTGCTGGACCAGAGATTAACGATAAATGCAAGCTAGGTAAGGGGCCAGTGCCCTAGAGTACTCTTTGTGAAATCTAACTGGAATTCCATCTGGACCTGGTGATTTATTTTCTTTCAGGTGTTTCTCTGGGCCTGGTAAGCTTATTACTATCTCTTCAATACGGGAGCCTAACCGATAGTCAAATAGCAATTGTTTGTACGATTCTCCAACGTGAACACGATGTTCGATTTGATGTGTCAAGATACGTATAACTACAGAAAGAGTGCTAGAAGTTAATATGGATCTGTATTTTATCCTTGATTACAAGGAGGCTTTGGCAGATGGTGTAGACTGGAAGAAAATAATGATAAAATAAATGCAGGCAACACAAAGTGGCAGTAAGAGTTAACAATGAGGAATCAGATAAGGCGAATGTTGGAAGCAGTGTCAGATAATGGAGATGTGGTCATTAATGCTTTTCAATATTTGTGTTGACTAACTGACAATATGCTAAAAGAGCACGAGTCCGAACAGTGGGAGGAGAAGTTTAACGACTTTGCAGTAATCATATCATCAAGCAATGTTGGTTAAAAAAGAAACAGCTACAATTTGTGAAGACAGGACGATAAATTAAGAAAGAGTATGGAATGAGATAGATATAGCAAATAACAAATTGGTGAAAATCAGCAAACGTAAATTTTCTATCAAAATAAGCTCCCAGAAAAATGAATAAAAATTACACTGGACGCTTTGGTGTGCAGCAAATTGTGTAGATCTGTTAATCATGTGACCGTCCACCGACGAAGGAAGCCATAGTAATGAAATGAGATGTTGGTGCCTTTGCGACTATATCGTCTTAGTGGAGTGTAATGGGTCGACACAACCGATAGGACCTGTCGTGTTTGAATGCACCCATAACCACGCCGTGAAAGAAGCTCACTCTTAATGTATGAACGTGATCTGTTCAACATGTTAATAAGGAACGATGTACCCCTAGCAGCCACGTGACAGATATAAGGGCACGGGTCATAAGCAGATGATAACCGACAAGGATCGGAGAGCAGTGTGGTCCGCAGCTCGTGGTCGTGCGGTAGCGTTCTCGCATCCCGCGCCCGGGTTTCCGGGTTCGATTCCCGGCGGTGTCAGGGATTTTCTCTGCCTCATTATGACTGGGTGTTGTGTGACGTCCTTACGTTAGTTAAGTTTAAGTAGTTATATGTTCTAGGGGACTGATGACCATAGATGTTAAGTCCCATAGTGCTCAGAGTCATTTTTGGAGAGCAGTGTCAGTCGATGTGATTCAGAATACGTTAATTTACGTACCTTACTTGTGGCAAGGGCCTCATCGACCATACGCTCGTTCTCCGCGGTTTTTCCTTTTCTCTCTATCTAGTGCATTGTTTCTCCATTTCGTGTTGAAGTTCATCCGAGCTGTGTCTTTCCAGATGTTACCTTGCCACCTAATTGTGGGTCTTCCTCTCAATCTCGTTGCATTTATTGTTTTGTAAAATGTTAGCATTGGTAGTCTACTCCCCATCATTCGTGCTGTATGGCCTGTCACATTCAACATTCTCTTCTGTAGCACTTCCACGATATTGTAATGTCTTAATTCACCATTTCTTCTTATTGCCCAGTCCATGTTATATTCATCGTATACAGGTCCCAAAATCTTCCTTAGTATTTTTCACTGGGGTATTAACAGCTTTACTTCATTTTTTTTTTTTTTTTTTTTTTTTTTGCAGTTTGATATGACCGTGCGATGTTACCAGTATACTAGTCGATTGATACAAGCGGATTTTGAAGTTAGTGCTGATATTTTCTTCAGATGTGTCATGAAACTAAAAGTTATTTTGTTCGCTGTTGCTACACGGGAATCTATTTGCGTATCCATTGCATTGTTGTTAGCAAAAAGAATCCTTAAGTATTTCAAGCATTCTACAGTGTTAAAAGTGAATCCGTATACAGTCAAAGGTACGTCACTTTTGATTTTCTTACTTAAGGACAGGTATTCTGTCTCTTCTTCGTTATCAGTTAGTCCTGGTTCCTCAGCTCGTTTGTAATAGCTTTGCACCATTCTGATTAATTCCTTTTTGCAGCTGCTTATTAACGCTACATGAGTTGTATGAGAAAGTCTTGTAATAACATGTTCGTTGGCGTGGCCATCATCCGCGGCAAGCACAGAAATACCCGTTTTGTAAGTAAGAACAGCCTTTTTCTTGCAGCAATGTACGAGAGCTGTTCGGAAAGTAATAAACGATAGATCGCGAAATGGAACCCACAGTGAAAGTCAAAACTGTTTTATTTGCAACAGTTGGCTACAACATCCAGCTACGTATCTCCATAGTTGCCGATCCGACTTAGACGTTTGTCGTAGCCTTGTACCAACTTCCCAATACCCTCGTTATAGGAGGCAGCCTCCGGTGCCTTCTGCCAATTCTCTACGCTGGCCTACAGCTCGTTGTCTGTGTCAAAATGTTGTCTTCATAGCTAGCGGTTCATGTGAGCAGAGATGAAACTCAGAGGCAGAAAATTACGGGCTGTATTCAGGGTAATCAAACCTTTCCAATTGAAAAGGATGCAGGAGCATCTTCATTGCACCTGCAGAGTGCGGCTGAGAATTGTCTTGAAGAAGAAACTCCACGACAGTTATGTAATGTTGGCTGCATAGCTTCAGGCGAAATTTCTCACCAGGCCCTCGTACATGGCGGGAGACACTGTTGTTCTAGATATCTTTATGTGCTTCCTGTGTGCTCAGAACTAAAAAGAACGACGCAACGCAATTGATGGGCATACTAGAGGCGATCCCCAACGCACCTGTGCCAAACTTCATCGGATTTTCACTGTGGTTTCCATTTCGCGACCGATCGCTCATTTCTTTCCGAATAACCCTCGCATTTTATTAGTACCAGATGCGTTTCGCTTTTAAGACATCAGCAACGGAATCTAGAATGATACAGTTTTGTTTTGATATGCAACATTCACATATTACAAAACAGTTTTTGTCTTCTTTTTTTACGTAAATAGATGATTACTTAGTTATTCGAGTTTTTTAGCTGGCAACTGAGTTTCCTGTCTTCTGATCACGTGCTGGAGGTCACCCTATAACTTCACTTTCTGTTCATGTTACTAACTTCTTCTTCACAGTTTTCATATTCTTTATTTTAGTCTCTTCGGTAAAATATCTACAATTAGTGATGGAAGACTATACTGCTCAATAGCTTTATGGAATCAACTATTTACGTACAAGACAAGATGACTGTTTTATAATCTACAAATACTGCATATCACAACAACAACGTATCATTTCGATTCCACCGAAGATGCCATAAAAGCTAAACGCGTTTGGAATGAACAAAATACATCGCTGCAAGAAATAGGCGGTTTTTACTTACACAACGAAAAATTGTAGTAATTTCCCCGTGTTCACCTCCTGCATTCAGTTAAGGCAGGTTCAACCGAGCCACTGGCTGAACGAACACTGTGAAGGCTTTCAGTGATATGTTAAGGCAGAACGCCTGCAGTGAGTCAAACACAGACTTGGACATTAGTTGAGCGGCACAAGAAAAGTAGTCCGAAGAGTCCTGATTTTGTCTTTTGTCAAATGAGTCCATTCGTGCAATTTGCCGACGGCACTTCGACGCAATTAACTAACAGTGCATGGAGGGTGTAATGTTTTGGGAATGTTTTTCGTACCATGGCTTCAGCCCACTAATTCAAGTTACCGTGAACTAGAACCCCAGGATTTACTTCAACATTTCGATGATGAAGTGTTGCTTTTCCATCTACTGTTTAATAATGACTTTACAGAGACACTTAGGCCTCCTTAGATGTTGCTTCATAGGGCTGAACACGTGATGGATATACAGAGGCTGGCAAAATTAGTAGACTCTCTCTTGCTCGCCGAATTGAGAACATTATTCAGCGTATGGACGGCTTTACACTGCATTATCGACATCTCTTTTGGGTGTGCTTAACTTCATCTTTCAGTAAAACACCTTTTCTCTGGTAGTTACAAAGTTAATGACAGAGAATGGAAGATGTGAGGAACAAAGCTAATTGACAGAGAAGGAATGTGTGTGGAAGATGTAAGAAGGGCAATACCGAACCTTCCATGCAGGTTAAAAACTTTGTTTCACATTAAAACACTGTGGCAGATCGGGACTCGAATCCGGGACCCTTGCCTTTCGCGGGCAAGTGCTCTATCAACTGAGCCACCCAAGCACAACTCGCAACCCAGTCCTCCAACCCCCCCCCCCCCCTTTACAGTTCTATTTCCATCAGTTCCTCAACCCCTTAACTTCCAGGCTTCACAGACGTCGTCCTGCGAAGTTGGCGGGACTGGGACTTCGGGATGAAAAGCTATTGCGAAAACATGGCTTGGGGGATTTTTTAAAGGAAAAAATTCCCACGTTGTGCCCCCAATACCCTTTCTTCACGGAGTCCTAGTGCTGCGAGTTTTGCAAGAGAACTTCTGTGAAGTTTGGATGGTAAGAGATCAGGTACTGGCGGAAGTAAATCTGTGAGATCGGGTCGTTAGTCTTACTCTGGTAGCTCGGACAGTAAAGCACTTGCCCCTGTAAATGAAAGGTCCCGTGTACTACCTTTGACCTCGAACACCGGTCCAACACACAATTTTAATCTGCGGCGAAGTTCCGTATCAGGACACACCCCACTGCAAGGTGAAAATTTCATTCTTGAGTACGGTACTACGCGTAAAGAGGCATAAAAATAGTTTACAGCGAAAGTGACTTCCTGTTGAATTAAGAAGTTGTTTTGGTATATGTTCAGTATGGTGGCAGATGAAGTACGAAAAGATAGACTGTATACGGTCCTATTGTTTTGAAAGGTCCTGGAGTAACATTAAAATTCAGTGTGATAAAACATTAATGATAAAATTCGGTAGAGTATTGCTATCCTCAGCGTATGTGAATAAATGCAGCTTTAGTGAAATGGTATGAAGAGTCTACAGAGCAGAATAGAATACTGACAGACTAAATCAGAGAAAGAAGAAAATAATGAAGCGTAGCAGAAATGAGATAAGCGAGGAACTTAACATTAAAATTGTGGACAATAAAATAGACGAAGTATTGGACTTCTGTTGCCTTGAAAGCAAACTGACACATGAAACAAGGAGAACATAAACTAGTATAGGGAAAGTCGGCATTTATGGTGAAAGGTTAATAGTGTAAACCACCGGCCTTAATTTAAGAAAGAAGTTTCTATCAATCTAAGTGTGAAGCACGGAATCATAAGACTGGAAGTAAATCATAGTCTGGTGAGTGGAAGTGAGGGATTCGGAAAAGAAGAAAAGTGGAGCGTTTGGATAGTAGTGTCATAGGAGTACGTTGATAATTGGATGGACTGGTAAGACAAGAAATAAAGATGTTTCCCACACAGTCGGTGAGAACATGTGGCGATGACTGACATAAAGGAAGACAGGCGAATAGGAAATGTGTTGTGACAGCAGGAGAAAAACCCGCATTTACCTTAAGGGAGCTGCAGTGAATATCCCAACTGTAGGTGACAGAGACTGGAATATACGCTACAAATAATTGGGAACGTTGGCTCCAATTGGTGCTCTGAGATGAAGAATTTGACAAAGGAGACAGATGCCCCAAAGGAGAAAAAAATCTAGGAATATGGTGTTGTGGGGGAGTGAACCACCCCAGTCATACACCAAGAACCGTGCAGAAGTTGAAATTCTCGCCTGCCTTTACGTTACAGGAAGCTGTACCGTGATGAAACCACAATGTAATGTTATGTATGGAGACGGTAGACTAAGAGGGGGTGCAACATCCTTTTAATCAGTTGCAGGGGAAGTAATCTGAATGACTATTTCGACCGTATAATATCAGCCAGCCTGGCCTATTCATTTCCCCGTATTTTAAAGTGCTTTGATTATTAACCTATCTCCTAAGTTTCTCCATCAGATACAAGACGAAAACAAAACTGAATGAGAATTTTGTTCTTCAATCTGTAACTGGGTCTTGTTTTCGAAAACTCGGCTACCGTTTTAGTAGCCTCCATACAGTTTGTAAATTTAATCGAGGACAAAGTAGAAAAAGATATATATGTGTGAAACCACACAAGTATCGGTGCGATAGAGAGTGATACGAAATAGAGGAATAGAAATTTCTACAGCCAAAATTATCATGAACAAAATTATAATTAGCAATCACGTCTCCTGAAGCTTTTTTATATTTCTCATTTAGTTTTTCAAGTTAGGAAACCATAAAATATCTCTCACAACATTTGCAGTATACACTCCTGGAAATTGAAATAAGAACACCGTGAATTCATTGTCCCAGGAAGGGGAAACTTTATTGACACATTCCTGGGGTCAGATACATCACATGATCACACTGACAGAACCACAGGCACATAGACACAGGCAACAGAGCATGCACAATGTCGGCACTAGTACAGTGTATATCCACCTTTCGCAGCAATGCAGGCTGCTATTCTCCCATGGAGACGATCGTAGAGATGCTGGATGTAGTCCTGTGGAACGGCTTGCCATGCCATTTCCACCTGGCGCTTCAGTTGGACCAGCGTTCGTGCTGGACGTGCAGACCGCGTGAGACGACGCTTCATCCAGTCCCAAACATGCTCAATGGGGGACAGATCCGGAGATCTTGCTGGCCAGGGTAGTTGACTTACACCTTCTAGAGCACGTTGGGTGGCACGGGATACATGCGGACGTGCATTGTCCTGTTGGAAAAGCAAGTTCCCTTGCCGGTCTAGGAATGGTAGAGCGATGGGTTCGATGACGGTTTGGATGTACCGTGCACTATTCAGTGTCCCCTCGACGATCACCAGTGGTGTACGGCCAGTGTAGGAGATCGCTCCCCACACCATGATGCCGGGTGTTGGCCCTGTGTGCCTCGGTCGTATGCAGTCCTGATTGTGGCGCTCACCTGCACGGCGCCAAACACGCATACGACCATCATTGGCACCAAGGCAGAAGCGACTCTCATCGCTGAAGACGACACGTCTCCATTCGTCCCTCCATTCACGCCTGTCGCGACACCACTGGAGGCGGGCTGCACGATGTTGGGGCGTGAGCGGAAGACGGTCTAACGGTGTGCGGGACCATAGCCCAGCTTCATGGAGACGGTTGCGAATGGTCCTCGCCGATACCCCAGGAGCAACAGTGTCCCTAATTTGCTGGGAAGTGGCGGTGCGGTCGCCTACGGCACTGCGTAGGATCCTACGGTCTTGGCGTGCATCCGTGCGTCGCTGCGGTCCGGTCCCAGGTCGACGGGCACGTGCACCTTCCGCCGACCACTGGCGACAACATCGATGTACTGTGGAGACCTCACGCCCCACGTGTTGAGCAATTCGGCGGTACGTCCACCCGGCCTCCCGCATGCCCACTATACGCCCTCGCTCAAAGTCCGTCAACTGCACATACGGTTCACGTCCACGCTGTCGCGGCATGCTACCAGTGTTAAAGACTGCGATGGAGCTCCATATGCCACGGCAAACTGGCTGACACTGACGGCGGCGGTGCACAAATGCTGCGCAGCTAGCGCCATTCGACGGCCAACACCGCGGTTCCTGGTGTGTCCGCTGTGCCGTGCGTGTGATCATTGCTTGTACAGCCCTCTCGCAGTGTCCGGAGCAAGTATGGTGGGTCTGACACACCGGTGTCAATGTGTTATTTTCCATTTCCAGGAGTGTAAATGAGCTGATGAAGATTTTTAATCATTCTTCCAGTGATAAAATTTTTTTTCATATGTAGAGACAACGATTTTAGTAAGCGTCAACTCAATGTGTCCAGGAGTTAAATATTTTGCTACTGAGTGTCAAAAGTAATTGAAAATTATTATTGTGTGTCACTTGATCTGTGAAAGCACAATTATCATCATCATCATTTAAGACTGATTATGCCTTTCAGCATTCAGTCTGGAGCATAGCCCCTTATAAAATTCGTCCATGATCACCTATTCAGTGCTAACATTGGTGCCTCTTCTGATGTTAAACCTATTACTTCAAAACCATTCTTAACCGAATCCAGATACCTCCTCCTTGGTCTGCCCCGACTCCTCCTACCTTCTACTGCTGAACCCATGAGTCTCTTGGGTAACCTTGCTTCTCCCATGCGTGTAACATGAACCCACCATCTAAGCCTGTTCGCCCTGACTGCTACATCTATAGAGTTCATTCCCAGTTTTTCTTTGATTTCCTCATTGTGGACACCATCCTGCCATTGTTCCCATTTACTAGTACCTGCAGTCATCCTAGCTACTTTCATATCCGTAACCTCAACCTTGTTGATAAGGTAACCTGAACCTTGTTGATAAGATAACCTGAATCCACACAGCTTTCGCTCCCATACAACAAAGTTGGTCGAAAGATTGAACGGTGCACAGATAACTTAGTCTTGGTACTGACTTCCTTCTTCCAGAAGAGAGTAGATCGTAGCTGAGCGCTGACTGCATTAGTTTTGCTACACCTCGCTTCCAGTTCTTTCACTATGTCGTCATCCTGTGAGAATATGCGTCCTAAGTACTTAAAACCGTCCACCGGTTCTAATTTTGTTCCTCTTATTTGGCACTCAATCCGTTTATATTTCTTTCCCACTGACATTACTTTCGTTTTGGAGTTGCTAATCTTCATACCATACTCCTTACATATCTGTTCTAGCTCTGAAATATTACTTTGCAAACTTTCAATGGAATCTTCCATCACAACTAAGTCATCCGCATATGCAAGACTGCTTACTTTGTGTTCACATATCTTAATCTCACCCAGCCAGTCTATTGTTTTCAACATATGATCCGTAAATAATATGAACAACACTGGAGAAAGGTTGCAGCCTGGTCTTACCCCTGAAACTACTCTGAACCATGAACTCAATTTACCGTCAACTCTGACTGCTGCCTGACTATCCATGTAAAGACCTTTAATTGCTAGCAAACGTTTGCCTCCTATTCCATAATCTCGTAGAACAGACAATAACTTCCTCCTAGGAACCCGATCATATGCCTTTTCTAGATTTATAAAGCATAGATACAATTCCCTGTTCCACTCATAACACTTCTCCATTCTTTGCCGTAAGCTAAAGATATGGTCCTGACAACCTCTAAGAGGCCTAAACTCACACTGATTTTTATCCAATTGGTCCTCAACTAATACTTGCACTTTCCTTTCAACAATACCTGAGATTATTTTACCCACAACGCTGATTAAAGAGATACCTCTGCAGTTGTTACAATCTTTTCTGTTTCCATGTTTAAAGATTGGTGTGATTACTGCTTTTGTCCAGTCTGATGGAACCTGTCCCGACTCCCAGGCCATTTCAATTATCCTGTGTAGCCATTTAAGAGCTGACATTCCACTGTATTTGATGAGTTCCGACTTAATTTCGTCCACCCCAGCTGCTTTATTGCACTGCAATCTAGCACAATTATACGTAGAAAAAAAACAGGAATAGCTGTTTTTTATTTCTAGAGTAGACCACAAACTTTCACTTTTATTGATTCATGCATTATAGTTACGTGACAGCAGCATTTCTAATTAATTTTATTATGAACCACACCTAATATTAGCAGCCTCACAGCTCCAAATTCATATTTATGTTGAATGTATGTTTATCACCCTGGGCTTGAGAAGACAGTTCCTATGTTCTGTCCCTTTGCGCGCTAAGTGGTAAGCTAAGTTTTCACACATTAGTCCACTCGTTTTGCAGATACAAAGTGCAGACTGTCCCTCATCTGTTCACACGACTTACATTCAGAGTTACAGATACACCACATCTTAACCGTTTCAGTAACTAATTTCATGGCAGAGTAATACTTTCTTTTTTTTAAAAAAATCAGAATTACTATTTATATAGATGCTTGTAATTGCCAAGGAATTAGTTTCATTATCTACAATTTTTGAATTCTAGAATCTTTCAGTCATTCAATAAATCTTGTTTCCACCACTGTCTGTCATCAAAGTGCTGCCGCATTGTATTTCGCGGAACACAGTAACTAAAATTAAAACTTTCTTGAGAATTATAACTCTAAAAAGATTCTGTGATAACGGAGGTGTACAAAAAAGTAAATTAAGTAGAGTAAATCGTGGGTGCTTCGCATTGCTGCGTGTCCTTGTACTGCACGTGAAGAGGGTTGGCTTTCCTTTACCCGATTTGCTGCTGTGCTGTATCTTTATTTTCACTACTTCCGAGCAGTACCGAATTTACGTTGCCACAAACAAACGATCAAAATTTAAAAATTTATAAGATTGATTAGAGCCAGTTCAACACCAGTCAGTACATAGTACAATCAGCCACAGTTAAGGTTTCATCATCATTTATTCCCTTTAAGGCCTACACAAGTAAAAGGGATTCAGACCACGATATAAAAAGAACATAACAAACTGCGCATTATAATAGTTCGCAAAGGTGCACCACGCCAGTTACAATCTCAGTACCGGAGGCTTTCATCGCAGATGGCGATCCATCGCTGTCGGTCCCAAACCTCATAATCTACCACTGTCGGTTACACTTATTGAGTATTGCCAGTACCCGATCCTTCCATCGCGTCCTCGGTCGTCATTTTGGGCGTCTCCCAGCAGGTTGGGAACGGAGAACACGGTTAGGGAGGGCTCCACAGGCTCGGAAGATGTGGCCAAATCGCTGTAGCGTCTTCTGCCCCAATATTCGGTCAAACTGTGGCTTTCCATACTGCTGTTAAAGGTCTTCGTTTGTTCTTCGTGCCCATTTACACTCCATGGTATTGTAGACGGGTCCAAAAACGTCTTGTACAGCCGAATCTTGTTTTTTAGCGATATCAGCAGGGATTTGAAAAGATTGTTTAGACTGAAGAAAACGCCATTAGCGTTTGCTTTCGTTGAACCGCCTTCGTCACTTCACTTTTACTGGTCAGTGTGGATCCGAGGTATATGCATTCTCTTACTTGTTCAAACACATGTCAGTCAACATTATTGCAGGGGAGAGGAGCTTGGTGTCGTGAAACAGCGAGAACATTTTACTCTCATTCACTACCAGTTCTGTTTGTTTCGCGATACGGAGGAATCGTGAAGTGCCAGCACTTACTTACTTCTGAGTGTCACCAAGGATCACAGCACCTACATCTACGTGATTACTCTGCATTTCACAATTAAGTGCCTGGCAGAGCGTTCAATGAACCACCTTCAAGCGGTCTCTCTACCGTTCTACCCTCGTACGGCGCCCGGGAAAAACGACCACTTACATTTTTCTTCACGAACCTTAATTTCTCTTATTTTATCGTGATGATCATTTCTCTCTATGTAGGTGGGTGCCAACAGAATCTTTTCGCAATCGGAGTAGAAAACTGGTGACTGAAATTTCATGAAAATATCCTGTCGAAACGGAAACGCCTTTGTTTTAGTTATTGCCTCGCGATAATACAAAACGAGCCCCCCTTCTTTCAACTTTTTCGATGTCATCAGCCAGTCCCACCTGATGTGGGTCCCACACCTCACAGCAATACTCAAGAATAGGGCGGACCAGTGTAGTGTAACCAGTCTCATTACTAGATCTGTTGCACCTTCTGACAAGGGAACTTCCCCATCGCACCCCCCTCAGATGTATTAATAAGTTGGCACAATGGATAGGCCTTGATAATCTGAACACAGATCAATTGAGAAAACAGGAAGAAGTTTTGTGGAACTGTGAAAAAATAAGCAAAATATACAAACTGAGTAGTGCATGGGCTACATAGTCAACATCAAGAAGAACGTGAGCTCAGGCGCTCCGTGGTCCCGTGGTGGCATGAACAGCTGCAGAAGGAGAGGTCCTTGGTTCAAGTCTTCCCTCGAGTGAATATTTTACTTTCTTTATTTTTGCATTGTTATTATCTGTCCGTTCGTTCATTGACGTCTCTGTTCACTGTAATAAGTTTAGTGTCTGTGTTTTGCGACCGCATCGCAAAACCGTGCAATTAGTAGACGAAAGGACGTGCCTCTCCAATGGGAACCAAAAACATTTGATCGCAATGTCATAGGTCAACCGATTCCTCCACAGGAAAACACATCTGATGTATTCTATACGACACTGGTGACGGCATGTGCGTCACATGACAGGAATATGATGTCGACCCACCTAACTTGTACACTTGGCGAATGGGTAAAAAGATTCTTCTACCTTGCCCGATTTAGGTTTTCTTGTGGATGTGATAATCACTCCCAAAAAAGTGATGAAAACATAAGAGTTTGTCACATAAACTAAAAATAAAAAATTAAACTTTTCACTCGATGGAAGATTCGAACCAATGACCTTGCTTGTACAGCCCTCTCGCAGTGTCCGGAGCAAGTATAGTGTGTCTGACACACCGGTGTCAATGTGTTCTGTTTTCCATTTCCAGGAGTGTATATGTATATAAGAGCCTTTGCTGTCTCATTTGGTTCATGAGATATTTCTAAACATTTGTATGTCTTAAGACCTCTTTCCGTAGACTATGCTACGGACTTGCTTCTGGACGTACTTTAATTAGCAGTAAAATCAACTATTAGTATCACAGAATAAATGGTTATGCTTTTAGCAAATGTAAGAAACATATTACACACATACGCAACTTAGTACAACAGTTTGGACGTAATCATTCAGTCGTGTACGTAAGCAATACACCAACGACTGTTTTCAAATGTGATGAAATGAGCAAGGAAACGTCAATATTTGTACTGCAAAGTCTATACGTTGCTGTCCGTAGAAACTCCGCGTCCGTGATAAACAGCGATAAACGAGATTGGTTTCCATGTTCCGCGAAAGGTTTTTAAGTTTGTACGCGTTGGTGGGGAACTGGTCAAAGGAGCAGTGCATTGACGGTGGCACAACTTGCGGAAGAGAACCTTGCGGAACAGGCGGCGTAATTATCGAAATAAGAGTAATTACGCTAATTAAAGCGACGGCAGTGCGTTTGAAGAGAAGCGGGGTCTCCACGCAGCTAGTGTGTTAATGAGGCAGTCCGGGACGAAACTGCCTCAGCCTGCTGGCCGTTCAGCAAGAACGTCTGCAGAGGTTCGTAGAAACCACCAGTCCATAATGTCACTGTCGCGATAACTAAATAATCTGTATTAGTTAGGATTTGTTTAAAAACTCAGCATAAGAGGAGGAGGAGATTAGTGTTTAACGTCCCGTCGACAACGAGGTCATTAGAGACGGAGCGCAAGCTCGGGTGAGGGAAGGATGGGGAAGGAAATCGGCCGTGCCCTTTCAAAGGAACCATCCCGGCATTTGCCTGAAGCGATTTAGGGAAATCACGGAAAACCTAAATCAGGATGGCCGGAGACGGGATTGAACTGTCATCCTCCCGAATGCGAGTCCAGTGTGCTAACCACTGCGCCACCTCGCTCGGTTCCTCAGCATAGCCCATGCCCCTTCACAGTGAAGTGGCAGTTGTCATTAAAGCTGTGTGGTGACGAGATGTTTTGTTTCCCTTTCATTTCAGTGTAGTGCATTTCTATCGGGTACGACGGGAGACTTACTAAGTCGCCTTTGGTAGCTGTAATAAGTTTCCAATGTCCCGTTTTGCTTTAACGTGTTATTCTCTGTCCTCTTCTTCATTCTCCATCTACATTTAGAACTTGTTCCGTCTTCCTCAATTCTCTGCTCCTCTCCTCTTAGTCTTCCCATATCTCTTCTACCATTCAAATTACAAGCTAATTTTGAGAAGTATATTTTGTCCTTCCCGTGTTCGTAACATTTGATGTGGTACTTTTGTGTTTCCTTTAGTTTTACCTGTATCTCCGTTTCCCGTTAAGGTTTTGAAGCATTCGGTGTTTATCAAATCAACATGAAGTGTTTCTTGACTCTAGTAGTAATGACAATGCTCAATGGATCCTTGAAGCCACTCATTACGCCATAGGTCTTCAGCGTCGGCTATTCAGCCTAGAACCATGTTCTGCGTTTTGAACGAAGTCTTAGGAATGTTGGCGGTATTAAATTTTTTTCGGTCGGTTATTGGCGAATAGTTTGTGTCGGTTTTGTTTGAAATACCGTAGCAGGACGTTGTGCACTTATAGCTATTCATGGGTAACGATGAACGAGGATTGATGAAGGTGAAGGCTAATTCCAGTGCACAGACGATTAACCGTATAGTTGGGTCTTGCTTACATCATAGCCTGGTTGAAAGATTTCGTGAAGGAACACTGAACAACAGTGGAAGTATATTCACTAAAGTATGTCGCGAGACGCAGTGATAAACTATGAATGATTATTTGCAACGTATCATCCATAAGTACATCCATCCATAAGTATGCAGGGATTCAACCACCTAAGAATTTAAGGTAAATTGTAGGATAGAAGATAGTTAGTTCCGGGTGTGAATGTGTTTCGAGAGCTGGATGGTATTGGAAAGATTCATAATCCTGCTTAAGTCCAAAGATGTAAAGAGGGACTCATTATAGAAATGCTATGCCTAAACATACGGCATCTGACTCTAACCAGATGGAGATCATTAGTCTCGTGCACTTACCTTCAGTCGAGATCATTTTCGGACGCCCATTATACCCTTTGATGATCGTTCTTCAGAGCTCGCACTGACATTCCGTGAAACCATAACTTCAATAAACGTTTTCGTGCTGTGGTGAAATGGAGGCCACCAAGATGTTAATATGTTAACTGCAAGCCGGCCGGAGTGGCCGATTGGTTCTAGGCGCTTCAGTCTGGAGCCGCGCGACTGCTGCGGTCGCAGGTTCGAATCCTGCCTCGAGCATGGATGTTTGTGATGTCCTTAGGTTAGTCAGGTATAAGTAGTTCTAAGTTCTAGAGCACTGATGACCTTAGATGTTGAGTCCCATAGAGCCATTTGTTAACTGCAAGCGATATGCACACAAACTTGGGTCGCTCGTTATTAGGTTTACTGTGTGTCAGACACCTTGCATTTGCACAGTGATAACTGCCTCAAGGTATTTCATTTCATGATTACATTAGAGCTCTGCGACAGCTGATTTGCTGTACTGCCTCAGTCGTGTGTCTTATTGATGTTCCTCGCTTCTATTCTTACGTGGGGCAGACTGTTAGAACAGTCGAAAAGAAATGCAAAGTACGTCAGCGACACAACCACCAAAAACGGACATGCATATCGGTAGTCGCTCAGTACTGCCTCGAACGTAATCATAAAATGAAATACGAAGAGACCAGTATTGTTGTGCAAACGCCAAGTTTCTGGGCCGGAATAATTAAAGAGTCTGTCGAATAAAAGCTATCAGAAAAACTAATAAACAGAGATGGAGTTTCAATTTAAATAACAATCGCGATCCAACTTGCAGTTTACTAAAATCTCGTCGTTCATCACGTTCGCAACGTCTGTGAATCGCTCTGATAAAGGACGTTGAAGGGTATGATGGGCGTCGGGAGTCGAGTATGGATATAAACGGTGGAGCGAGACCAAACATTTTGTGCTGTCTGGTTATAGTCCAGACAGTGAGTGAACGTAACAGTAAAACTCGCAGCATCTAAAAATGATTGCTGGATCTGTGGTAGAAATATTATGTGTAAAATGGAGGCAACAACTCGACGGAACACCTACCACGGTTATTTTCCGTTACTTAAATTTATGGTATCATTTCTGCCTAACAGGTAGTCCCTGCGATTTTTAGTATCATCGTAGGAAGATTCTGTGTACAATGTACCACCTAACAGTTCCACACTTTTTTGGTTCTGCGGTGGTCTTATGTGAGATACGCGAATAAGAAGGGAACCTTCTGTATTACCAACAAGGTGGAATTTACGATATTGTAAGCCGCAGGCCACAACGCGCGTCGCGCTATTACGGGGTGCTGGGGCTCGGCTATTACCCATTCGCGAGTGTAAAGCAAAACAACGGAATGCACGGGAGCGCCACGCATGCTTTCTTTATATCCATGTGCTTACAAACCGTGTGGAAAGTTCCATAAAACCGATAGAAATACAGTGATAGACCAAAACATTATGACGATCTTCTTAATAGCTTGTTTTTCCCTCTTTGGAACGGAACGCACCACTTGTTCTGCGTATCAGGGATCCAACAGTCTGGTAGGTTAGTTGAGGTATCTAACATTAGTTGTGTACGCACAGGTCATGTAATTAGCGAGGCCCAGAATCGATCAAGATGGGTTCCATAGGATTTACATCAGGCGAATTTGGTCGCCGAGACATCAGTGTGAGTTCACTATAAACCTCATCAAACCACTGTCGGGCTCCGACACGGACAACTCTACTACTGAAAGATGTCATCGCCGTCAGGAAACACATCACGCACGAACGGATGCAGGTGGTTCACAGCACGTCTTTGACTACCACCGCAGATCCCATGCAAGCCCAGGAGTGTGTCCACCATAGCATAACACCGCTCCCACCAGCCTGTGTCCTTGGTGCACTGCACGCTTCGAGCCATCGTTCATCTCGATGACGGTGTTTCTGGAGATTACCATCGACCTAGTGCAGCAAAAATGTGATTTACCTGAAGAATGAACACGTTTGTATTGAACAACGGTCGAATCCCGTGGTTCCGAGCCCTCTACAGTCGTAATTGACGATGTCGTTGCGTCAACATGTGAACACGTAGGGATGGTACGTTGCGGAGTTCAATATTCAACAATATACGGTGAACGGTGTGCGTGGATCAGCAATGTGTTCTTTCGGCAAAGATGACACAGATCACCACCCATTCTACTTTACAGAGCAAACAAGCTTCCGAATCACAAGATCTGTGAACAGTCGTGAACATCCAACCATTTAGAGCCTGGTGGTAGTTCCACGGTCCTCCTACCTCTTTCCGTAGATGCTCACGACAGTAGCACGTGGACATTCGACCAGGCCCGCCGTTTTCGAAATACTTGTTGGCAGGCTCTGCGAAATAATATTCTGCCCTTCGTCAAAGTAGCTTTATCTCAATTATTTCCCCATTTGCTGCCCAAATCTTCGCTAGGGTGATCTCCCGTCCGTGCCTGCTCCGCTTACATACTTCTGTCACCGCGCCAGATGCCGGCAACCACACACAGTGGCATCAGACGTCAGAGTGCAAGGCCAGCCTTGAGTAGGGAAGGTAAGTACACAGTATTCTTGCTGTGAAATAGCACTGATAAGGCGAAGTGATCGATTACACTGGGGAATAGAAAAACTTTTTGTGTGTTGTAAATTTACTTACATACATATCATGATGAAGTACTTAGGCCACACATTTTTTTCGAATAGACTGTTTCTCATAACAAACCCTTATATAAAAAATACACTTTTTTACTAATCTACCATCATTATCTTGTCTCTTTCGAAGTAATGTAACTGTACCCAGTATGGCCATTGATTCAATATGGCCTAATGCCTTTGTCTTGGTAAATATGACAGGAATGGAAAGACGGCTCCTCATGCGCATTTGGCAAACTACGTTAACTATCTCTGCTTCTCGCAGAGAGCGCCTTGGGTATCAGCCATTTCACAGGTGAGCTTTTGTTGTTGGAAATTCAGTCGTTGTTATTTTCCGTAGGTAAGCTTCTTGAGGTACTAATGTTCTGCAAACGTGATACTGTGTTAATTATTTTATTAAACTGTCCTATTTGGGTGGTTTTGTTACAGAAAGTATAAGTTCTTCACGGAAGTATTGTGTTAATAACCGCGAACGTTTCTGTTGCGGTAGATATTGTCAAGAAAAGCAACGATGCAATATAAACGACTTTGTAAAACAAAAGTATTGAGGGTATTTTGGAAAACACCTTGGACACAAGATAAATTTTGGGCCCCCACACAATGTTTTTAAAACTTGCGCGGAGTCTCTTTGGTATTGAAGTCATGGAGGACGAAAAGGGCTTCCGTTCGGTATACCGATGACTGCATAGAACCAAGAAATCACCTTGATGATTGCTACTTTTGTGCTGTAAATGTAAAAGGTATAAATCGATACAAAAAGCGCTCTTGGGTTTACCCAAACGCACAATCCGCTAAGGCACCAATCTTGCATAGTGAAGATTTGCCAATACCGGTATATTATTCTTTATCAGTCGATTACTGTGATGTCGAAGTATTAGAGTAATAGCAACAGTGAAAGTGAACTCGAAGAATCCAGACACTACAAGGCTTCTCTCAGGGCGAGCTAAACGACTTGATTCGATTTAAGTTTTATCTAAGTAATCAGCTGAGACGCTTGCGTCAAGACTAAAGGAAAAATGTTATCTCCAGCCATGTGTATCAATAACATCCTATTGAACTAGAGGCCACGAAATACTTCTGTATTTTGATGAGACGAATGATATCGCACATTGTAGTGATATTTCTGGCATTTAAATTAAATGGGTCTTCCAGTATATCAACCTGAAATACTGGAAACTTTGTCTACATAGCTCAAAAAAGTTTTTTGAATATGCGTTACTGCATAACGGAAATAAATTAGCTTCGATCCCGGGAGCTCATTCAACTACTCTTAAGAAAAAATATCAAAATGTTAAAGATGTTTTAGAGACCGTTTCATTTCATCAACATCATTGATCAGTATGTAGATTTAAAAATGCTGAATTTTTTATTGGGTCAGCAAAGTGGATACCCTAAATATCCCTGTTTTCTTTGTCTGTTGGACAGTCGTGCTAAAATTAACATTAGAGCAGGAGAGACTGGCTGCCGAGAATGAACTTGACAATAGGAAAAGATGACATCGTTCATGAACCGTTGGTCAGTCGGTAAAAATTAATTATTTCGCTATTCCATATTAAACTTTGTCTTATAAAACAGTTTGTTGAAGCTTCATAGGAATGGCAGTTGCCTCAAATATATTTTTTCAATCACTTCCTGGTCTCAGTACAGAGAGGCTAAAAGCAGAAATTTTGACTGGCCACAAATTCATGTTCCTATAATCAACGATGATTTCACAAGCGACATAACTGAAGTCATATTGGAAGCGTTGACAAGCGTTGAGTAAGTTGTCAAAATTTTTTGGGGAACCACAAAGCTGGAGAGTATTCTGAAATAGTAAACAAATGCTCCAGAATTTTCTAAAACGAATAAGCTAATATGAGCGTAAAATCGCATTTTGTGCACAGTCATCCAAATGAATTTCCTGACAACTTGCGCGATTACAGCTGAGAACAAGGAAACAGGTCCACCAGGATATAAGGAGTATGGAGGAAAGATATCAAGACCGTTGGGATTGCCATATGACGGTAGACAGCTGCTGGAACTTGCAGAGAGATTGTCAGGACCAAAAGCGCCGAAGAGAGTAGCATAAAAAACGTTTCTCGTAATTCTTAATGATATGTTATTCTTGTTATGATTAATTTTATAATTTATTGTATCATTTATAGCACTTTCATTGTTTGAAATCATCCGATAACTTTAAAATAAACGTTTTAATAAATATTCTCCCCTTTTTTATAATTTAATTTATAAATGGATTGCCATTGCCTCAAAAAGTTGAGTGAGTTGAACAAAAACTGTTATTCAGCTGACAAAAGTTACCTGTAATTCATCAATAAATCTCATGCCGCAGAATTAGTGCCATCCTGTGTTATCAGGGTCAGACTGCCTTCAACGAAGCTGTTTTTTTGTGGGACTGTGGAAGGTGTAATACGACAATTAATTGAAGCCTAGTGTACAATAGCAATTGTGTTCCAGTGGAGGACTAGAAATATATAGAGTAAGTTTCACGCTACAGTGCACGTTTCAAATGAAACACACAAAAACTTCGTCCAATGCAAACAATATGGTTTTATTCTCGTTTATTTCACCTCAAACGAAATCTGGGCGCAGAGCAACATAACTGTTACATTCCTACGACAAAAAGGCACGTTATATCTGTATTCATTTGGTCTTGGCAACTTGTGTTTTATGGTGTAACAGCGAGTTGCTTAGTTTATCACTCACTTCCGTACTTTCTTTTAATAATTAATCAACATTCCGAGACTGAACCTCATCCTCATGTCATACTTGCTGGTACAGTCGTTACAAACTCCGCAACTCTTCAAAAGTGCGTAATATCAACGTAATTGATAGACATTATATGAACAGATATTAAATACTGAAATAAGTTTACAACTGTTTTCGAAAAACTTCTGTCTATATAAATGCATGCATAAACCTAAGAGTATTCACTGCTAAACGATCATCCTTTATATTGGTGTATAACCTGCATCTGTCTCTTAGGTAAGTCTCACATATTGTGACATTTCACCTTTCACTTGAGAATGCCTATAATGCCGAAACATGTTCCTGTGAAATAAATGGGTAGTAATTTAAAGTTTTATGGGGAAAATTTCATTTAATGTGGTGACGTATATAGCGGGAATGCCTTGAGCCCGCGGTTGTGCCTGCGAACTCGTGTGGTCTCCTCTGTCAGAGCGAGTCTGCTCGTACACGACAACGGACACAGGTGACGAGTCAGTAGCGGCGGAGACTCACGGGTCGAGTCTACCGTCACACTGAGACGGCGGGTCGGGAGAGGACTTCACAGGACTCTGGTGGCGAGTTTAATGGAAGTTGAACTGGGATTTATTTTCAAAGAATATACTTAAGAATTTACTTTATTTGCTAGTGATTCATCAAGAACATTAACACATTTAATCACACTATGTAAGCGTGGAAGTAGTTGTCAGGGAGTAACTGATGAAATCATAACCAAATTTCCTTTAACAAATTGGAACTTTATTCACTTTAATAGTGCCTAAAAGCATTTTTTTAAAAGAAACAGATTTAAAATTTATAATCAGCAGTTACAGTTTATTCAGAGTCAGAAGGAAACAAGTTTTAACTGTATGAGCTTTCGGGCAGAGAACCTTGCGACTCCCTTTTGACACGACCATAGTTACGATTGGTCACAACAGCCTCTGAAATACTACACTGGTGCAAGTCTGCAACACACCAGATTACTTTAAACCAAAATTTTTAACAACTTACACAAGCACACAAACTATGCACCCCAGTAGGAGGGATGGAAATGGTACAAAACACTAAAAACTAAAATATTAACTTTGCCACCGAAGGTGCAACTTGATTTTAACTTCTTTATATACTAAAATGACAATTTAAATAAAAGCCCGTAAAATGCAATGTTATATAAAATTCTACAAGGTTGGTCAAACAAGTTGAGATGCTCTACAGTACACAGATACCGAAAGATCAAAACATATTTCAGGAATTAGGCCGTTACACTCCAAGCAATAAATACGTTAACACACCAAATTCGACAAATATAACAGAGGCAGCTCCGAACGACAGACAAGCACTAACTGTCTGACAGATGCGGACGAGAGACAGACGAGCAAGCTGCGGACGAGAGACTGACCAAGAAATAAAGTAGAATTTACCAAGAGTAAATAACACATCATATCACCAATCACCTAACTTCTAATAAACTGCGATTTCTCGAGAAGACCTGGCGCAGCACCCCGAAATCGCTCTCCCGAACCGTCCGCTGCCAGCCGCTTCAACGGACGCAGGAAGGCGCGCCGATCTCCCGTCTCACGGCGTCGCAGCTCGCTCCGGCCAGACCGATGTCGTGGGCTGACTGCTGTTGCTCTCGTGTCGGCCGCGAAGCCACTACTCCTCGCAATACGGCCGAGTGAGACAGGGTTGTAGCCTCTCCCCGATGTTATTCAATCTGTATATTGAGCAAGCAGTGGAGGAAACAAAAGAAAAATTCGGAGTAGGAATTAAAATCCATGGAGAAGAAATAAGAACTTTGAGGTTCGCCGATTACATTGTAATTCTGTCAGAGACAGCAGAGGACTTGGAAGAGCAGTTGAACGGAATGGATAGTGTCTTGAAGGGAGGATATAAGATGAACATCAACAAAAGCAAAACGAGGGTAATGGACTGTAGTCGAATTACGTCGGGTGATGCTGAGGGAATTAGACTAGGAAATGAGACAAAGTAGTAAAGGAGTTTTGCTATTTGGGGAGCAAAATAACTGATGATGGTCGAAGTAGAGAGGATATAAAATGTAGACTGACAATGGCTAAGAAAGCATTTCTGAAAAAGAGAAATTTTTTAACATCGAGTATAGATTTAAGTGTCAGGAAGTCGTTTCTGAAAGTATTTGTATGGAGTGTAGCCATGTATGGAAGCGATACATGGACAATAAATAGTTTGGACAAGAAGATAATAGAAGCTTACGAAATGTGGTGCCACAGAAGAATATTGAAGATTAGATGGGTCGATCACGTAACTAATGAGGAGGTATTGAATAGGATTGGGGAGAAGAGAAGCTTGTGGCACAACTTGACTAGAAGAGGGGATCGGTTGGTAGGACATGGTCTGAGGCATCAAGGGATCAAAAATTTAGTATTGGAGGGCAGCGTGGAGGGTAAAAATCGTAGCGGGAGAGGAAGAGATGAATACATTAAGCAAATTCAGACGGACGTAGGTTGCAGTAGGTACTGGGAGATGAAGTAGCTTGCACAGGATAGAGTAGCATGGAGAGCTGCATCAAACCAGTCTCAGGACTGAAGACCACAACAACAACAACAACAACAACAACAGTATGTTACGTTTTCATAGATGTCTCCTTGTACTAAATGTCACTTTGTCCACCGATACGACTGGATGTATCCACAGATACTGCGCTGCCCGCCCAACACCGTAGTCATGACTGCCCGGCGAGCGTCAACTTGTGCTGCCCGGTCAGCCGGTTGAGCCGCACTGACAAGGGGAGGCCGCCAATTGTGAAATTCAGATTCGATTTATACTACGCATAATAAAAGCTCATGGCCAGAGGTGTAATGTGGCAAAGCACCAAGATGCACTTCTCAGCCGTTGTCGAGAAAATCGACAGTTAAAAGAAACGGTTGCGGTGAAATACACTCTACGATTAATAGTTTTCTACAGCGTCGTGGCACAGCGGTAAGCGCACTGGTTCGTATTCCGAAGGTCGCCTGATCGAATCTCGCGCCATGCAATTTTTTTATTATTAGTTTTTTGTAATTCAAATATACAGGGTGTTACAAAAAGGTACGGCCAAACTTTCAGCAAACATTCCTCACACACAAATAAAGAAAAGATGTTATGTGGACATGTGTCCGGAAACGCTTAATTTCCATGTTAGAGCTCATTTTAGTTTCTTGCACCTACGCTCAATGGAGCACGTTATCATCATTTCATACGGGATACTCTACCTGTGCTGCCAGAACATGTGCCTATACAAGTGCGACACAACACGTGGTTCATGCACGATGGAGCTCAAGCACATTTCACTCGAAGTGTTCTTACGCTTCTCAACAACAGATTCGGTGACCGATGGATTGATAGCGGCGGACCAATTCCATGGCCTCCACGCTTTCCTGACGTCAACCCTCTTGACTTTCATTTATGGGGGCATTTGAAAGCTCTTGTCTACGCAACCCCGGTACCAAATGTAGAGACTCTTCGTGCTCGTATTGTGGACGGCTGTGATACAATATGCCATTCTCCAGGGCTGCGTTAGCGCATCAGGGATTCCATGCGACGGAGGGTGGATGCATGTATTCTTGCTAACGGAGGACATTTTGAACATTTCGTGTAACAAAGTGTTTGAAGTCACGCTAGTACGTTCTGTTGCTGTGTGTTTCCATTCCATGATTAATGTGATTTGAAGAGAAGTAATAAAATGAGCCCTAATATGGAAAGAAAGCGTTTCCGGACACATGTCCACATAACATATTTTCTTTCTTTGTGTATGAGGAATGTTTCCTGAAAGTTTGGCCGTACCTTTTTGTGACACCCTGTATATACATATACTATTAATGAATTGCTTATGCATGTTGGTGAAGGCGAATCAGTCTCCAATTGCAACGCCTCCATTTTTCCGTTTTTTTAACAGGGTGTACCAAAGCTCTCCCGTCGGCACTGATTTTCGACGATGTTATAAGTTGTGCTAGGGACCGCATCTACCTTCATTCGAAGTTAACAGGCAACTACGCTGTTATGCGGCGGCTCGTTTCGGCCCATTCAACATCTGTCCTTCAAGTGTAACGAGCGAGTAACGGAGTTTATATTTCATACCTGCCACAGCGAATTTGTGTTCGTGGGGTCTCCTTTTTAATTCGAGCGTTTGACTTACGCTATACATATTCGTTTCGGAATATCATTTCTACGTCTTCCGTTAACTATACGTGGTTAACATTATGAAGACAATTAATAACACTTGTGAAATACAATTTTGTTTGCGGAAAACATAATGATGTTCGAAGAACCAGTTTTTCCACGACAAACGACTTTCAGCTTATTATATGCTTAATTGTTGCAACTGATTGCTGGGATATATATATACACATTTGAATTACAAAAAACAAATACTAAAAAAAAATTGCATGGTGTGAGATTCGATCCGGCGACCTTCGGACTACAAACCCGAGCGCTTACCGCTGCGCCACGACGCTGTGAAAATTATTAATCGTAGAGAGTATTTCACCGCAATGGTTTCTTTTAACTGTAGATTTTTTGGACAACGGCTGAGAAGTGCATCTTTGTGCTTTGCCACATTACACCTCTGGCCATGAGCTTTTATTATGCGCAGTATGAATCGAATCTGAATTTCACAATTGGCGGCCTCCCCTTGTGGGTCGCGTGCTTATCAAGAGTAACCCTGTTAGGGCGCTTAACAACATCTCTGTGGACCGTTTGAAAGCAGTCTCTTGCTTTGCACATTATTTACCAGTACTGTACTTCACACCCAGTCTTATGTTAAACTAAATAAATTGATAAGAGATGTTACTGTTCCCCCACTGTACACAAGACAATCAGAACCCTATTATATGTGTAAGCAACGAAAAGCGCATGTCAGATTTTAAGGAACGCAAAATTTCTAAGATCGGCGAAGTTTTACAGAAGTCCTGAGTTCAGTGCGAAATTAAATGCGAGATGCTTTTAATACTTTCCACGACAGAAATTTATCTTGAAATCAGGTGGAAAGTGCGATCCTGGTCGTCCGTAAAGTACACCAGCTTCAAGACGCAATCAGTACCTTCACTAGGTGATGTTACTGATGACGGTGTTACTAAAGCAGAGTTAGAAAGGACAATTTTCGGAAATTTTTTCTTCAAAGAAGCCGCCATAATCAGTTAATAGGCCTCCGATCGGTCATGTATACCATTCAGGCACCTTTCAGAGTAGTCTGGTAAAATAGCTCCATACTTAGCATTCGCATACAACCGCTCGGCTCCCGAAATATATGTGCCTGTAGAAAGTACGAAAGGTCACACCAGTACCCAATAAAGCAATAAAGGGCCCATTTGTTAACGTAGATTTGCAGCAGGATTTTGCAACAAATACTGTGTTCATATATTATTGTTTACCTAGACGAAAACAATTTATTGACAAATAGTCATGGATTCAGAAAATAACGTTGTTGTGAAATACAGCTAGCTCTTTATTGTCAGTGCTATCGACAGGGAATTTTAAATTGATTCCATATTTGTAGATTCTAGAAACTTTTTGACACCGTTCCTTGCCAGAGACTTTTAATCAAATGGCGTGCCTGTGGAGTATCGTCTTAGTTGAGCGACTGGATTCGTGACTTGCTGTCAGAAGGGTCACAGTTCGTAGTAATTGTCGGAAAGTCATCGAGTAAATCAGAAATAATATACGGGCGTTCCCCAAGGAAAGGTTGTAGGCCCTCTGGTGTTCCTGATCTACATAAACTATTTAGAAGACAAGCAGCCATCTTAGATTGTTCGCAGGTGATGCTGTCATTTACCGTCTTGTAAAGTCATCAGGTGATTTAAAACGATTACAAAACGATTTAGACAAGATATCTCTATGGTGCAAAAAGAGGCAATTGAACCTAAATAATGAAAACGTTAAGCCATACACATAAATATTAAAGGAAGGTGCTAAATTTCGGTTGCACGATAAACCACACAAATGTAAAGGCTGTCAATCCGTCTAAATACTTAGGGACTGTAATTACGAATAACTTAAGTTGGAACGCAAACCAAAGACCGCGATTTATTGGCGGAACGCTTTAAACATATTCGATAGGTCTACTAAGAGACTACTTACTACAGTCAGCCCTCTTCTGGAGTACTCCTGTGTGGCGTGGGATCCGCGTAAGTCATGACTGACAGTGGACATCGAAACACTAAAAGGAGAGATCGTTTTGTATTATCGTGAAGCAGCGGAGGGAGTGTGATGGATATGGCACGCGAATTAAATGGCAATAATTAAAGCAAAGACGTTCTCGTTTTGGTAGGTTCTTCTTATCAGATTTCAATCACCAACTTCCTGATCAAAGTAGGGACATATTTTATTGGCGCCAAGACACAGAGAAAGAAGTGATCATCTTGATCAAATAAGAGAAATCTGAGCTCGCACGGAATGTTTTTAAGTGTCCGTTTGTCCAGCAGGCTATTCGAGAGTGGAACAGTAGAGAAGTATCTTGAAGGTGGTTTGATGAACACTCTTCCAGGCACTTAATTGTGAAGTGAATCATGTAGATGTAGATGTAACATCAGGACCAAAACGATTCATTGAACGTCTTCCGGTTTTTGTAATTGGCAAATGTACGTGCTGTTACGTGAGTTTGAAGTAACTCCGTAGCGTTCCGTACTGTGACAATAGCTAATGTCATTGAACGTCATCCAACTAATTATCGAATATTTACGACACTGTGTGAGGAAACGTCCAGTATTCGAACAGTTTGTTCACACAAGCGGAAGCTAGGTGGTTATTTAGTGGCAGCACTGTTTTCATATTGTAAGAAGTTTGTTTTTCTCACCAGCTACACCTTTCCCAAGGCAAAGTCTGACTCAGGATTGGCCTAGTTGTTACATATATTCTTAGAAGTCAACAGTTTCAATTTATTACTTCAGGAATCAAACACAAACCTTTGTACCGTGCAAGACCGTACCGAATTGACTTTTAAAAAGGTAAAGATTGAGATATCAGTTTAAATTCCATTTATTTGACTGCTTCGACACCATTCGTGATTTCGTAGTAGAAATTAAGCTTTCTTTGGACGAAAATGTGAAGAACATAAATAAAGACCGTTTGAAGGTTCTTGGAAAAATCTTTTTCCTTGTCTGTCTGGTAATAACAGTTTCTTGAAACAGACAATAATTTTGGAATCCACCTGAATTGGAAATTAAAAAGAAGCCGTTTCTGGAAACTTACAGCTTCTTTAACTAATGGAAACGTTATAAATCTTTCTCAAAGATAAGTTTCTGATACAACTTAAAGGCGAAATCCCATTACCATCAAATGAAGCAGTAACATCTTTTGTGCCTGTCTCGTCAACGTATTTGTGCGAAAAGGCTTTTCCTTCTTATTATAGCTTTGCAGCATTTATTCACAGTGTAATGTGTAGTATTCCATAGTTCGTCAAATCAAACCACTGCCCACTTAAATTCCGATAGCTAATGTTTTCGTAAAAATCTTTTTATGCAGCCGTATTCTCTCGTCCGCATGTAATTACTCTTCCATTATCGTTCCTTTGTAAAATCAAGTCACATAAAAGCAAATATTTTTCCCCGATTTTGTCAGGTAGGACGGAAATCCATTTCTGAGAGACAAAAAAATGGTTCAAATGGCTCTGAGCACTATGGGACTTAACATCTATGGTCATCAGTCCCCTAGAACTTAGAACTACTTAAACCTAACCAACCTAAGGACATCACACTCATCCATGCCCGAGGCAGGATTCGAACCTGCGACCGTAGCAGTCGCGCGGCTCCGGACTGAGAGACACAAACAGTGAAGTTTGTACAAAACTGGTATTTCCTTCTGTTCCTTACAGGACAACATAAATAAATTCCTCTAACAACATATTTACTAACATCATCATTGAACATTTTTTTAACAAGTTTCTTGTGGTCGCCATTGTTTGTGTTCCGTTTACCCATTCTGCTTTCTGCTCCAATTCGTGCCGTGCACTTCATTCCGTAGATGCGCGCCATTGACAGTCTTTGCTCATCAATTTCTTACACATTCGGTTGCCCTCTCTGTCAGCCTATCACTTCTTACTCATTATCTTTGTCAGTGAAGTTAATGATAGCAAGTGCTCGCAACTAGCTGCGAAGGGACTTCAGGCGCTCTCGCTAAGAGCAAGCAACGCTTGCTACTTTCAATTGCAAAGTCGCTCTATCCAGTCACGTGATCAGAATAGTTATTCCTATAGCCAGGTAATCAGTCCGCCTTTCCAAATAATGGGTTACACACAGCAACAAAAATGGTTCAAATGCTTTGAGCACTATGGGACTTAACTTCTGAGGTCATCAGTCCCCTAGAACTTAGAACTACTTAAACCTAACTAACCTAAGTACATGACACACATCCATGCCCGAGACAGGATTCGAACCTGCTACCGTAGCGTCTTTTTCTGTCAATCTCTTTCTGCCCCCTCCTATCCCCACTTTATCACCCCAAGCCCAATAAGAGGCTAGTGGTTGTTACCTCCACAGCATTTCTCTCCAGATGATAACTAATCTACTTAGCAAATTTGGTTGAAACCGTTACAGATGATTATGATGAACTTTTCATCCGTGCCTTTGCCCTTGTACGCACATCTGAAATATGTTTCACAAGTGTATAACGTATTTCACAGGTATTTGTACACATATTTCACCTGTATCTTCAACAAATTTCGCCATGCAGTTTGACATACATGAAGCTCTGTGATTATGACTTTGTATCTACTGAACTGTGTGTCGTAGGAACTGTGTGTACTTGGCAGGTACATTCAGTGGTATATGTGAATACAGTCTGATAAATATGTTGTGCATTCAATTAGTAGTAAAGTAAAAAAAGGGCATGCTTCATGTGGCAATTTTATAACACCAACAGTGAAAATTTGGGAAGCAATAGAGTATATTTCGGTTCAGCACGTTGTTAAGATTTTGCGCGAATGAAAGTTTCGTAAAGATTTGATATTATGTATAAAGTATATTGCAAGTCACAAAATGGTCTCATTCTCAAATACTGGATGAATGAAGTGTGAGTATTCGTGAGTCGTGGGTTGCACTCTTTAACCTCCCCCTCTTTTGTTACGTAAGTATATAAAAGGTGCCCTATGTGTTAATTCAGGGTATGAGCTGTCTCAGTTACCAATTTCATACAAATTCATCCAGCCGTTTCTCATCGAGCAGTGACACACACACACACACACACACACACACACACACACACACTGAAACTTTCGAATTCATATGTAAGACGTCTATTTCGCCTACGGTTCTTGTTTTTTTTATTTTTTTTAACAACATAACCGAATTGAAAAGTCAGAACACAGTTGTATGCCAATGTTTCAGTTCTAAAATTTGTGGCTTGTTGTACTCCTGCTTCATTCTAGTTTATACTGAAGGTGGAAGCTTGTATCTCCTTTGACAGTAAATTTTCCCCGAGCAACAGCCGGCAGACCCCTCGGCCTCACGAAGAGCCCACAAAATGTACACTAGCGACAGGGCACTACAAGTGGAATACAAGCTCTGTTGTGTACCGAACAGCTTGAAATATTCTCTTTGTATGCGGCAACCGTTATTTCACGTGTTGGCTGCATTTACAGCGCTTCTGATGCCGTGGTCCTAATTGGGAGTGAGCTACATAGAGCTTTGGTGTAACAAACGTTCTGCGCTCTCACAACGACTGTCTTCCTTACTTACCGTGCACGGAAGCCAGCATCTTTTATTTTACACGAATGAACCAAAATCAAAAGCAGTCATGTGACTTTAGGTTTCCGTAATACATTCATAACTGGCTTCTATAAGATTTCTGCCAAAGGACTGCTTTTATATCTGCAGCAACAGCAAATACTCACTTAGAGTTAGAGCTTAAAGGTTTGACAGCATTTGACACGGCACTTATATACATGAAAT